>NC_092024.1:2773000-3118500 GCF_042242105.1 Pempheris klunzingeri
GTCATCACCTTTACAGAAGGCTCGTTCTGCATTATACCTGCCGTTACACACCAAGCTTTTGGCTTCAATGTAGACTACAGAGTCCCAACTGGATTATTTTCACCATGTTATAAACAAGACAGCTTTAGTGTTTAAGTAACTCCTGAGTGTTTTGCTCATTGATTTAGTTTTTTACTTAAGCTTTGTGAAAACATCTTGTGCACTATTTAGTTTGATGCGTGGGCACGGGTAAATACTGCAGTGGTCATGGTAGTTTGAGGAGAAGCCTACACTACCCCCTGCTGGAGGCAGCTTATTGCACCTTGATTCTGCACTGGCCTGCAGTTGGACTCCTGCCAACCTAGTGAGAGAGATGAACAAAGATGGTAAACTGAAAGACTCTATACTACATACTAATTGAGCATGCGTGTGTTTATTTTCCAGCTAAGACGGATCAGGCCTTCAAGGAATTCTTGGATGCGAGGAACCCCACCAAGCAGCACTCATCCACCCTGGAGTCCTACCTGATTAAACCAGTGCAGAGGGTGCTCAAGTACCCTCTGCTGCTCAGGGAGCTGGTCTCCCTCACTGATGCTGACAGCGAGGAGCACTACCATCTCACCGGTAGGGAGCGAAACACATATACATTTACAGACACGCCCACAGACACGGGGAGGATGTGCTAAAAATATAGACCAATGTTCACACTTGTCATTTCTGTGTCATGTTGCGGTGCGATCATGCTTGGGAACACCCGGTGACAAATCCTGGCACATAAGAGTGGGCATTTTCCCCATACACAGTGAGCAAATAAAATCTGCTACTGTAATGTAAAGCTTCATTCTGTTCTCGTCTCTGCAGAGGCTCTGAAAGCAATGGAGAAGGTGGCCAGCCACATCAATGAGATGCAGAAGATCTACGAGGATTACGGCTCTGTGTTCGATCAGCTTGTTGCTGAGCAGACTGGCCATGATAAAGAGGTAGAGACACATTTCTAGTCGTCAAACATCGTAAATATATTTAAGGTTACCTTGTTGGCAACTGTTGCACACCGATATCAGTAAGAATCACACGACACCTGCTACAATACTCAAACACTAAATACTCATCACAATGAGTTTGAACTACTTCAATCCAGTTTCCATCGGTGCATCAGAATGGAGCTGTTAAACTTATGTTGTTTACACCATCTTCTGTGCATTGCCTCTGGGGACTGAATGCATTTACAAATTGATGGAATATTTAGTTGGTAACCCCTGCAGTAAATATTCAAAGGGAATGCTAAATAATGTTGTCTAGGGTACTGTATGTTTTCAGTGTATCTAAATAGCTCTCAGATAAAAGCCAGATAAAGGTTTGCTTGAAAATCAGCTTTAATGCCACGTACAGACACTAGTTTGTAGTGTCTGTGGAACTCATTCATAGACATGGATCATTAGTATGTGTCTCACGCAGCAGTGAAAAGTCAAATGTCTGGTTTGTTTGTTCTCCCTCTGCCCCAGCTTTCTTTTAAAACCTTACCCTGTGTGTGTCCCTCAGGTCACAGAGATCTCTATGGGAGAGTTTCTCATGCATTCCTCTGTTGTCTGGCTCAACCCGCATCCATCGCTGGGCCGCATGAGAAAAGACCCCGAAATGACCGTGTTTGGTGAGTCTGCACACTGAAAATGAGCCCGACATTTCCCTTCCCACACCCCCTGCCAGTATGTTGACTGGTGATCGCGTCCACACTGTTTTGTCTCAAACACAGGACGATTTTAAAAATTCAATCTATTTGTTTTAGTGCCATCCATGGGTGTTTACAGTTCTGTTTAATGAGTACAAACAAAGTGCATCAGGTTTGCTGTGCAGCCACAGACTTGTGTGTGTCGTAGCATTCAGACAGATCTTGTGCATTTCAATATCTGTAGCGCTGATATATGCTTTAAGGCTTCAAGCCAACATCTAAAATGCTTCTGAGGGTTGCACTCCTTCAGTCGGCTTTCCCCAAGAGGCATTCGCAGTCAAAACTAAGACGCTGATGTGTTTTCTCTCACCAGTGTTCAAGAAAGCGGTGATATTGGTCTACAGGGAAAACAACAAGCTGAAGAAGAAAATGGTAAGCATAATGTCTGTTGCACTCATTTACTCTCACATGCCACAAATGGGGTCTTTGGTGTGGAACAGCATTTTCCTCTTTCCCCCCGCATGGCTCTCCCTTTGTGATGACCAGACCAACCCTCGTTCAGCACTTTCTCATGGAGATTCGGACCCCTTTAAGTTCCGTTGGCTCATCCCACTCTCTGCGCTGCAGGTCAGATTGGGAAATACTGCAGGTAAGAAGCCGGCACACAGCGACATTATCCTCAGTAAATCACTCACAAAGTACATCCACTAAATCTTTGTTCTTTTTCCCCACACACACTCCTAAGCTCATTCTCCAGGCCCACACACACACACACACACACACCCCTCTTGGCATTTCTGTTCATCCGTCCCTCCTTATCTCCTCAGAAACCATAAACCATATTTGGACTGTGTGATTAAAAGCCTCTCCTTTATTTCCTCGCCCTCCCAGGAACAGGCACAGAAAGCAGCTGCATCTGGGAGCTGGTTCACTCTAGGTCTGAAGTGGAAGGCAGACCGGAGACCGTCTTCCAGCTGTGTAGCAGGTCAGAGATTAAACTTTCAGGTGCAATCAGTGATGATTAATCCTGGAGTGCATTCATGGTGCATCATTTTTAAAAGGATAATGTAGGTCCATTACAACTTTGGTCTTTTTTTGTAGTTCTGGCCACCGTTTCCTTTGGATAGGATAACATTGGACTGAAAGTAATTGCTGAGATCTGAGAACACAGTCTAAGAAGTGCAAGCAGTCAGGTGGTCAGACAGATCGTAAACACAGTTTAGCCACTTAGCCAAATAAAGTGAGTTAGACAATGTGAGCATGCTCGTAGTGTGGGCAATTATCAATGTCATTGCACAGGAAAACTGTACAAACAACTATGGTAAGGTGGCTAGATCAAAAGATGGCCCAGAAAGCTGCTCTGTGGTTGATGTTTACAACAGACAGTTTATGTAACAAATGCCACTGTTCCCCTTCATTTTCCTAACTTGTGCTTCTGATGATCTGACTGTTTGCATTTCTAACACCACCTCTTTTCTTAATTTTAATAATGGTGCTATTAATGATGGTCAAGGCTACAAAAATAGATGAAGAGAAGTTCCAAGTAACTGGAATGATCTTTGAACCTTCTCAAAAACACTTAAAGTGTAGTCATTCTTTATGTTTCAACCTCATTAAGGTAAACCATTATTAAAATGGGTGGGTGCTGATCCAGCTTGAGAAAAAACAAACAAACATATTTGATCAACTGCACTTAGTACTCACGTATTGGTGAGAAGCGGTGCTGGTAGACAGAAAGAGCCCCTCTCTCCCCAACATCCAGTCTTTATGGCTGTAGCTTCATTCATTAAGACACATCTGAGGCTGGTGCTCAGCTCCATCTCGTTAACCCTGATATCCCAAAATAAACAATACACCTGTAATGCAGAACACCTACAGTATTTACTGGAAGAAAGTTTCACTTCATCCCATCACATGTAGTATATTTCATATGTAGTTCAACACATCTTGTAAAGCCTTTTGTTTTCACATAATAGACCCTAAACAAGACACATTAGAGTAAAGCTAAACCAAATTGCTGGTTCTCTCATTACACACTGTGAAATTGGGATCACTCCTAATTAATTAAATCACCAATTTCACTGGGGACACAAGGGAATCTATACTTAGCTTGTGAGTTCCAGTTCAACGTACCATGTGCTCATGTTATGATGGTACCTCTGCCGTGTCCTCCTCAGTGTGCCAGAGAGCAAGGTCAACATCATCAAGGTGATCCGCTCCATCCTCAGGGAGAACGTGAGGAGGAACATGAAGAGTGAGGGCACAGTAGAGAGGGGCTGTAAGGAGCGCCTGGCCCCCCTGCGCAGCACCCTGCCCTCCTCCGCCAGACTAGGTGAGCCTTCAGAAGCACTCTTAGGAAATATTTCTGTTTTGTAGGGAGCAAATATTTCTTTGAATCAAAAGATCTATGGAAAACACTTGACAGGTGCTTTGAGTACCAGGCACAGCTTTCCTATAAAAACATGTCCAGTAGGGCAGAAGAGTAATTCTTTCTGACTGGTATTTAGCCTTTAAGCTTATTTGGCTTTAAAAATCATCAACTGTGTAATACCAAGTACACATACTTTAGAGATGATTACATCTTACTTTTTAGGTCACAAAATGCTAGAGGGGCTTATGGTGCTCAGATAAGAGTGGCGTTTCTGACTCCCATCTCCACAATTGTTACCAGGTTCCTCCAGGGCTTCCTGGTTGTGTAAGCAGCCACTTGGAGACCTCTCCACCCAGGCTGGGCATCCCAAGATGGGGGCAGACTCTGACGAGGGAAGCCTGAGCAGTGGAACCTACAGTCTGTCTGGGGCTCCTCCACCTTGCACCTCCTCTGACTCGCATATTGTCCCCGGCCAGCAGAACTGGTCTCAGGCACCTGGATCCGACACGCAACCCCCCCCCTCCTCCTCCTCTGCTGTGAAAGAATCTGATATTTTAAGTGATGAGGATGACGACGGCTTTAGTGAGGGTGGAACGAGGAGGGGCAGTGGAGACAGCAACTCACCAACAAGCGCCATTGAAGCCCAGTTCCTCCATCTCCAACTCTCAGAAGATGCTGTGTCAAAATGTGCACCGGCTCCCTGTGTTCAGCCTGAGGGAGTGGGGGACACTCCAGAGACCCAACCCAAACAGATGCGAGGACACTTCAGTGCTGTTAAGAGGAAACCCAACAGTTTCAGGGGGAACCAGGGTATACTGTTGAACATGAGGGCACACAGCAGGTCACTGGACAGTCAGGTGGATGCAACATCACCATCAGGGGTAGTGGATCTCAACGTGCTACTGGAGAGAGAGTTCAGCGTCCAAAGTCTGACCTCTGTAGTCAACGAAGACTGTTTCTATGACCCAGCTGAGAGTTGTGCCAACGACTCTGAAAATACCACCTCCTCATAGAGTGCTGGATGGACAGACAGGTGCTGACCAAAAGCCCCTGCATCACAGGAGGAGAAACCTCTGTGGCTCACTGCAGGCCTGGTTTTGAAGCTGGGACTCTAAACAGGAGTCTGTTTAGTAAGCCATGCACCTGACATACCCATTCTCTCCCCCCCTGGAGGTGATTTCTGTCCCAATGATAATGACTGCAATGATCTGCCAAGCACTGATTTGGTTCTGCGATCTCCTTAGCTCTCTGGGCGTTGCCTCCTCCTCACAAAACATCTGAATGACGTATTCCATCCTCGTCTCCCCTGCAGCTCATGCTGATTGGCAGTTTTAATTCAGTTTTTGACCTTTTCTGTGAAGAAATGGGGAGAATGTCCTTGTCAGTCACTTTCAAAAAACTTAAAAAGAGGAGGGACATAGGATATGCATACAGAGCGGGACACTGAGATGAAACAAGTTTTGGAAGCAGCCTCACTGGTGCTTCGGCACAGTCAACAATTCATTTGTATTTGGTTTTACAGTACCAAACACTGTAGCTACCCGCTTATGACAAATTGCATTTTCATTAAAAATTCATGAAAGGACAGACCGAGTGAAGGCCATCAGACTAATAAGATCCAAAGAGCTGTGGCAGTTAAGTCAAACTTCCTGAGAAGACGTACCGTGGCCTAAAACAGGAAGGACTCCGACTTATCGCAAAGAAGCCTTTTTGCTGTATTTTGTGCACTAAAGTACACTGTTTGCCTATATATTTGAAATATTTTTTATCTGTACAGGTTTTAATGTAATTAATGCTGTTTTATTTATTAATAGGTTTGATTATGTATATCTTAGCAAAGTAACTTTTTGGGTGAAGGCTTGAACGTTGGCTAAAGATTTGGTCCATTAGTATACAAAAGATGCAAAACAGCTATGCATTGAAAAGTGTTTTTGAAATGTAGCTACTTAACAATGATTTAAACCCCAATGTTCTCTTTATGTCCTATGTATATAATCTTTTCTATTGTTGAAGCATTTATGTATTCTCTTATACATACTTGACACTGTAAAGAAGTAAGGCAGGAATTTGCAATAATTGCATCTGATATTTTTGTAAAATGTTTTGTTTGCCATAGCATAAAGTACATGTTGAGGTACTATAAAACGGCAAACCACTATTGAATTATTTACCTTCTCAACTCTACTTTACAATGCCTTTAATGCTAGCATACCAATGAATGTGAATGCCCCATTCTTATGGAATTGTTTTATAAATAAAAGTTTTATCAGTGAATGACGCCTGGGGAACAATGCTTTCAACTCTCAGCTGTCAGTTCAGGTTTACATATCCTTTATATTCTATTGACAGGTAAAGCAGTGCAGGGAACTGAGTGTCTTATCTCAGGCTCAGTCCCTTGGCTAGACTTGCCACCACTTCCTGATTAGCTGTCATAAGAAACACAGAAGTCTATATCCTGGTATTAGAAGAAAAGGTAGATCCTCAATAGACTACATAATTATTTGACAGAAGTGGGGCACAGTTGCATGAAGAAAGACTTGGAAAAAGCTTTACTTCAGCGCTATGATTCTAAACACGGACTCAATGTTTTTCAATTGCCCTAGCATATTTAGCACTTCCACAAGGACAATTCATTTCTTTTCCTATACCTTACTGTCTTTAACATGAACGCCAGCAGACTGAAGAAATTATCAGTTAAAAGGGACGTTTTGTAAGTCTCATTAACCCCCCTCCCACTTCGCCCTCCTACCGTCTGCTTGGTTAAATAGTTTCACCCTGACTTTGGCACTACCCAAATAGGAGGTGAATGGAATCAAATGACGGTGCTTAATGTGAACCTAAATACAATTTGCTGTGACAGTTATGCGCAATACATTGCTGAATGCAAGAACTTAGTGGCTATTAGTGCATGTATAGTCATAAAATCAGTTAACTTACTTTATCATGTAGGTTGAGTTTAAAACTTAGCTGCCATAATCTACTGCTCATACCAGATCAAGTACAGCTTGTAAATTCAATTTAACTGTAAGATGGAGAATGTGATATTCTTACTTTAAAGCATAACAAAAAAATAGATGTGGCAATGTTCCTTGGGACACTTGCGTTTTGGGTAAAACTACCCTTTAAGACACTTTACAACCTGCTGCCAGGTACAATAGGAAAGCTGTGTGTAGGAACATTATCAGTATTTAAGTTTTAGACTGAGCCACAGGATCATTTCATGACTAACAGACAGCCAACCATGATGCTGAAGCATCCGAATGTGTGAGGACAGGTAATGCAGGCAGAGTGAGAGCGGAGGCATCACGTGCCCTTTTACTATTTCAGAGTTATTGCATTTCACAGTCTGTGACAAATCACTAGGAATGAATCTGTCATGATGGTGGCTGGGTCGCAGCTACACTGTATCCTTCTAGCCAGTTGACAGCTCACAGTTTGGTTCAGGTCTGGTGTGACTTATCAGGTTACCGTGCAATAATTGGCACTTAAATAGTCTGAAAACAACATAACGGTATCCGGGTTAATGGTGAAGGGTAGTGGGCCGAGGGTCATTCATCTTGATTTACATTACAGTTTTGATGCAATGATAAATACTCATCTTGACTGGGACTGATTGGAAATGTAAAATATCTTTCAGTCACCTCAAACCTACCACAGCCTGTCCCTCAAGTCTGAACAGACAGTCTGCTACAGCAGAGGTTCACTTATTTAGTAGCCAATATGTCTGTACTTCTACATATAACATGCAAATTTTGAATGCAGTACTTTTACATTGCAATTGATAGTTTTTAAAAAGTGAGGCAGCAGAGGAGCGGGAGTTAACACTGACCCACACTATCCAATCAAATGCACCAAATGCATCACCGCAATGCTTTGTGGGTGATAGACACCCACTTCATCTGTCCACAGAAATGGAGCCACACTCATTACGGCAGCGGACATAAGTAATTAAACAGAATTGATGTTACTTATTCACGGTGCAGGAACGGGTGCATCCCATTCTACTATCAAACCACTGTAATGACGTTTTAAATGTGCGCACCAGTGTCTGAAACAAGTCATGGCTGACGCGGGTTTGACTCACCTGTGGCTGCAGGTCTGGACACTTGGTCTCCTCGGGGTTTATTAGACCTTCAGTGGGACGTTTAGAGGAAAAATGGCTGATATTTTACGGTCTCAACAAACTTCTCTGCTCGGAGTAGCGGGATGTCTACACAGGTAGCCCCGCAGGTGTAGCTCGTCACTAATTACCGACAACTTCCGCGTGACGTCACTTATCGCCCTCCAATCTCTTCCTGCACATGTATTAACCCTCCAAAATAAAAGCTTATCATAACAAAAAAAAAAACACAACACGTTTCTTCAGGGCAACTGGGCGACCCGGAAAACACCCAACATGCCAACATGGCATCTCTGCATACCTATCAGCCATGTAGATCTGATGAAATCCCGATTGTGGTTGGAGATTAACACCCACCAGTGATGAAAACTGAGTGAATTCTCCCTCTGGCTACTCAGCCTGAGCGTACCATCTGCCACACTGGCAGGCAACAGCCCTGCCATGTTCTGCTGGTGCTAATCTGCTCCAGCATTCAAAGAGGAATAATAAATCCTTAAACAACAACACCACAGTTGGGTTTATTTAACACACATGTCCAAAATGTTCAACTCTGAACAAGAAATGTACGAAACGTGTATGAAATCAGTGCCTCCACAAACCATTCATGACATGGTTTTTAAAAAGTCACTGGCTAGACTTGAGTAATTTGGCTCATTTGCATATAACAAGAATCTTTCTGAGGCTGACAAATTCCCACCACTTTCCTCCTCCCTTTAAGCTCCTTCTCCCAAGTGACTAAGCAATACAGTACATAATGGAAAGAAGAAAATGGCCTGGATATGGTGCTGCCATGTTGTTCTCATTCTCTAAATCACCCTGAAAACACTGACATTTCTTTCAGGTCCCACAGGACAAGGTGTTATGCAAGTTGGATGTGAGCTAAGAATGGGGACATAAAGAGATTCTCACTCTTAAAAGTGTTACTGTGGGTGACTGGCATGCTTTCTTTCTTCTCCCAAACACACGTGACTCTGCTTTGAGTTGTCCCATCCTGGAACAAGGTCTCGGAGCTGATCCAAGCCACCCGGGATCTTTATGAGCCTTGGTGTCCTGGACTCTGTCCCAGGATTTCATGTTGACCAACGTACCCATTTCACTCAGGGTGCAGAGAAAAAAACGTTTGAAAAATTCATGCATATGCCAGGTGGAGATGTCAAAGCTAAGAGCTGTCTGCTGTGTCTCTGAGCTAACGGAGGCTATTAGTAGGATTCTCTTCATTTACATGTTGCTCTTTTTTTCAGCAGGGCTGTAGAGGACTTGGTGGCGTGCTGGCTGGCATGTCCATTGGTGTGTTTCCTCTCCCGGAGAGATGCTTCAGTCTGAGCTCCTCTCTGAACTCGAAGCTGAGGAGATCTGGTTCACGGGTGCAGAGATGAGCGTAGGCGTCCGCTAAAGCCCTGATGTGGGGTATGGTGAGATCTGTTGGTCGCAGAGTGGGGTCCACGTCTGCCTTCTGCATCATCTCTTGTGTCAGCTCAATGCGGCGCGCCTCGGGGAACAACTTTCTGGGGGAAAACGAAAGAGGAAAAAGTGAAGAAATGATTCTTACGTTCAGGTCGCTTTGATATCTTAATGATCATGCAAGTTTAATGGCATTATAGTTCAAACAGAAAGAAATTATCCCTCAGCAATTATTTCAAATCTGTGAAGTTAATTGAAATCACACAAAGGGCTGGAACTGCTCATGAATTGTTAATTTATTCTGCTGCCATGCTCCTTAGTCAACGGATGCAGACAATGACACAAAGCTTGCAAAGACACAAACTTCTCTTACATAAAAAGGGCAGCTATAATTTAAATGTCCAGTTTTCATTTATTTTGCCGGCTCTCACCCTGAAAAGCTCTCTCTCTCTCTCTCTCTCTCTGCCTGAATATTCAGTACAGAGAGGTAGACATTTATTTTTCAAGACTTTTTCCTGCCTAAGATGTCCCTCTGTATTCTTCTGCAGGTTGGTGAGCATTAGCCATTACCACACTCTGCAGTGCAGATGCTTTTTAGGCGCTCCAGCACTGGTGCCTCCTCTCCAATTTGGTGCCGCTGCCGCTGCCGCCAACCCACTGCAGTTACATAAAATATGCTGCCTCGTCTTCCTATGCCACCTCAATGACTCATAATTGCTGCTCTCTTTCACACAGCCTGTGTTCTTTTGTTATCCGGGCCTACACACACTTTCCTAACAGGCACGGGGGTGATGGGCAGCGTGCACATGCATGTGGGCGTGTGGGTTTGTTGCTAGTGGTTTTGAACAGAGCTCTGAGGGTGCTCTGATGTTCAGTTAAAGAAAGTTGGGTTTTTAGCAGAGCAGTGTGTGTGTGTGTGTGTGTGTGTGTGTGTGTGTGTGTGTGTGTGTGTGTGTGTGTGTGTGTGTGTGTGTGTGTGTGTGTGTGTGTGTGTGTGTGCGACAAAGAAAAGCAAATCAAAAACCAGTCTAATTAATGATGAAATGAAGACGCTGCTGTCAGAAAACAGAGAATGAAAAATGTAGAGAGAGAATGATAGATGAGTACGAGACAAGATTAAAAAGTGAAAGAGGAAAGAGGGGGAAGAGAGGGTCGATGCTTTACAAGCTACATCAAGTCGTATAATTGTGCTTACTCCACTCCTTTATGGCAGTGCTTCCTGCGGAACTGGAAAACGTTCCTGACGACTTTCTCCACCATCTTGAAGGGCTGCTGGATCTGGGGCTGAACCAGAGGGGTGAAGTGAACAACTCCCACGTCCACCTACACACACACACACACACACACACACACACACAGGATGGTGTTAGCACAGACCTTCTAACTAGACTGTCCTCATGGGAATGAGGCGAGAGAAAGCAGGTAGGGGTGAGGAGAAAGGGGAATGCAAATTGTGGAGAAAAATGCTGGAGAAAGGTTGCCTGACAAATGGCAAGAGAGATACAAAACTGGACAAAGAGACACAGAGAGAAAGAGAGGGGTAGAGGGATCAACACACTGGGATAAAAGAAAAGAAGAAAGGCAGAAAATAAGATGACGCAGCATGGCTGGCTGGCTGGCAAGCCAGTTCCAGTTGCCACAGTAACACCTGTGCGATGGACCATAGAAACCGAGCCTCTCTCTCTCTCTCTCTCTCTCTCCCTCTTTCTTTCTTGTCTCTCTTCCCATCGCTGCATCTCCACTGAGTTTCTTAAATACCTACGAGCCTGACACGCTGTAGCGCTCTTCTCCTCATCCCACTATCTTCGTCTATCCGACTTTAGCATTCTCGTGGAGGGAGCGTGAAGCCAGCGGAGCATGAACACATATAGATCCAGTGATGGGTACGTTAGGCAGCCACAGAGCTCCTGTCCTGCTTTATGGGACACTTAGTGGACACAGGTACTAGAGCTGATTCTCTCATGTCTGCTTTTAACTCCTGAGGACAAATATCATTAAGGACAGGCAGAAGTAAAAGAACTCCCACTCCGATTTCTGAAAAGCATACTCGCTGAGGTTTGCTGCAAGTATACTATCATTTATTTATTACCTTTAGCTATTCAATTATTTCAGCTGACACCTCCTCACACACTCAACTGCCACACATTGTGTTGCGTGGTACAGCTGACTCAATATGTGGACATTTGTTTCTGTTCTACAGAAGTTCTATCTTTCCAATCAGTTATGCCACTCTACAATCTTTCCCCATGCTCCCAGTAACTACTGATGTGGGTATGAGTAGCCCTGGCTGGGAATGACAACTACAGCAGAGGACTGGTGGTGGTGTGGGTGGGGGTAACCTTAGCTCCAGTTCTTCTCTTCACTACCCTGATCCTTCCTGTGGCAGCCCTAAGCTGACATGACACACGGTTGAAGTAATGGTGCCACTTTCAGCACAACTCCTGCTCTCAGATCACTCCCTCTGCAACTTTCAAGCACATATACATCCGCACGTTCTCTCTTTGCTCCGTTTGAAGACTCCTGTACTGCCTTTTTCTTCTGAGCGCTATGATGGGATCAAAAGAACCAAAATACATAAAAGGACTATTTCTGAATCTCGGGATCTGTACATTCACGGCACAAAGAAGGCCATTATCTTTCATCGGTGCGTCACGTGATGGTGTTCAGGCCTGTAAGTTATAGCTTAAGGGGCTACTGCACAATCGGACTGTGTGGACCAAAGGAACAGCCAATGGGCAGCAGAGCGGAGCAGTCGCCTGTCTGTCTTTCCATAGTTGGTAATGGTCTTACTCCCCTTGTGAGGGAGCACTGAGAGGGACTGTGCTCTGACTGGCTGAGCAGACTGACAATGGGGCTCTGAGGAAAAACATCAGCAGTGTTACTCTTAATAATAATGATTCATCTCATTGCACTAAAGTGCTTTTTAGCTTTGAGTGCCTTGCAAGATTAAAAGAAAAAAAAAAACGAACATCTACACAAGTAGCTCACATGTCCACCTGAATGGAAAAGATGTATTTGAGATCTGAAAGCTAGGTTGTTATTATTGATGAAGCCAAGAGGACGTACGACAGAGACGTCAGATGCTGCAGACTGTACATGTTCAGGTATGTAAATGAGGAGACAAGAGTTGGAAAGGAAGGAAGCATGTAGATGCACGACATGCAAAAAACACACACACACACACACACACACACACACACACACACACACACACACAGAGACACAGACATGCTCCCGCTTTCACTCATACAAACACAGAGGTAAAATAAAAGGACACCTAATGCAGCTATACCCTGCAGAGCTCCCCCTGCATCTTTGGAGCTTGTATTTCTGGATTGTGTGACTCACTCATTTCACAGCTGCCTTTTGCTTTCCCAGGGTAGGGGCTGGCGTCGATAATTAGGGGAGGAAAACTAAAGTGGTCTAAGGACACGCAAAGGATTTCTAATGAGCTGTTTAGGTTGCCTTTTTGCGCGAACAACTGAGGTAGCGGTTGAGAGCGCTTGTAAACCGCAGCACTATCTCTTATCAGATCTATAGATTCCTGTGTAGTCAAGGGATGCGCCGCTGCTGCCGAGCTTCCTGCCGCAGTGGCGTTTAATGGGACGGCAGCAGTGGAGCCTGTTCGTCTCAACAGCCCTGAAGGCTAGGTGAAATAATAGTGCAGAGAAAGCCTCGCTGGATGCGTTGACGTGGAGATAGAGGGGGAAATGTTGTGAGCTGAAGCTGAAGTGCATGTACTGTACAGCTGTTGAGTAAAGCTCGTGTTTAATTTTAATGTTGATTTTAGTCGTGTTTAACACACATTGAATGAGGACTTCATGGTTTATTAGTCCTGTCAGTAATGGCCTGGGCTTCTTCTTGATAAGCCCATTATTAATACAGTAACCCTTTTAGTTCAGATGGTGCTTTTTAAATAAAGGCCACGTGGCAGGTGTTGTCAAGGGCCCTGAGAGCTCTGCCTGCATCATTTGGTGTTAGAACAGACGCTTTTTCTTATCACGAGAATCAGTTCCTCCACCTGTCACATCGGCGTGTGAGGATTTTTGTCGGCATTTCATATCTGCATCGCAATGTGCTTCTAACAGTGCTGTCTTTGTCATAGAAGATCAGACCGCCATCTGTTAGGAGGGACCAATAAAAAGGAATCCCTTTAATTTCACTCTCTGCTAGAATAATTAGGCCATTTATATTCTGCACTTCATGATTTAAGAGAGGAGCAAGAGGAAAAGTCGATATTGGGACTATACAGGCAGCAGCATTTCAGCCATCAGCTTGTCCAAGTCACTTTGCTGTTATGATTTATGTATGGCCTTGCTACACGGCTTCACTAGGTAGCACCACTGGAATATATCCCGCTCCCTGCCATTAATCCTTCCCCTGATAACCTCAACATGCAAGGAAACTCCGTCTTAAATCACGGGCCGTCACCTGGGCCCTCAGCTGAAGTGCCATCAACATGCCCTCAGCCCCCCACCCACCCCCCAAAATGCTTTACATCCGCTGGGAGATCCTGAACTGGAGCAGCAGACTGACTTATTGACCCTACCTGACAACCTTAATATCTCTCACCCCCTCCCTCGTTCTTTCTATGGGTGGCTGCAAGGATCATACACACAGACAAGACACTGGAATTGGTCTGACGTTAATAATTTCTCGTAGGCTTGAGCGAGCCGTCCTATTCAGCGGGGAAAAAACAAGTGAATCATTACCACTGATTTGGCCTCTAAATTAGACTGTTACATAAGGATCCGCACTCAAGCCCATGGAAACTCCTCCTGCTCTGACTCTCTCAATACGGCTAATTTGATCAGAAAACTAAGACATTAGACATTTACTTTGAAGCTGACTTTGCCTCTCCCCTTGCGTGTGACACACCAATAATCTGATAAACCAGCACCTTGCAGGTCTACTATAAAAAGCTCTTATACTGTTGATTCCCTCGCTAGAGCGTTTGAAAAGGGCAAAATATGAGAGATCTCTATCTTAAAGTCACACATCACCTTGTGTCTGCGACTCAAGACCTTTTCTGACCCACTTTCGCACAATAGCCCCACATCCATATTAACATACTTGTGTGTCGCCATATTTCCAATGTTTGACCTTCCAAAAGCTCCTCAGAGAACTCTATTACTGCAGCTTTGCCCTGTGGTTCTCCAGCTCCTCTTTCCCCATTTCCTCTGCCGATGTCTCTTTCTTGGTCAGTTCTTGCCCAATGGCGTGTGAGCAGTAATTTGTCATGTCCCTCTAAGCGTAACCAAGATGAGATGGCAGGGGCCCTGGGGCACCGGGCACTGTGCTACCTGAACCACCAACACTTGCACTTACATAATGGCAGGTTCTGAGAAAAGACAGGGGGATGGGAAAAAGCTATATACAGCCAGGGAATACAAGGGAGAAAAGCTCGCAGAGATCCTGCAACCAAAGGGGGAAGAGCTGCATTAATCATGACAATACCTTGAGAAGACAACCTCTATTACATCAGTAGAGGGAGACAGCCTCTCAGAGAGGAGAAGGCAGCAGTCAATGCCGCTGAATACACTAGGCTGATGTTGCTTGAGGGGTTTGGGGAGGGAAGGCTTTGGCTTCCTGTAGCCCTAGTCTTTGACAAGATCATCTCCTTGGAGAGATGCTTTCGTCACAGAAAAGCATGTCTTTTGCCCAAAAATGTGAAATGCACTGGACCAGTGGAACAGCAAACATGGGGAAAATGGATTTAATGTCATATCTAAAAAGTCATAAATGCCAATCCACATTGTTGGAAGTCTTAATGGACTAAGCTGAAGAGACTCATTAATCAAGCCAATGCCAGTAATTTTGCAACGTGTCACAAGTGTTTAGTCTTGGACAGGTTTACACATATTATGTATGGTGAGACTGGACCCGGGCCTTGCTCCGCAACAAGATTGCATTGACAGCGACATCACAGCTATCGCACGACACCTTGCATCTCTGCTGTGAACAAACCCGCCTTTCGCAAGACGATGAGCACGAAAACCAATTACGCAAGGGAGGACATAAAAGAGGAAAATGCAAATTGAACGATAAAAGCCCCTCATGTGGCAAAAGGGAGAGTGGCTGGTCTGGCTGTGCCTCAGAGCTATGCTGCAGAAAAGGGCTAGAGAGCTCTGCTGTGAGGTGATAAAATAAAGGGGACCAGGCTTATAATAACCCGCAATATCTTCACACATCACAGCGTCACACATCTACACTCACCGGATGTGTTTCACTGCGATTTGCTCTTCTCTCCTTCCATCTTTTTACTTCTCTTTTGCCCTCTATAATCTAGTTATTTATTTATCTTACTCCCCACAGAACAACACCAGCATCAGCACTTAGGATCTCATCGGTTAGGTGGAGACAGGTCACACACGGCATACTGTAGAGTGTCTGTGGAACATTTCTCTTCCTGCAGCGGCAGCATCCCACCAGGAGTTCGGAGAATGTAGCGCTGAAGGTCGACGCCAACATCACACTGGAGGTAATGTGGTGTGCATCGTCCCCCCCCTGCGCGCTGGCCAGATTTCATTTTAAGAACGGGGTCTCTTAGGGGCGCTTTACAGGAATAACACTAGTGGCTGGAGAGACCGCTGGGCCATATTAAACAAACAGATCAATAGCTAAACAAATCAATTGCAACCAACCTATCTGCACGTAATGGCAACACATCACTGTGGTCAATGCCTGGCTGCTATACTGTAGGTGGGGGGAAAAGGAAAAATGACTTCGTACAGCTGGTTGCAGTCGCCAATTTGCCCATGCAGCAAAATAACAGCAACACACATCTGTGTTTCCAAGGGTATCAGCCCTATTAGTCCTGTCTGATTTTTTCCCCCCTTTCTCATTTTGTCCTCTTTGTCATTCATGAATCAAGGCCGTCCTAGCCACTCCCACCCTTGTTGTGTGCCCTCTACAGAGAGGAGAGGGAAGACAGGGTAGCAGCTGTGAGTTTTAGGCTCCTGCTGACTGACGCCTGATGAAGATGACGCCCCAGGGAGGGTCAGTTTTGGCATGGTGGGGTACACATGCTCCTCTGGCCTCTGGACCAACACATAAACAAATAAACCTTGGCAGAGCACAAGTGCGATCGCCTCATCTGGTCTTAATGGTAGCAGATTTGTGTGTCTTAATTAAATTACCCTATTCCAATTGTGTAGTGAGGCTGTGTTTGGAAATCTCACCTCGAGTTTGGCCATCTCTGCCAGGAGCATTGCATTATGATGACTGAGAAGCTCCAAGCAGGAATGGGATGGATTTAATTTTAGTTCGTTAGTTTAAATTGCACGGTTTTCTCCATTCAGAATAAAGTCCGAGGAGACAAATAATGCCGCCCCTACGGCCAACTACTACAATTCACTTACAAAACACAAAACTTCATGTATTCATATTGTGAGGATTTAGTGTGATTTTTTTTTTTTCATTCTTTTATAACATTCATTTATAAGTATTACTACTGTTGTTTTCACAAAAAGCAGCTCTCCAGATAACTAAAGAATATTCACAAGCAGCTTAAACATACTAAACTCTGTTGACTACTATATACTACTGCTACTAACACATACCACTACCACTAATCTATTAAAACAGAAACTATCATATTAAAATAACTCCTCAATGTAGTTAAACATAGGTAGTTAACAGTAAAAACAAAGACACTGGATAAAAATACAAATCTTTAGCCATCTCTCCCTGAAATAGGGCGTCGATAATTCAAAGGGACTAATAAAAACCTGTTCACATAACTCTGGATTATCTAACATCAGACCAAGGTTTGCTTGTGCAGAGATGTTCAAACTGACACCTGCACTCATTAAAACCACCTAAACTGGACTGGCAGAAGAAATAACAGAGTTTTCTGCAAAGACACCTCTGACAGTGGGGCCGGAAACCTTTCTGTAGTTCAGGTGAACTGACTGCTTTTAGACATGACAGCTGAGGCTGGCTGACTACTGAACCTAATTCTTAAACTAACACCCACTAATCTAATCTAATCTGTGATGTATCGATTAATCGCAGTGGAATAATTCGGTTTTTGTGAAGTGAAAATGTTCTGAGGACTGAGGACGAGAAGAAACAAGTATGTCAGCCAATGAGAAGTGACACGGAGCTGAAATAAAGGACTAATCCGCTGCTGTGACAGGAGCCATGGTTGTCATGGCAGTGGGAGGAAACGGGAGTGAGCAGAGATGTTCAGCAGAACATAAAGTTGTTGTTGTTGTGAGGCAGAGACCGCTGTTCTCCAGCACACACACACACACACACACACACACACACACCGGCGAGGAGAGAGAGAGAGAGAGAGAGAGAGAGAGAGAGAGAGAAAGGGGGGGTGAGGTAGGGGGAGGCAGCCGGAGCGCTACGGTAAACGCTCCCAGGCTCCGGCCAAGCCTGAGCGGACCGCACGGCGGGGATGTCCTCTCGCACACTGTTGCTAAGGAAATGGATGTCTTGAACGGGTCCGCGGTCCGGACTCGATCCTCCTCGCCGCCCCCCCTCCAGCCCGCTGCCTCTCACTGTGCCACTGTTTACAGGAATCACTGCGAACAACGTGACGCGTCCGCGCCAGCTCTGCACCAGCCGGGGTAAGGGATTATTTCTACATCGCTTTTCTCCTCCCTGGACCGCGAAACAACAGCCAACAACTAGACCGAGCTCCGAGGTGATTCATCCAGAGCTGGACCGAGCCCTTTATTTAGATGAGGGACCACAATGCGCCGGCTGGGAAGTCCGACTAAATAGTAATAAAAAGAAGAACCGGTACATTCCCAAAGTTTAATTCTGGTGGCTGCTTACATTGAATAAACTGGTATTTTACCCGGATGTGAGCCGGTTTAAAAGGTAAGCTCTGTTCCTGTGCTTTGTTAGGTAAACAGCCCTAAAATCAAAGTGCTACAATGTACAGTATGAGAGTGGAGTGGGGGCACTGCAGCTTTAAGTCCACATAGCTATTGAGCATTGCAAATACCACTAACTCATTTCTGCCTCTCCAATAACAGCTCTATGGGGCTCCGGTAAGGAAAAGGAGAAGGCAACACATAGAAAATGCACACATGCACAACAACACCCCCCCCCCCCCCCCCCACTCCATGTTTTGCTTACCTACTGTATAGTCAGACAGAGCCAGCTCTCATCGCTTGTGCTTCGCCCTTTGTTTCCAGCCAGAAAAGTCTGTGCACGTGTGAGGTGAATGAGGGGAGAAAGAAGGAGGGAGTGCGAGGAGACCCACTCAGTTCATTTCTCATTTCAGTCTCTCTCCTCCAGCCCGGTGGAGCCGCAGCCGAGGAGCTGAGGAACCCGGGATTTGACTGGCAGCTGGTAGATCACCGAGGGAGGGGAGAGAGAGGCGGCTGGGCAGTGGGGTCGACGAGCCTGGCTGGAGCTGGGTGAATGCTGCCTGGCGAGGACGAGGGCTGAGGCGGCAGCATCGTCTTGAAAAGGACCATGGCATCCACGGGCATGCAGATATTTGGATTTGTCCTGGCGCTGCTGGGAATCATGGGTGCCATGGTGGCCACTCTGCTGCCCAACTGGAAGGTCAGTGCAGACGTGGGCTCCAACATCATCACAGCGATCTCCCAGATGCAGGGTCTGTGGATGGACTGCACATGGTACAGCACAGGCATGTTCAGTTGCACACTTAAGTATTCGGTGCTTTCACTACCTGCGTACTTGCAGACTGCCCGCACCACCATGGTGCTCTGCTGCGTACTGGCTGCCATGGGCCTCTGCCTGGCATCCCTGGGACTAAAATGCACACGTTGGGGAGGCGGACGGCGCTCCAAGCGGCACGCTGCGATTGCCAGTGGCGGCTGTTTTGTTGCAGCAGGCTTTCTGTGTCTGGTGCCTGCTTCCTGGTTTACCAACGAGGTCATTACCAACTTCCTGGACTCCAGCGTGCCCGAGAGCAATAAGTTTGAGCCTGGGGGTGCCGTGTACGTGGCCTTTGTTTCGGCAGGATTCCTCTTCGTGGGGGGGTCCATCTTCTGTATGTCATGCTCGGGGAAGAGGCACGGCCCCCAGGACCTGGTCCTGCTCCCTCCTCCTGACAAACTGCTGCTCCAGCAGCAGCAACAGCAACAGCTGCTCCAGCAGCAGCAGGAGCTCCAGCACCAGTACTGCTCTCTCTCCCCATTAGACAATAAGACTGGCTACAGCCTGCAGGACTACGTGTAATAAAGCAGAGTTGTGTACGCTACGGCTAAAGGGAGACGAGCCTGAGGGGAAACCATCACGGCTTATGCTACACACTAGGCTCCGCTCCAGCTGGAGGTGGAGAAAAAATGAGAAAGGAGGGCAACAACTTTGAATCCATTTTCCCTTCTCCTCTATCTTGCTCTTCTACCTTTTTCTGTTTTGCAAGCACAAGCAGTGGAGGTATTCCCTAAGCAGCGCCTTGGAACAAACGGTGTGAATGTGTAAGGAGCCAGAATAAGGTGCTGCAGCATCGAAGAAGCCGCTAACCAAATGCAGACATCCTTCATCAGTAAATCACAGAAAGAGTTCCCTGGGGAATGGATTAAGCAAATAAGGAAGCCTTCCATGTAGTTTTTTTTTTCCTCGCCAAAGGTTTGAATTGAAAGAGGAATGCAATCATTTAGCTGCTATTTACAATCGTTTGGAACCCTCCCAGTTGACAAAATAGGCAATATGAAGCTTGAGAGCAGTAGGTGGAAACCCTTTCATAGCAAGCCATTGTAGTTTTCATATTCTTATCCACTAAAATGCTACGTGGAATTGATAAATAAATGGTCTTATTTTTGTTAGCTACTAGAATGACGTTGATATTTTGCCTCTAAAGCATGCTGTGTGGAGCCTGTCTGTGTATTAATACAGCGGAATGCCTGGTAGAGGACTGAGACATATCCACAAAATGCCTGTGCCTGAAAAGCTGTAGAAACATTACCCTGCTGTAACTGTTCAAAGAGGACTGTCAGGAGGAGTAGATGTGGGCTGCTGGGCTGGATTTGAGATCGAAAAGGCAGACAAACAGTTGCCTGCTCCTCTCTCTCTCTCTCTCGCTCTCTCTGCAGGTGGAAATGGAAATATGAGAGAGATGGAGAGAAATTAATAGAAGGAGATTCAATCCTCCAACAGAATGGACTATCTGATGCGCTGTTTTTAGATTTCCATCCAGACAAAAACATACTGCCTGTAAGTAGCAGCTACCCATCACCGATGCATCTACTCATTCCTGCACGCCCTCAGACACACACACCCACACACACTCACTCACTCACTCATGCTCTTGTGTCTTTGTGCAGAGTAAACACTCAGACACGCCGGCTTTTTGCATGTGCTTTTCACTCCTGTCATCCTCCTCCACACTGCTATGGAAACAGAATTCGCCTTTCAAATGTCTTTATTGTCTGGGGGTATGTGCACGTCAGTCAGTGAGTTGGAGTTGTTTGGGGGGAGGGCGGGCAGGCGAGAGGGGGGGGCATCTTCTTCTCCAGCCATGACTCCATGAGCTTTAATCAGAGCCTCTGCTCGCAGTACCTTCACTAATCCCCTTTATTAGACAGAGACATGAGGCAGCATCCTTGTTACGTGGTCAGAGGCTTTGGGAAACGCTCTGCTTTGGTCCCCGCTGCTATGTCGTCTATACCATGCGTAGGGATGAACAGATGTGTAATGGTGCAGTGACGGAGTGGCAAAAATGAGGCAGAAAAAGAGAAGCTTCTCGAGTCATGGTCGACTGGGCAGGTGTCTGGCAGGCAGCTAAAAAAGGTTTGAGTCATTCTCCATGTGTGACTTGTTTTCAAAGTGTGTCAGCAGTGTGCATATGCTACCACTCTGCACCTGCACACAGTCTCAGTGTCTTAAATTGCAGCCACTTCACCGTGTCACCATTCCTCTTTTCCTACCTGTCACTCCATCCCTTCCACACACACACACACACACACACACACACACACCCCCTCTGTCCTGCTTGTGTCACATGTCACATGGATGTGATCGCTGACAAGAGAAATGATGAAAGCATGATGTAAGCATGGCCGCCTGACGCACAGGCACACATAACAAAACTCCCACATATATATGTCAGTAGCGGTAGCAGTGTTACGCTTTCACGCAGTGTGTGTGTCTACTCTTTACTGGGGGAGGGATATCTGAGGAATATTGTTTTTGTGCTCGAGACGGGCCTTGGCAGTGATGTATAGAACTGCACATTCCCTCCTTCTCTCTCATAAACATGCAGCTTCCTGGGGGAGAGCAGATGGCTAAGCCCAGCTCGCCACCTGCAGGCTGCTGCCGGCATGCCACGGGCATCTCTGTGGGCGCCACTGCCGGCCCTGGCAGCCCTCTTGGGCCAGGTTTCTACCCCACCCTGGCTTGGCCATCTTGCCCAGCACAGACTATCGCCGACAGAACTGGCCTCCTGACAATAACTCACTGCCCAGGCACCATATCCAATGCAATAAACAAAGTGAAGAATGTGCCATGTCATCAACTAATACCGACACGTTATGTGTTTAGAGAATGTGCCAAATCGTCTCATGATGACACGTTTTAATACTATCTGGAGTTCTTTTTGTTTATTTTTTTATTACGTTGTTTGTACATGAATTATACATTAGCAAATGTTTTATGGATATGTGATTTGTTCTGCCAGACTAAGTCTCAAGTCAACTAGATGCTTGTGTGCAGTCCAGTGCAGCTTTCGAGGGTTATTTTAAATCCTCTTTATTCCTCATTTCCCAAAGCACAGCAAGACTTCACTGGGCATGAGAGCTTCATTGGAAAGACATGAGTGTGGTATTTTCTAAATGGAAAAAAAAAAAAAAAAAAAAAATCGGGTTCACTGTAAGTACGTGACAACTGTACACAAGCATCTAGGCTTTTAATGTGTTTGTTTTTACTGAGGGATCAGGATTCCCTCTGATTGTTTCAATATAAAATACTATTCATGTTCATACCATATCTTCTTTATAAGAAGACGACTCAATGCACCTTTGCTTATGTTACTTTGATTGACAGCATTTAGTTTCAAATGGTTGAGCATTTCAAGCTCCCTGGACCAGTATAAACACATAACACAACTGGCACTCTGGAAGAACAAAAAAAAAAAAAAAGGGGAATGATGATTTCTGACCGACAGGATTCAGCGGGGAAATAGGAGGTAGAAATTTCTCTTTTTTGTGGCTGTGCAGCTTGATCATCAGCACGCAATTTCATTAGCTTATAAATGGCCAGAGTGCAAAGTGACTAGGTCCTAAAAGTCTAAAGAGTTACAACTCTCCTGCTTATACTGTACCAAGACATTGATTTATGGTTTTGATAACTGCAGCTTATTTTTGTGGATGCTTTAGCACTTCTTACTTTGCCAGAGCATATTTGTGATGATGAACAGTTCACAAGTTCTGATACAGTTGTCTCAATGTGCTTGTGCAAGTAGTTCTATTTTTTACCAATAAAACTATTTTGTGAAAGCAGCATGCTGTTGTATGTAATCTGGTGTGTGCTTCTATGTATTAGGGTTAGGCTGATGAGGATGGAGACAGCATTCATCTCCCTGCCAAACCTACAGATTGTTGGACAGCACAGGCTGTGCTGAGTGTGGGCAGGCAAGCTGCTCGTAGGCAGCATCCAGGAATGCAGCAGGATCAGCCCAACTGAGAAACACATCCATAAAGCATTATCATGTGCAAATGGGTTTTTGAAAAAGGAACTCTTCCTTTAATACCACACCTGGCCTCTACCAGTCATTCCTCACTGAGATGATAGCCGAGGTTAATAGAGGAATGAAATAAAAACAACACCTCTGGGAGGTAATCTCAGCTGTCTGGTTGATCTGAGTTCACTGACAACATGTAGAGCAGCTGCTGATAATCATTAAAGAGGAGATAACACAGGCAGTAAGACGGTGATCAGACATTCACACGAGGGCCAAACACACGATAGAACATGAGCCTGCACTGTTTTATCTGCAACAAGCAGATATTGGCTAATTCCACACATCTTATACTGGCTGACAGGTAACTGCTGTACAGAAATGTCATAAATATGTTTGGTGTAGAGACACCATTAAATCGTCAGAAGAATTGATAGAATCATAATCTGCAGCTACTTTGATAATCAATATTCTGTTTAAGTCATTTTTAGAGGCATAAATCGACAGATCAATGAATAGTGACAGATATCCTTAGTTGCAGCCTTAGTTACAAGTTTATTTTAAATGTCCTGCTCAGTGCGTGTTAGTCGCAGTTGTTGACTATTAAATTCAAGTGACTTCTGTCAAAAAATGCATATCAGCTAATGTTACAGAGATTTTAATCTCTCAAATATCGATGTCAGTATTGGCCTCATAAATCCTGTATCCTTTCGCCTCATAAATCCTGTATCCTTTTGGCTTTAATCCATGAAATTAAGAGACTGGACACATGCAAAGGCACTGACAAGAGAAATAAAGAAAGGCAGTCTTAAATTATGAAATTTCCTGCAAGTTAAATTGGCCTCTGCGGTGCCAAAACAAGTTTTTTTCTGGTTCCACATGAACCTAACAGCAATTGAGAGAGAAAATACTGCACGACTTCTGCTACGAATCACGACAACGGTGTCTTTAGCTTTAAGCAGAGCCTGTTCCAAATCAGAATACTGTACAGTATGCTATACACTGTAGCCTGCACACCTCAGATGGAGCGCTTATTAAATAGTTTATTTCGAAGAGATTCTGGACTCTCATTACAGCTGATTGGATCCTTGTCGACACCGACTGTGCTTTCCCGAAACAAACATGGATTATTCAAGTCTCTCTTTCTCTCATCTCCCACTCCTCTTGGTTATGCAACAAGAGTGCAGATCAAATAACTACTCCTCTCGTGGGGAAACGCTAATAAGATCTGCTCCTCTGTGTATTTAACCTACATTTTCCATCAAAGGCTTTCACCCCGAGTTGCCGCTATGACAGATCTGGAATGTGAGCTAAGATGAGGGGAGGTGAGCTCATGTCAATTTGAGGCAGGGGTCAATCCCACGTCAGGCTCCTTCTTTGAACTTCCCTGCCACGTCAAATTCACCGATTATTTCAACGACCCTCCTGGCCGGCAAGTAGCCTTTGCAAAGATCACACACAGAAAAAGTGTGGAAGACAATGAGGCGAAGCCTGCACATGGGAGCATCAACACACTGCACCATTCATGCTGGCACACACAAAGAGCCAGACAGATATGGGAGCATGCTAAGGAGCTGTCATGCCATCGCTCACCAAAACTCCATAAGCGATCACAGCGTTGCTCAACACACAGTGAGCACCCAAATCGGCCCTGCATGTCACCATACTTAATGCCCGGCTCTTTGTTTTAGACAGCTGTTATGCTCATGAAGGTTCATATTGGAGATATAATGCGGTCGTCAACTGCGAGGGAGAGTGACCTTCCTTTGTTGGAGCTGCTCTCCTCCGGTCCCAGCGCTCATGCGAGGCTGGGGAATAATAGCAACGACCTTGGCTGAGCAGTAACTGCTGAGAAAGGCAGTAAAAGCTACGGAGATGACAAAGGGAGCGCTTGTAGGAAAACAATACACTCTGACAGTTCAAAGGAGGCCCTTTAATATTTCAGCTTTGAGCACCAGGCGGGATGGGAGGCAGAGAGGGGGGGGGGTCCTGGGTAAGCTGAAGGTGAGGGAAGCTAAACAGTTGAAAGGTGTGGACACAATTTCAAATCGAATCAATTAAATTAGATTCAGTTCAATTCAATGGGCTTTAATGGCAGGACATTAAGCTAGTGTTAGCACAATCTCAATGTGACCCCCCACAACGCAAGACAGACAAAGCAGAGAGACATTAGACAAGACATTCATTACTCAAGAGACAAAAGAAAATCTACTGACAATAGAGTAAAATAAAGAGATGAAAAACAAAGCAAAAGGAAATTGTGGTAGTAAGTAGGACACATCACTTTCTTTGCAATCTATATCTCAGAAGACAACAATGTCTTAGTGAGAGCTATTTTTTGAGCTGAAGCAATCATGATCGGCTGCACAAAAGCTCATCAACACGTCCACTGAATCCTGCCTACATCCTCAGCCCGTCTGGAAAGCCTGGAATGAAGTCATGAAATCGGAGTGCATAAAGTTGAAATTTGAGTGTTCATAGATCCCTCCGAGTTAATGGCTTATAGATCGATGCCTCAAATTGTGGCCAGGCTTTTTTTTTCCCACTGACTTCATTTGTTATCAGTGCATCAAAGCACCGCTAGCGATTTACTTATTTGAGGCCGACCTTCCTTCCTTGGGACACAGCCAGGGTTTTAGCATTATTCCTCAAAATACCTGCATATTCTCTTGGCATGCTCGCTAACTAAACAGAGCTGAATGTGCTGAAGTCTGAGCGCTGACTCTGAGCGAACCCGGCACAGTTTCTTGTTAGGAGGGAGCAATAGATCTCTGGAGATGTTCGCAGGCCAACTCTGCCAACCTCGGCATTTTGTTTAAGGAGAGAGGAGGAGGGGAGTATTTTTAGCTTTTCTTTACCTTGGGTCTGTGAAGTATTGAGACCAAGCCCTCCGGCGTTTACCGCGCTGGCACGAGTCATTGAAATAACTTTCCCTGATACTCTTGATACCGCGTTTGACCCCATTTGCGGGATAGGAATAGGCCTGGATGAATTGTGCGCCTGTAGAATGTGTGGCGGGAGGTGAGAAAGCGGTGCAGTCCCTCCGAGTAGATTCTCAATCTGACTGTTGAGGCGAGAGCTGGGCCACTCCGGGTCACAGAGAAGGGATCCATCACTGAGCCTGCCACTGCGTTATAATAGAGTGAGGCGGGTCACATCCAGCACCGAAAAACCCTCTAAACTCAAAGAATAATATGACTTTTTACATTGGGAAAAGCTGCTGACACCTTGGCCGTGGCAGAAAAAAACAATCAACAACAAATTTCACTTTTTGAATGCAAAGTTGGGATGAATCTGGTGGATTTTTACTGCACACGTCCAAACTCTCCCTGACAACTTCCAGCCATAATGGATGTTCAATGCAGCATCGACAAATTTAATTTAGGCTCCGCTCATCTGGCCTGTGCTCTTGGTGGACGACTGCGTACAAGGCGAACATCTGTAGGGCTCTCCTCCTGTGAGGCTCAGTTAGGCGGTGGGTGATGGCTGATGCAGCCATTACTCAGAGCGGGCTGACAACGGGCCCAGACAACCATCTGCTGGAGGTACGCCTCACTCTCCTTTCAGATCGATCTCTGTCATGAATCTGTCTTCCAGCGCTCTGTGCCCGTGTGGAGGAGGCTTCGCTGTTTTCACGTCCTTTTCCAGCTTGTGTTTCATTCAGTACATCACATCCAGACCATATACGGTTTCATTTCCTTTCCACTCTCTTTGACTCAACCTCCATCTCTTCTTGCCCTTATTCTTTTTTCCTCACCGTCAGTTTCCAATGTTTCCTCTCCATTTATCTTTTATCTTTGTCACTATAGTTATCACTCCATTTTTCCTCCCTCATTTTTCTTTGAATGTTTTTTTTCACCTCCATCATTTAGCACTTCCTCCCACCACCCCTCCTCGATGCCTCCATTTCTTCCTCACTTTTTCTAACAGTTGTTAGCGAGACGTGCAGCCGTGTAGGAGCTCTACAGGAGAGACAGCAGGTTGCTCGTGATGGAGCATCTACTGCGCAACTTATACACCAGCCTGTGACGGACACAAGTTGATTTTAATCGCATTCTGCCGAGGAAGCAGAGAGGCAGGGCATGAGAGATGAGCAAGACATCACACACTCGTTACTCTGTGCAAATCAGCTATTTTCTATGTGAAGAGGCGGTGAAGATGGAAGTGGGTGAAGATGCAGACGCTTGGTGGCGGCATGGACTCCTTGACCCCTGACCAGAATACAAATTAGAAATGTGTATAAAAGCCAAAGCAGCGGCAGAAAAGCCATTTCTATTCGCAGTTTACCTCCTCTGAGAGATCTTGCAGATATGTGTATAGCTGTGAATGACAGAAGCAATTTCCCTCAATCTGTCTGTCTATGTGAGAATTAACAGGAGGAGGGTGGCTAATAAGGAAAGGGAGGCAGGTGTGATGTGCAGCAGGACAGACCTAGGGCACTCCGAGCCTGGGGGAACACCATCAAAGCAGCCAATCGCTGCTCTCAGAAACCTTCAAGGACAATCTCAGTCACTCAATGTGACACAAGAGAGGTGCAGTCCGGGGGCGAGGAGAACAAGACAGACAGATTGAACAGCAAGGATAAGAGCCTATCTACCCACCCCACGTCAATATGAGCCCCAGCAGCTGCTAATTTAAAATGGATTCAACATTTCCCTTCTCATTATCCCTTTAGCCTGCACTGGCCAGATCCTATAGGTTCAAATAGGCCAGCACTTCCCCTCCCCCCCCCCGCCTTTAACTGAGGCTATTTTCTCATCGTGGTTATTTGGAAAGGTTCAATAATTTCATCGCTTTTCCTGTGGCTCTTTGTAGCTCGCTGTTTGTTTAATTACGCAGTATTAAACCACTTCTGATGTTTTTCACACTTCACTAATTGCCATATGTGTACTGCAGCACCTGCTCCTGCGCATTTTATTTACTGTAGTGAGAGGGTTGCTGTTGGTGACGTGAGGGGGGGGGGCATCTAAAAACTGCCAGCCAACCACTGACATTAGGAACATTCAGAAATCTTGGTAAACACATCAATGTCTTATCGATACACGGCTGCAGACTCCCAGCAGGACTAAGAGCCTCGGGTTCAGATGTGACAAAGACGCGCCGAAAGCGGACAAAAAGAAAACCCAGCTGTGCTTCGGTCTGAACGAAGCCCTCTCAATGAACACAATCAGTGATCCCAAAGCTTCTGTGGAAACAAGATAATCCCAACAATTAGACCGCTGCGCTGATTTATGGGCTATAGGTATGAGGCACACAAGCACTCACGTTGCAGTGATGGAGAGAGGGACAGACGACAGGGATATAGAGGGAGACCTTTGATATTTGGCAGCATAAGGCCTCCATTATCATTAACTTCTGTCCACAAAATGGGGGTATATAGCTATTTTCATTTTCACTAGAGCCCTATAACTAGTGCAGTATCAACACCCAAGATAGTATTCATTACATTTTACGGAATTATGCTCTGACAATATTTTTCTGTATTTTGCATTCTGATAGTATATAGGTCAGTTTTATGGACAAACCGCTGCTTTAGTCTGTATTCCTGCGTGTCCCCCTCCTCCCATCCATCTATTTTGTCCTGTAAATCAGGCAGGACATTTTTATTGTTCATGCAAATCTGCGTAATTACTCTGGTGTGCACCAGTAAACAATCCAGAGCTGTGGAGTGTTTTATGAATTATACTACATGACACACTAGTAAAAAGGGGGCTGCACAATGCAGGGAGGATGATAGCATTAACATACTCTATGTGCTCTCTGATCTTTTATAGAACACCAGCAGCCGAAGACCTGCTCATCAAACAGCCATCATCTCTCCTAATGATATCAGCTGGACCAAGTGCCCATAAAAACATTTAGTGGGGATAGATGGCCTGAGCGGGCATGTGGGAGGCCGATTCATCTGCAGGGCACGCACATGTGGGGAGAGTCCACGGTGTTCACGTTTGTACATGTAATGCTAACACTCATGCACATGTGTGCACATTTGCAGCCGTAGACAAGCAAGGCTGAAATCCATTAAGCTACAGTTTGACATACACGCGAAAATAAGCCACTCAAGAGTCAAACAAATCGCACAGAAAGGCAGCCGAGTGTGATGAAATAATCATTGGGAGCCATCTCTTCTAAGAGAATGAACAATCAGCACTGGTCCCATTCACTCTGCCGCGTTTTACACCACACAGAAGATTAAATATTTACCAACAGCGGGTGTCCTAAAGAGCCACAACATCTTCTAGGGACCAAAAGTCCATTCCTGACATCAACCTAACACCTATCCTTTAATTCAGGAAGAGGAAAAACATGTTTTCATTTCAACAAAGATGTAAGCGAGCTCCTGCGTCTTTCAAAAGAGTCGTATGCCTGTCATCTCAAAATACATCTCAGCGGAGCTGTCTATTAGCCAACACTGATATGTCAAATTTTGCAGCAGTACTTTTGTTTTTTAATGTGCCTTCTGGTCCTACTATAAATCCTCACCACCACCCCCCCCACACACAAAAAAAATTCTGGTGTTACATAAGAGTGAATGCCTTTCTTTTGCCACTGACACACGCACATCGGCTGAAAGACGTGGAGAGAGAAATTGGTCCCAAAAAAGAACTAGGCCCTCATTACAAAGCGCAGTGTGATCGTGCCACATCTCAAATACCCACCAGGCATCATTACAACCTAGAAAGGGTCCAAAGACGGAACAGAGACAACACTGATTCAACACAGTCTTAATGAAGCCTTGAAGCGAGAAGAGTGAGGGAGGGATGAGTGATGGTGACATGATGAGGGACTCTGACGGGAGCATGGGACCAGGCGAGGAGCGCAGAACGGGAGATGTGAGGAGATCCCACTCCTACCCTGCACTGGGGTAAGAACTGTGAAATAGTAATGTGTCCATCTGCTGAGATTGTCCCGGCAGCCTCCATTTCAGCATTGGTGCTATAGGTTGAAGTCATTAAAGCTTCTTTACATTAAACATTAATGCTAAACTTTCTGAACATTGAATGATTTTGCTATATGTGTTCTGAAAGTTGAAATCCTATTTCAGCATAACCTCCAGAGAGTGTGCATGTGTGGGCAAGTATACAAGGAATATACCGCAATTTTCCCTCCGGTGTGACAGTCTGGGTATTAAAACTGGTCCCCGGAACAAAAACCCAAACTATTTCTTCAGCCAAATCCACGTTAACACACGGCCTGATCGCTTTGTTTGATTTCACACGGTAGCGCTAAATTTAGAGATATGAAGCATTAACGTCCTCAAAGTTCAGTCCTACCTCTGGTTTGGGGACGAAGGCGCGTCCAGGGATGGTGAAGCAGTTGTGCACTGTGCTGAGATACTGAGCCATGATGGACAGACGACTCCTCTGTTTGCTGGCCGTGCTGGCCGTCAGCCTCTGGATGGAGAGGACAGCCACTACAAATTAGTCCTGGATATTCAGCAAGACCAGCTTCATTGTTGAGGTCATAGAATGTTGCTTTTAGTTGCAATCAAACATCACAGCAGTAAAATGCAACACACACATTAATACCGAAGTAAAATTAATCCAAACCCATCAGATATAACAATAATGGGGACTACTTTTCTGCAACCTGAGTACTTTTACTTTTGATACTTAAATACATTTAGCTGATAATACTATTATTATATAAGCATTTTCATAGTGTGGTATTAGCACTTTTACTTAAGTAACAAATCTGAATACATCTTCTGCCACTGTTTAAGTGTTTCCTAATTAGATTCTTATGGGTCGCTAACAGAAAAAACTTAAACATCATTAAAACCTGCTCTGAATGGTTTGACTGGCCTACATGCTTAATAAACACTCCAGATTTCTTTATTTAAGTTGCAAAGTCGGATTAATTATGGATCAAGAAATCAATATTTCATTACGAAATATTTTTATACAGCTGTGATTCCACAGCAAAGGAGCAATATAAAACTGTGTCTAGACTTCATCTTAAAATGTTGTTGTAACTTTGCTCCATTTTAGATTTTAGTTTTCAGGGTTGACGTTTCAGGTGGAGGAGCAGCACCCCGACAAATAAACCTACTGATAACTGAAACATGCCGCAGTGTTCACGCACCTCCGCGACCTCTTTCTGGAACGTGAGTGTGAGCTGGGTGCGTCCGTAGGCGAAGGGCCCTGTTCTGTTGGCCATGTGCTCCAGCCACTTAATGATGAGGGGGGTCGAGATGTTGAACGGGAGATTCCCGATGATGTGAAGGTTTGGTGGATCTGTGGAGCCACACATGCACGTTTAAATTCAACAGATTTACTCCACCCGACCACCTTCCATACGGCCGTATCCTCACCTTCCCCCCATGGCTTGGAGATGTTTACTGGGAATCCTCGGTCCATTCTGTAGGTGAGTATGTCACCGTGGACGATCCTCACCCTCCCCTGTGCTGCCTCAGACAGCAGCTGTGGTAAAGGATGTGATGTGACAGAAAACTGAAAAGGTGTTCAGACAAACTAAATAATCGTCCATCACTCTGCAGGTGGCTAACGACGCGGCAGTTGAAAATAAATTGAATGGTTTCGTGCACCTGACAGGTGAAGGTGTTTTAGTTGCTCAATGACCTAATGACCTTGATAAAGCTGTGCGTCAGCCGGTATCGTCGTGGCTGCTCAGTTTACCTTCAGTCCTGGGATGAAGCGCGAATCCTTCTCCACCACAAGCAGGTCGGCCGCCCCGGCATTGATGATGGAGCGAGTGAGCCCCCCGGGACCAGGACCCACTTCACACACATGGGCATCCTTCAAACTGCCTGCCTGACGCACAATTTTGTCTGGAAAGATGGGGATGGATGATAGTGCGCTTCATCAATACATTTGCATGCACTGTGGGAATTACTAGCTTAGTTCAACTCATGCATCATTATAAACTACACCGTACTCTCCGATCAGATGTCGTCATCAGAGTCTCGGCTCTCCAAATTTAGATTAATAGTGTGAGATGTTGCAATACCTGTCTGCCTCTGTGTGATGAAGCTAAGATGCATTAATCTAACAGTCACCTTGTCCAAGGACAAGAGAGCAGATCAGACCTGCACTGCATCACCGATAATTATATTAAGGCTCAAGCTCTGCAAGAGCTCCAAACAATTGACTCGGCCCATTCACATTAGCAGGAGATCTACTCAACCTCACCCATACTGAAAAGCCTGTCGGTTTCAATGCCTTGAAACAAGGCTATGTGGAGCTGTGCAATCAAGTGCACTGACAAAGCACACTGTTGTGCCCTCACCTCACTGTAGACGTAATAACAAAGAACAGGAGGTGGCAGGTATTGGTGCACTGCAGATAGAGGGAAGGAAAGAGACAGAGGGAGTGAGGCAGACTAACCTGTGAGCCTCAAGTCCAATAGAAAGTTCTGGGACAGCTGTTTCTCAGCTCGCAGCTTGTACAGCTTTATGAGTTCCCCTACAGTAGGCAAGGGAGGCAGACGGAAAGACGCGAGTTTCCCCGAGGCAGCCATCATTCAGGTGAACACTGAAACACACACAAAAAGGTGAGAGAATCCATGATCAGCTTTCTCACCAGCAGAAAAGCATTGAAGTCTATAAAGGCTGAAAAGGCCAACATGTGAGGCATTAATGGTCATCTGTAATAGTGTAACACAGTAGTTATGAAACGTGTGGAGTCAGGAGTGACCCTGAAAGGCACTGATAATGTTGCTGTGCCTCAGGGGACTTTATTCTAGCGTTTCATTTTAAAAGGCTGTCAAAGCACGCAGCATGCATAACAGGCAGGATTAATCTTTGGCTTCCTGTCATTTCTGGTAAATTGTTATCAATTCCAAGTACTTCTTGATCAGGTCATGGGATTGATTTCCAATGTCTCCTTCCCTGGAGCTGAGGCGTTAGTACTGAGGAGCTGATGTTGGTATGTCTTATTATAGGACCTCTTGCACCACCCAGTGGCCTTATGAGAGAAAACGAAGCGATTAATCTAAAGACCTAAAATACAGGATAACCATCCTTTCGCAACACGTCTGTAAAACATGTCCACCAGAGAATATCTTCATTTCAACTACTGGTAGGCTACCAGTCGGTCTAATTAGCAGTAGCACTTAGCATAATTCCGGTCTGTACACTATTACATGTACAGATGTAATTCTGTGTGAAATACCAACAATGAAGCAGCTCCAGGTCAGGGTGATAGAGACATACAACACAGCAAACTAAACCCGAACAAGTGACTTTAAACTCTTGCGGACTCCCCACTGAGCTGTGTCACTCTGCATTTGCAGCTAACATTAGCTTTTTAGTCCAAGTGCCTTTAGCAGAGCCCGTGGGATAAAAGGGCTCTGAATTCAGCCGAAACACTTGACATTAGCTTCTGAAAAACCGACACGAGACTGAGAGCAAACTACAAACAACACAACGAGCACACAAAGCTCAAAATACACGAAAGTTTACCCACGTTTTTCACCGGTGCAATTTCTTCCCCTTACACATCCGCTTTCGTCATTCCCTTGACGTCCGAATATCCAATTAGCTTGCGAGAATGTTTCCGTGGACCAATCAGACGGGAGGAGGCGGGATTACACGTTGCCCTTGAAAGGCCGTTCATTGTTGGTGTAATGATGCATCACAGCCAATAGAGGGCGGCAATTCTGTGATGAGGACTACAGCATTTATTTACAGTAAAACTACAATAAGCAGGATTGTTTGATTAGTCCTTGAATGCCAAATTATAGTGTTAGTATTTATTCTCATGATGTTTCCTCTATTAATGCATAACATTAATACACAGTTTGATCAGACTTCATTACTAACCCCACCCTGGCTTGTAAACGCCGGCGCTCCACTGTCAGCACTGAGGTTTATATTCAGCTTTTGATATCTCCACAATGTTTAACTAATTGAAACCTCTCAGCTCAAGCTGATGAGCAGCCTGGGCGCCTACAGTCCACTGCAGGGCAGCGATTCATTGTTTAAGTGTTTTGTCATGCTGGATGATGCACAGCTGTTGTTTGGAAAGAACCCCGTGGCCCTCTGGTCTCACGGCTCTGCTCATGACTCACGCTGGGTCACGGGTGTCAGATCTAGAGATGTAAATATCCTTCCCCTCCAGGGGTTGGCACATGAGTGGCAGCTCTGTCTCATACTGTGGCTGACCTTGGGAGAACGCTTCAGACCCCACAGACGGGAGAAAGAAAAACACTGGTGGTGGCGGGGTTAGGGGTCACATTGGGTCTGCTGCTCCCTCCCAATGATCCATGTACAGTGCATGTGCCCTAGTCATGTCAGTGTTGTGTTGGTTTATCATTCCAGCAATGATCATTGAGATGAAAACGGAAAAAACACAATATGTGAAAAAGTCTAGCTATGACTTTTATCTGATAACTGTAAACCAGCCAGCAGACCTGCTGCTGCCACTCCTCCTCTGTTAGCCGCTGCAGTAGATGAATCCAGCTGAAGTAGAAGTTATGACCTCTGGAGCAACAGGAGCGAGGACAACGTTGTTAGAAAAAACCAGACAAGCACTCAAAATTAACTACTTTAAAATGGATGAATGACTTTTACACGTGTAAGTGTATTGGACTCGAGAATGTAAATGCAGATAGTACATTTTCTGTTATACTAGCAAAGTCTGGTCTGAGAAGCCAGCACATGGGAAGCTTTGGCTTTATTTGATGGGAGACACAGCTATGTTACCATCTGAACACAGGATGGTGTCAGAGAGTCACTTCCTCCGAGCAGCTCTATAGTGTGTGTTCGGCAAGAACAGGAAATGAAACATAAGTAATTAACATTTCTGAGATGGTAAGTCATCACTGTGACTGGAAGATCAGAAGAAAAACAAAGACTGAAATACTTAAGTGTATATAATTTCCAAGGTAATTTAGACGAAGAGACTAGCATCAATAAACGGAGAAACCACAAGAGATGAGATGTCTACAATAAGTTCAACAGTACTTCCACTACAATGATATTTCAGAGTTGAGTCAGTATTATTTTCCTGTATTTAGCTGGATGTATTACGGATGCTGTAACAAGTTCAACAGGGTTAACAGCCCAAAAAGTGAAACCAGATGTATACTATAATGACAATCAATGTAGAGTACTTGTTCAAGTATTTACTATGGCGATATTCTATTTCACATTCCAGTAAACACAAAATCATTGTAAAACTGGTCAAAAAGAAAACGAAACACTGTATTTTATGTCCAAATCGCATAAGTACAGCACAGTAGTGTAGCGTAAGATGTCTGATATGTTGTAAGTCCTAGCGTGAGTTCAAGCAGGACACACACTGTTGTATGATGTCATTATGATTATTTTCATAAACACAACATTGTGTACATTTATCATTTGGACAGGACACTATTACTGTGCACGGAAGCGGAAAGTCCAAACCCTAATTAGACATGCTTGTCTGTCAAATGCAGTAGTACAGCACCACATAAAAGAAGATGTGGTGCTTGAGCATTGGAATTCCTGTGGTCATCACAGCATTCCTGTGATACGTGTGTTGTGGTATTTTTGTGGTACTCTGACATTTGTCTTTTGCCTTTTTTGGACCATTTACTATAAGATGTTTGGTCATCTGTGGCACTTGTGTGTTATATGAGTCCAAGTGTAGTTTCTTGTTGTGCACTGTGGAGCAAAAATCAGCATACACGACCAGTGTTTCCTGAGTGCTGACAATAAACCGTCAGACCATCCTCTCTCTTTTTCTCCTGCTCCATCTTCCAGTAAATTGTTTGAAAATGCTCCGTTTAGATTTGACCCTGCCTGTGACATCACACTTTGGGATCTGCTGATCATGTGACCTCTTGGAGTGGATTCTGGGCCAGGCAGCGATCACTCTCTCCCCACTCTCAGCTCTGTTCCGTCATAGTTGTAGAAATAAATATTTACAACCCCTTTAGTATCAAAATTAGCTTCAGATCCATTCATTTCTATTGTTTAAATCTACCGCTCTCTCTCACGTTACAACTCTTCCAGTTCAGATTTTCTGAGGATGCGGAAGTAGTCTCACAAAAACGACTCCAGAAGTCAGTGTGGAATATCTGATTATATCTTTATATTTTTATAGATCATTTTCCTACATATTGATTGGATGGAGGCAGGAGCTTTCAAAAGGACACTGAGAAGAGCAGTATGCAGTATGCACAGTATAAGAACGTATTCTAAGATGAGCATCAGATACAAGTATGAACCTGAAAATGAGTATGTCTCCTTTAACGGTGGTCTGTGGTGGCAGTATTGTGAAATGAATAGTTCACCATTTTGGAAAATGCCTTTATAAACCTTCTTGCCAAACGTTCTTTCAATACTACTGTCATGTGCAGCTGGAGACAGAGGCTGGTTACAAAAACCTACCTACAGAAACTAAATGTAAAAATGGCTATTTGTCATTTTGTGTTGGACTATTTCTTGACCAGGAGCAGTGAATTCATGGTTGCTTCGCGACTGCCAGGCTAGCTGTTTCCCTCTGTTTCCAGTCTTTATGCTAAGCTAAGCTAACCTCATATTTACCGTACAAACAGGACATTGGTATCAGTATCAGTGGTATTTTCTTATCTCCCTGCTAAGAAAATAAGCGTATTTCCCCAAAGTGTTTCCTCAAAGTAAATCTTGTCTCTCCGCTTTTCTCTGACTTTTTCTTCATCTTTCTTTGGGCTCCTTCCCTTTTGTGAAAAATCTCCTTTGTCCCTTTCATGGCTTCAGGCCAGGAACACCATATTCCCTGCAGCTCTAATCTCTCTCTGCTTGGACAGCTCGTTAGCATCTGTCAGCGCACCCAAAACTGAAAATGACCCAGGAGAGCTGAGGTGATGTCTGAGCAGAACAAGTGGAAGTCAACAGAGAGTTGCTAAGGTTGCACGAGTACTCTGACGACAGACACGACTGTTGGATGGGCCCTCAGCTATTGTTTGCTGGTGAGGAGCATGTGACGACAAGGTAGTGTTGATAGACCTGTTTGAAAAATGAAGGTATCAAAGTATACGTGTGTGTACTTGCAGAGGGTAAAGATTGTGTGGCTTATCTCGTCAGCTGACAAGACTGGTTTATGACATCATTAATGAATTTGCCTAACATCATATTGTCTTCCTTCTCATGTCTCCTTTGCCAAACGCTTCAGTGAAGATTTACCCTGAAGCTTCCTTGCAGCTGGATGACAGAGTTCAATTCTCGCAACAACAAATTTATCACCCATCTTGCACTAATTAAATCAGAGTGCTATTGCTTCTGATCACATCATATAAGTGTGGAAATGACAGCTACTTCAAGCATCCCACATTTCTTCTATGAATCATAACAACTGCAGACCCAGTGGACCCAGACAGGACCGCTGTCCTGTGGGCATTATATATACGGAGTGAAATCATAACAAACCTCTTCCTCGCTGAATCCCACCACATGACTTCATTTTGGGTGTGGGAATTATGGCATTCAATCAAAATACACTTCTCATGACCTCAGTTCGGAGAGATCTTCCTCTTCGATACCACATGTAGGGGGATGACTTCATATGTGGGGAGGAAGGCGTCTGTCAAACAAATGTGCTTTGTTTCTGAGTTTTTTTCTTTGCCCAGATCCACTTTGAGTGTCGCGTACAGGACAATAAAAAGGTAAAAATGTCTTTGAGTCTGCTGCAGGGCTGGTGAACTCTCAGGTGACCTTGTATGTGGCGCTTGGGAGAGTAAAGGAATGTAAGGAGTTAACAACCAAAGAAAGAGTGAGCTTGTGTCTCTCCACTGGGAGTTTCTGTCTGACCATTTATCTTTGCCGTCTATGCAGTTTGTGTCTGCAGAAGTGTGTTTTTATATTATAGAACAAAACATTACGTCAGCTCCACACCCATAAAATCCAGCAATGGTTAAGTGTGAACTAAACTGCTCTTGGATCAGATCTGCATTGCAACACGGAAGATCTGACAAAGAGGGAGTGAAAGTGTCCATCTGACATAATTCCCCAGTGAGTTTATCTGGTGGTTTGCTGCTGGGTCTTTTGTTTGCTTTGGTTTCCACCTAGAGATAAGAATGTCATTGTGTTCACCCGCATTCCCCTCTGGTCACCAGACAAGACTTTGACTTTAAGCTAAAGCAAAATGCAGGCTGTGATATTCTCCCTCAACTCCCCATGCTTCATACATTGCTATCATCAGGATTAAATACAGGACCACAAAAATCAGCCAACTACCCGCTGGTGTGGAGGTAAACAATACAGTCAGTCATTAACATGAACTACAAATAAGTTTGAAATCATTAACCAGAACAACAGGCTGGAAACAAAGAGACTAGATTATTTTGCTTTAGCGGTTGTTCAGCCCTGTCAGTGTGGTCAAATATTAAAATAGTCCGAAAATACCAACAACCAATCACATTCAAGGAGAGAGTCAGACAGGGAAGCTCCCATTTAGCAGAAAAGCAAACTGTTGTATTTGGTCCCTTGTCTATGCTGACGGGGAAGTGGAGGAGCATTGTACCCTGAAGATATAATTTGTGACATTATAGAAATACACCACTGAAATATCATCACTTTTTAAGTTGAGAACTTGTTAACACTAAGAGTCACTTATTCACCCAACCTGCAGCTACAGAGCAACATTAGCATTCATTGTGAGCTGTGTTTCTGGTCACCTGGTGAATCGAAGTCCAATATTCACTCTTTTAGCTCTGTTTTTGCTGTCAATATCAACGCCTGAGCAAATATCTGGTGCTTTAGCTGCTAAATGCTCCACTGTGTTCAAGCAGGTAGTTTAAAGTGAGTCTGTAAGAGGTTTGTCACCAAAAACTGCTGCCTGCAGCGCCCGAAAACAATGTTTTCTTTGAACAGTGATCAGAAACTCACTCAAGTAACAATAGCTTTCTCCATTGCAAACTCTCCTGCTGCTGCTATCTGTCAATGCTGCAAATTTGCATGTCAAAGTTAACCAAATATTAACTTGGCATATAAAATCTGCATGGATTTATTTGTCCCCCCCCCCCCCCAGGAGCAAATCCACTGATCACGATGATTCCATTAAAATTAATTGTTTTTGTCACAAAATTGAGACATTTTAAACGCTGTTGTGACCAGGCCTTTGTGCCCTCCGGTGCAGGATGAAGTCACCAGTGATGATTCACCGTTCTGTAAGCAACTGTCCCTATTTGATGAGCTATTTAATTACAAGATAACATTGAACCTGCATGACCTTACTATGCTTTTCTTCAAAACAGTAAGTTTAAACAGTAAGTTTATCTGGTGCTGTACAAGATTCCAACACATAGTTGATTTAGGTTGACCTTGAAAGGTGGGTAAGCACTATCCCATAATAATCTATCCTAGAAATAAAAAAAGTAGGTGAACCAACTTTAGCTCTGTTTACTTGTCACTGCTTCCATGTCTAACCCAACAGCACCCTGGCAGCACATTCCCATTGATGCAGAGTACAATTACTGTACCTCTCATTTAGCTCATTGGCATTGTTTTCTGCAAGCAGGGCCAAAAAGGCAGTCTAGCTGCCAAAGTCCTGCAGAGTTTGGCCACACTGAGCCCTCCTAAGTCAGCAATTGGTGGTTCCTTGGGTCACTGTTAGGGCTTGGGTGGCTGCTGTCACCGGACTTTCCCACCATGAGAGAATGGCATGGTTCAGCTGTCACCAAGGGTCAGCGGGGAGAGTTAAGTCTCTTGCTGGCCAGCCAAAACATCTAGCATTCAGCTAGCCTCAGCTGCTAACAGTGCCCGTGTTAGCAAGAGTGCAGGAGTTAAATATAGAACTATACTTTTAGCCTCGGTGGCTTAAGTCAAAAAGAGTGGAGAGGAACAATGCAGGATGTCGCTGAGTGAAAAGACCTGGCCTTGTGACAAAGGGCATCACACTGCACCTCTGCCTTTCTCCTCACTGGGCAACGGCCCCTTTCAACTGCTGAGCGGGAGCAGAACAGTGCCCCCCCCCCCTCCTCCCTTTTATTCTCACACACTCTTCAACTGACTTCTCGACAAGAGAGGAGGGAAAGAAAATGAGAGGTGTGTTTGAGACTGCTATGCAGTGCAGAACTGGATAAGCTGTGGGAGTGAAAGAGGGAGGGAGGGAGAGATGGTTGGGGGGAGTTACAGTGCTGTTATTGCTCTCTACCATTCCCTCTCTGACCTGAAGAACTGAAAGGAGAGAGAGAGAGAGAGAGAGAGAGAGAGAGAGAGAGAGCCGAGCTTGAGATGGCTCTTGGCACAACTCAGTAGCCAGCACAAGCAGACACCACAAGTGGACCACACAAGCCAGAGGATATTAGTGGATGCTCTACTGCTTTAGTGCCCTTTCTCTAAGGATTACCCTTGGTGTGACCACTAATTGCTTAAACCTGGGGACAGCACAACGGCAGGTAAGTCAGCTTCTCCTAAGTTTCTCTTAATGAGAGCATTCCTGTTCTGCCTGCCCCCGTGTGGGAACAGAGCACCACGTGCCTCTGACAAAGTCAAGCTTATCAGCTGTTCTGCTTTCAGACTGAAATACAGGACACGGCTCAGGTGCAGGGGCTGCTGCTCGGTCATTAATACACAAGGCCAATAAAAGAGCGTTTTTTGATAGAAATCCACCCACTTGGCCTCATGTGAGCTGCGGTTCGAGCTGCGCTGCACCACATGAATGAAATAACTCTTCCCTGAAACATGTCTGCAATTCAGCTTGCTTTTTATACATTCTAATGATATGGATTTCAACATGTTGCATCAATTACTCGCCCATGAGAAGACAAGGGGCTACTCTTGGTGCCGTTAACGGCAAGACAGATTTGGTATTGTGACACACTGAAAAGAGTCATGAATCAAACATTACTCAATGAATTAAGTGTCATGTTGCCGTATGAATGAGACCATTTAGCTTGGGGGCTTTTGTGCCTTGCATGTGGGAAGAGAAGCCCACAATGTCAGCAGATAACAGGGGATGATGGTGCACTGAGATACTGAGAATGTAGGAGAAAGAGAAGTTATCCATCTCATTCGTCTGTTCCTGGCCTGCTCTCTACTGCACTTACTGTACAAATACACACACCACCTCTTAACAGTGAGAAGTGTCTGAGGCCTTCACGAGGTGCAGCAGGATGACATCTTTCATCTTGAATATTTATGGATTGCCGAGACGCCAAAAAGAATTCCATTTCATCCGCATGAAGTCATCGGTCTTTCGGAGGAGACACATGGCTCCTGCTAGCCGCTGTCCATTTGTCAAGGCGCACATCACCTCGCCTCAGTAAACTGAAGAGAAAATAAGAAATGAATCTCACTTCCAGCAAGGGAATCTAACACAGGTGTGGCTTCCACTGCTGTCAAAGACCCTCACTGTCAGTGTCCAGAGTTCTCTGTGCAACCTCACCCTTCCTCTTTCCCCCTGCCTCCCACCCTCTCCAGCTGAGGTGGCCTCTGAGCTCTAAGTGATATCACGGCTGACACGAGACAAAGAGAACGAGAGCTGAGATATTACTCATTAACATTTTTGTGGTCGTTCCAGCTTTATCTGAGCTCATCCTCTCCGGCTCGGCACAAGGCTGTGGAACTCAATCGGCCAAATGGCCACTCAGGAAAGACTGATCTGTGAATGTTGACTGGGCAGTCATCAGTCACAGCTTGCACATGAATCAGTCTTACTGTAAATCAATAATGTGGCCCCTGTTTAAACTGACACCACGCTGGCTAAGCTGGGGTGTTTGCCAAAGCAGCGTTGATTTGAGATGCACTAAATGTGTCGCCGGCTTACCTCATGACATTGCTATAGCTCTATGTCACTCATGTGACATGGGTTGTCGAGGACATTCTGCAGTTGAACTGTTAGGGGCGGTGTTAGCTTTAGCATGAAATTTAGAGATGGAAGACCTTTTTCAGTGTTGCAGCATGTAGCTATTCCAGTGTTCCACCGATGAGGTGACACTCTGGTAGCGGACAGTCAGGACATGCCAGGTGTATTTTAACCCCACATGAGATCAGAGGTAATGCTTGTGGCTCTGCGTGAAGTGCTTGTGTCATAATGCAGCATGTTCTCAAAGATTTCTTTGCCACTGAACACACGGAAACTACATTTTACAAAAAGAACAAGATAAATAGCCAATAAAATCATTTGAACCAGGAAAAATGAGCCCTAAAAGAAATATTTATCTAAGTAAGAGACGTAAAAGACACTATGCGTTGAAGGGGAGGACTTGTGCCTTTAAATGCTTCAAATGCATTGCTTTCGTTATTCTTTGACACCTTTACGGTCTCCTGCACATTATCAACTCAGTGACCCCATTCCTTCCTTGCCGTGCATGTGCGCATATGCTTGTGTGTTGCATGCGTGCGACTGCATGCGCATATAAGCCGATTCGATTGAGAATATGTCCATGTGCATGAACACAGACACATTACAGTGGGAGGTGGAGCTCGCTGTTGCCAGCAGTCGGTGTCTTCCCCATACGTCTGGTGGGCCTCAACAACAGCTGCCACTGACACATGCCCAGCTCCCGTCGTATAAGGGTCTCTGGACTTGAATTCCAAAAATGCAGTTTAGACACATTTGGATATTTCGCAGAACACTGGCACTTATAACTCATGTTGCAGTGGTTTAAAAATAAGCCCCTAAATGTCATAGCAACCCAAGATCTTCTTAAGATCATTTGATACGTAGCGTGCAGGATGTCAGACTGTAGTCGCTATGAAGAGTAGATTGGTTGGTAATTGGTTCTTGACATGACATAATATTAGAACTAGTGAGGTCAGTCATGAAGTTCACATACAGTAGGAATATCCTGAGTGTTACAGATGTGTCAGGTTCATCAGAGCCTAACAGGAGAGTATGTGTGTATATATGTGTGGCTTGCGCATAGATCATGTGTTACACCTTTGCATCTCTCTAAGCAGGGAAAACGTACTTTTGGTCTGATGTTTGGACATATCAAGTTCCACAGAAGGGAAAGATTAATTGATCTCACAGATATTCCCTCCTGTTCTATTCATCCCATTCCCTTCCTCATGCATGTTCTTTGAAGGCGAGTGACAAAGTCGTGACTCTTCCAGTCAAGTGGTGTGTAATGATGGCAGCCAGCCAAAGACCTCATCTGTCCTGCGGTGGGCAAAAAGCAGCTTCTATTTACTGAAAGTACTGAGATGAGGTTGACAGGTCTCCAAGACCAAATATCACACTGGAATTTCACATATCTGTTTGTGAGATGGAGTTCTTCTCCTCCCTATCATTTTATTCTCTATTTTATTTTTGTCTCACCTGCAGCACCTCATTTCATTGTGTTTATGATAACTAGTTGCTCCTTTTCTCCATGAAAAAAGGTAAACAAGAGACAAAAGAACACAGTTGTGACACCAACGCAAAACAATTCAAATGCTCACCTACCAAATTTTAAATGGGTAAAGGTGGTGAAGATTTGGAAGAGTGCCGTTAGCCGAGTATCATTCCAAGCAATCCAGAGTGTTAGAATATGATGTTTTCCATATAAGGTAAAAAAAAAACTGCACATATTTCAAAGCTGTTAAGGTTGATGTGTGTGTAAACATTTGTAACAGGCATTACCGTTGCTCTGGAGTTGTGTTTGTCATGTTTGCGTGTACCTTTGTTTTGGTCTCCACCACCTCCTGAGAGTCTATAGTAATATCTGCAGAGTAATATCTGCATGTTTGGCTTGTTTCAGTAGCTACTTACTAACTTTCTTATAAACATTTAAGTGGCTAACTAATGGCTTCATCCTCTGGGAACCAAGAGATGTTTGTATAAAATTCCATGGCAGTCCGCTCAATAATTTTTGGGATATTTAAATCTGGACCAAAGTGGTGGACCAACTGACTTTCAGACCCACATTACCACCCATGGAGCCACTCCACAAGCATGGCTGGAAACTGAAAAGTTGCCTGCTGCTGGCAATGGGTTAATAAGAGCAGTGAAATGTATGTAAGGTGACAATTATTGATGTTAATTCATGTCTGCATGTATAGGAAAACCAGTTCCAGGGTCTCTCACTTGTTCATGCAGGCTCCCTGGACTGGTGACAACTTAAAATGCAGTGATCCACATCACACCTGTTTTATTTTTTTCCAAATTCATCCCTTCAGTCCTGCGAGAAATTCAGTTATAACAAAGAAGTCAATGTAGCTGCAATGACAAACATTCTTCTCTATATGAACTGCAAATTCAATTAAAGGCATCAAATATAGGTGTGGAATCAAGATAAAGTTGAACAATATTTTTTAAACCTGCTCAGTAATCACTTGATTACTCTAATATGTGTCACAAGGGGGGATGGAAACAAAGGGGCTGTCCAATTAAAACAATGCATTTGATGCTGAAAACCTTATCGCCGGCACACCGAAGGGTCCAACATTTTCACACTGCACTATACAAGGACACCACAAACTGATTAGCTTGCCCTCTGACAGAATATGGGACCACTAGCCGAGACAGAAAATTCTGATCTAGTCGGCATGGAGACTTCAGAGACTTCAGACAAATGGCTGACCTTGTGACACTGAACCATATCTGAGACCGCTTCATCCATATGTTGTCCTGCTTGTTCCTATTCATAGAACAGCCAGAACTTGATCTCTTCCTTGATCTCCATGTCGTAAAGATGATATCCTCTCATGCCATCGTTCCAGAAGAACCTGGTGCTTGATAAGGCAGTTTTTTATCGATTGAGTAAATGCTGTTGCTATGGGACTTTGCTTTGCATTTTGAAACACCTCAACATGTTTAGTTCTTAGAAATAATGGATGTGTTCATTATTCCCATCATGTATGTCAAATCTTAGGACAGATGGGGGTGAGTCATGTATTCCTGCAGCTGCACCCCCCCCCCATATGTTCGGCGACAGTATGTTGCTTTAGAACAGTGCTGCTGACAAGTCGTGTGACTGAATACAGCATGCATCAAAGTCTTCTGTACACATCATAGCTCGTTTGCTCTTTCTCTTTTTCTTTAACTCCCACCAGCACAAATATCATAAATATGTCATATCCAATAAGTGACTGATTCAGGAAGTACTTGCGCTCAGTTGTTTATGAAGCAAAGCCAGCTGGTAAGATATTTATGTGAGAAATCACAAGCACAGAGGTTCATTCCTCTCTGTTTGCTCATTGGTGAAACCTTAACTGCTGAAGCTACAGTAGGCTCCAGTGAGAGGATCAGGTTAATGTGACATCAGGAGAATACTACAAGATGAAACCCGCCACCTATGCTGACATTTTGCTCCAGCATGGCATATAGAGTTATTGTCGCCATGAGGTATTAATAGAAGTCATCATTACAGGAAGACAAGCTGCAAATGCTTACGTTTTGTCCACGAGGATGCTTTGGCAGCTCAATTTAGCATTACGAGAAAAAGTCAACTATTAAGAGAATGTGTCTGAGTCTGTGTTACTATCTGAACAGAAAAAGCTTTTAATCCATCTCTGCCTGGAGCGTCTTTATTTTCCTAGAACATGACTGTTATGTAAAATCTGACCCCAGAGGTCGCTTGTCGTCTAGACAGGAATGCACTGTCCATCAGAATCCTGGAACAGACAGCAGTTTTGTGCCCTTGGATGGGAAATGGGTGCTCACAACAGTTTCACTATCAAGATGGATCGACTTGTAGCGTCGAGCCTCATCCACGGCTGCAGTTTTGGTAGAAATTCCCGTGTCTTGGCTGGCTTGTGTGTTTTTCTTGTCTGGACGGAAGAGCTTCTCAAGCGTGCTGCATTTTATCAGTGTCCTCTGGCAGGACAAGCTGCCAAACGCTCGCATGCAAAGAACATTTCCCACTCCTTATTTAGTCACTTTGGGTTTGTGGTGTGAATATATCAAACTCATTGAATCAAACAAATCCTTTTTTTCTATAGCATGTTGTTACATTATTTGCAGCTGCCGTCCTTGTAATGAATTTGGCCTCTCGTCTTCCTCACTTTTTTTCATGTGAGTAAAACAGAGGACATGACCGCCAGTATTGTAGCCTAATACCACATAAGAGAGGAGTAACATCATGTGTCACTATAGTAGGCTATAGTAGTATCTATCGATCACCGATTAATCACTTGCCAAAAGATAGTGATAAATGCCCCTCACAGTTTGGGAAACCCAAGGGGACAACTTTGGGAGATGGGAACTTTTGGCAGATCTTCCCATTTTAGACACCGAGACCACTGAACATCAACCTTTTTTGCTTAATTGAATAACTGTAACAGCGTAGCTCCCAGTGTGGCTGCTGTTGAGGAGCACTGTATCCTTGTGTATAAAATGACTGAAGTAAATGGAATTTCAGATAACAGTCATATGGTGTACATCAGTGAAATTCACTAACTTGCTGACCAGTGAGAAAATGTTTAGCTCCTTTTTTACTTTGGAATGGAGGCATGTGTTTCGTTGGAGCCTATAAATACTTATATATGTGACAGCTGGACTTTCCCAAACCATGGGATAGATTTAGGGTCCTGCTTTAAATTTAGGCTCAGGCCTTGACTGGGGCCTCGCTGGGTATTCGGCCATCCTTTCTTATTAGAAGGCACTATGGAATTGGATACGGGGCAATCGGTAACATTGTGCTGATGGTTTAGATGCCGTGAATGTGTGTGGGCATTGTGGCGGGTTGGATCAGACCTCAGAGTAAAGGCGCATTGTCTGCCCTTATTTTCCATAGAGACAACTGGGAATGCTGCATGACTGGAATTCAGGCCGTGTGGCTTTGGAATCCCCATTTGTTGCTCTGGAGAATTCACCACAATCAAGGCTGGAGTGACCAGTCAAGGTGGATCAAAGACTTGTCATCAATAGACCTTGAGGACAAAAAGACTTTGATGACAAAGTCTTGTCATCAATAGGGCCTGTGAAATTGCAGTGATTATTACTCTATCTCCTAAAGCTGTCAATCAGTTGTTCTGTATGTGTCTGAGTAACTTTGAGAAGTTGGACTTGAGTCCTTTAAAATAAAAGCTGCGGTAATCAATATTTTGATATTAAAATGTGTGATATGAAAGCTTACATGGTGACAAACCCACCGGTAAAAATCTCCCAGATCTGCAGTTTCCCTCATTTCAACAGAGCATTTTAGCATCTTGTAGCTCACAACTTTACAGCTCTCATCAGCACCATTTCATTTTCAGCGAAAAAGCTCTGAAAATCCACATTAAGATAAACGACTAACTCACCAGCAACATCAGTCAAAGTTTGGGCATTATAAGAGCCTTTGGCTCAGCTAAAGAGGGATATATGTCCTTCAGGAATTGGTTGAGACCAAACCGGAGCTAAAGGGAGAGTTAATATTTGACTTCATCAGCTTGAGATTTACATGATTTCAAATGGATGTTAATGTTGCTCCATGTCTGCTCAATGATGCGGGTAAATAGGCAAATGTATGCTAACACACTCACAATATCAACTTTGTAAGATGAAAACAAATTGTTGCGGTGTTAAATGTTTGTTGTGTTTCCTCCAAGAGGCTAAAAAAGCAAGTAAAGAAGTAAGGCATGTGTGAACAAGTCAATTAATTTTGTGACAGATATATTAATGTATCCACTGACTGGGAAAATTCATTTTGCACACGCATCAGTGGAAATGTCTTTTGCCAGAAGTTCAGGCCCTCTGGTAAGTTTAATAGACTTAGATGGTGTGTTATTATGTGTTTATTGAATTGCTATTTAAAACTTTTTACTCTCATTTTGCTCTCAGCTGGAACTACACACACACACACACACACACTCCTGCTTGCTCTGTTGACCGGGGGTGACACCGCAAAACGAGGCAACTGCTACAGTAGCTCCTCTGGACTTTCATGGCATCAGCCCAGAAATTAAAAATAAACCATGGAGTGCCTAACTCAGCCTCAACCATTTTGTCGCTGGTACTCAGGAGCTCTGCCTGAGTCATTTACAGTACTGCACATGTCCCTATGTTTCATCACTCTCATGCCCCCGCAGTGCCAGGCTTAATGCCCTCTACCATTGGTCATTCAAACTCTCTGGCGCTGCTTGAATGGTGGGGCGAACACTGTAATCGCTTGTATACACTGCTGTACTATGACATTTGACACAATGATAGCGAGCCCACAGCTGAAACTAATAGTTATGGACAGGAAAGAAGGCACTGCAATTAATCTCCAGTTAGGAACCAGCTCTCCTTGGAGCCAGTGTGCACTCACTGAACTCCCAGCAGTGAGATAAGGAATGTACTTAATGTGTCGGTTTGTCAGATTTTTTTTCTTTTCTGTTTGAACTGAGAGATGCATTCGCTGTTATCTTGCACTCTTGCCTCTCATGTGCTTGGGTCTTTTTCCTGGAATCAGGTGGGATTCAAAGAGATTGGTTTCAAGCATCATTAGAATTCACTGCAGTCTTAACTTCACTGACCACTGATGCAGAGGAAGATAAACATTTTTCTTGAGGTGAACCGAGACCTTTGGTAGACTCACTTTCAAACCAATTGACTCTGCATATAGAAAGTCTAGTTCCTGCAACAGCCTGTTCATTTTCATCACCTTGTTTTAATCTGGTTAATCTGTTTCAGATTGTCACTGATGTTCTACCTTTGGTGTCCCAGATTGCAGATTTTCCAAATTAAGCTTTTATCTGCACCATACAGTCTACACTACACACACATAAACTACATACACATATGAATGTGTGTGTATGTAATTTATGTGTACTGTGTATACAATAGCATGCATCTAATCTTGCGCTTAAGAGTGAATCCATGACATTTTGGCGAGATCGCTCGGGATGTCTCAGTGCATGATTCAGAGGTCAGGGTGCTATGACATCACCAGGGTGCTGCAGTGGGGATTTTGGGGGCTGGAGGCGTTTTCTGTTTGTAATTACCGCTGATGTCATATCTGAAATCTATCACAAAGACTGCACTCGCTCAGCGCGTCAAGGCTGTTGTGAGAGATCTTAAACAAACACATGCCCCTACACACAAACATACACATCACACCTCTATCCTAATGACCTGCAGTGTGTCTTTGACCTTTTATTACAGTGATTCACAGCCAGAGGCACTTTCTCAGCGAATTAGAATAAACAATCCACACATTTCTGTATAGGTGGAAAACAACACGCTTACAAACTGGTGTGATGCTGATTTCACTGTAGTCACAAAAGCTACCAGTGATGTTACACCCGCTAACCAACCTGAGACAGTTGAAACACCTGAACACCATGTGCTGCTGTTAAGAAGGCAGGTTAGCAATGAGTAGAGAAGTTAAAAAGTGTGCTAAATGTTACGGATAAGCAGTTAGCTAAAAGAAATTTACAACAGTTAAAACGGCCAGCTAAGACTTGTGAGTAAGTGCTAAAATTGAAAATGAAATGATTAAAATAGTTAGATATGGGTGATATTTCAAAGTAAAGTAATGGTTAAACCGTCAAAATCATTTGCTAAATGGGATATAAACCATTGAAATAACAACAGGAAGCAAAACAGTTAAAAAACTGAAAACTGAAACAGTTAAAAAATGTAGAAATGCTTGAAATAGTTAACTAAACTGTTTCATAGATAAACGGTTCAAATTGTTTGCTAAAAGTAACGAATAATTGGTTGAAATGTCCTCTGCTACGGTGATACTTCTAACACGAGCTAAAAACTGACCACCTGCCCCTCACAAATGTGGGGCCAGCATTTCATCCCCTCCTCTCCTCATAAACTTTGCAATGATCTCAAACTTTTTATTGCCATTGCCTCATCCTATCATTTTATTCAAGGTTCAGGGTTCATTTATTTGTCATTTTACAACATAGCGTTGCACAACAACATGAAAGTTGCAGTCCCTTCATGCTGCACACACAGTGAACATGCAGTCTATGCAGATGAAATGTAGAATGGAACAAATCACATATAAGATTAAAAAACAACAATAAATGCAGTTATTCATGTACACATGCACACTGCTATTCAATTCTGTGGTGCATTTATGCATCTAGATGAATGTAAACAGCAGCAAAAGGATAGAGATGATAATGTGGACTTCATCTTCACATTAGAAGTTCAACACCTGGTAAACACTGCCTATCAACTATGACTGTCTTTGAGCACCAAGCATCTTTGAGTGAGTCCACCTCCATCCGCCTCCCCTGTCTTACTGGAGTCTTCTGCTATGGGCACAAACCACCTTTCATTTCATCCACTCCATCTTCCTGCAGGATGGGTTGGCTTAGCTGTAATGCTGGTGAGCCTCTGTACTGTGACTGCTGCAGGATTTGGTCTTGTTGGTGGTTGTAAGACGCGATGGGCAGCGACGTCCATGTCTATAGGAGCGTACCTCTGTCACACCGCCTGGCGGCGTCCGCCAGTCTTAATCCAAACAGAAAAAATAACACTAAAACAAAAATGTATCACCATTTGAAGGAGCTATGGCTTCTGCATCTGGAATGCTTTTGCAGTTTGTGATGTTGCTAGTTTCATTTGATGTCATTAGTAGTGTCGTTTGTTGCTACATCTTGAGTAATTTGTGCGCATGAGATAAATATATATACAGAGCACATACAACAGACCATTTTCCCCTAAAATACAATCAGTCCTCAGTGGCAGCTGTCATACATTCTGCACACTGCGTAAGCCGGACTGGTGGAGCCTTGTGTGCATTGTGCTCTCCGGACGCTCTCCTTAATTGACCAAGAAAGCTGAATTATCCTGCTTGTGGAGGCGTCTAGGTGGTGCCTACATTTACCATGACGCATTGCATGCAAGCTCTGCTCCGCTCTTGGGGTTACCACCGGCCACAGACAGCTCAAAAATGGTAAAAGCAAGACTAAACAAACACTAGTCACACTGAAAATAATTGCAGCAAAAGAAGCTTATTAGCTGACAGTTGTTCTCTGTGGTGACCACTGACTCTCATCATAGCGCTGGTTACCAGGAAGTACAACAGATTTTGCAGCAGGACAACTCAGTTTTCTGGTTGGACATATGATATAGTGTCATAATCAAATCATATCAAATGAACACATATGGAGGACTCCTCTGACGTGCTGGAATAGTGCACACTACTGAACAACACTGCAGATATGAACTCACTCCTAAACAGTATTCGCCCAGCTCACTGTATGTTTAAGTAATCAGGGATACAAAACAAGCTTGCTACAGGCCACCTCAACATCACATGGGTCGTTTCAAATGATTAATACAGTAAAGTTAAATTTAAAGTCTGTCATCAATAGATTTATTTTCAGGATCTGGACAAAATGTTTGAGTCAGACTTTTAATGTCAACAGAGAAGGCTAAAGCACCCTGGAGTACCACAAATGTGCTTCCGGTGAGATACACAACCCTTGTGAGAGAAGGGGATGTGGCACACACACACACACACACACACACACACACACACACACACACACACACTCACACACACACACACTCACACACAGAAGCCAAAGCCAAAACACACAATCTGAAGCATTACAGTGGACAGATATTCAGAAGACAAATTTCAATTGAAACTAGAATGGCTGAATGGTGTAACAAAACATGGCATGACAGAGAAAGGAGCATAGCGAAATAAACTGTACTAAAAAATAACACTGACAAACACCAGGATGGTATTATTTGCTCTAAAAACAAACCACTTGTCTTCTGTTCTTGATGCAGGTAGAGGATGAGGTCCAAAAGCAGCGGGGTGGAGAGCCCGGCCAATGGGGTGCTTGGGGTTCCGCAGGGCGACCATGACATCAGCCAAGAGCAGGAAGTTGGTCTGCCCGTGAAGAGCCTGATGGCCAAAGTTCAGCAGAAGGAGGGTAATGACAGAGTGGAGGTGGAGGTGATCTCAGACAAAGAGAAGCTACTGTGTGATTCCCCTGAGGCTGGAGAGAAAAGATCGGGCGTCATGGATCTGTCCCAAGGGGATCTGCTGAGACTGCTGGGGATCATGGAAGGGGAGGTCCAGGTGGGTTGTGTTCCCTATTATATTGTACAGATCTAATCTGCATCTAATTTACCTCTGATCTGCTGCAATAAACAGGTGCAATTACAAGGGGAAGAAAACATACCTGTGAATGGCATTGTTTATGAAGCCAGTTTGACTGCAAAGTATGGAGTTGAACTGCATTTTTTTGCACAATAGCTCTATCTTGTGGCGAAAAACGGCAGTTTAACATGGCAGGAAGCAGGCAAATGCACCGTGTGTTTACCATTTGGCTATTTTGGAATTCACAACACAAATGCTACAGGGGTCTAAATCCCTAAAATGGGATGCACTGTATCCAGAGACATTTGAGAAAAATACCACATTAATTCATTCAACATGTCTGAGGCCATTTTTAATGCATCATTTCTCATATATGCAGAAAGAAACCAGTGTCTCTTCAAACAGGTGTCCAGATGGATTAAACCCCCCCCCCCCCCCCCCCCCCCCCTTCTCCTCCTGTCATAATGTACTGTAGCATTTATATGTCTTTATACTTCTATGTGATTTCAGGCCAGAGAGGATGTTATCAGCATGTTTAAGTCCAGACCGACGGTCCCAGAGGCCCTTGAATCACGTTATGGCTCTGCGGTCCCTGGTTCGGCCCTCCAGGCCCTGCAGAGAGACGGTGTCATCACTGGCACTGAGCCGCACAGCCACAGTGTCTACCAAAAGCCTATGGTAGAGGTCAGTAGAAACAACAAACCTTTGTTTGTAATATGAGCTCTTATAATATATATGAGACCACAATTACTTTTATAATTGTAAGAGTGAAGCCTAATCATTTTTTATGCAGTTGTATGCTGGGCTTCTTTTACAACTTGTCAGTGATGCACTGAAAATCAGCTGCATGACTATTTCATTCATCAACAGTTTAATGTGACATCACCTCTTGGATGTTACCACAGCAGATAAAATTCACTTGTTGTGTATCCTTGGACCCTGCTTGCGTTTGCGTGTCTCCCTGTGTGTCTGCGGTTGTGGGTCCTCGTGGCCTTTCTCAGCTGGAGCGTCTGCAGGAGAAGCACCGGGAGACGTACCGGAGGATGCTGGGTCAGCTGCTGCTCGCCGAGAAGTGCCACCGCCGCACCGTCCACGAGTTGGACACGGAGAAGCGCAAGCACGCAGACTACATGAACAAGAGCGACGACTTCACCAACCTTCTGGAGCAGGAGCGAGAGAGGTGAGGAGGGGAGAGGAGAGGAGAGGAGAGGAGAGGAGAGATGGAAAACTGATATGAAAAAAGAAAACAGTATCAAAACATATGCATATGTACACACTAAAGAACAAGATATTAAAAATATTAGTCTTTGTAACACAGACACACGTTTTCACGTTGGATTGTAATTGTATGGAGTGGGGGGAGGATGACATTGATCATGAGAGCCTGTGGAAGAGAAGAGGGAAGTGGAGTGGAACTTGTAGGTGAGGAAGGGGTCAGGCACTTTGCTGTGGGAAAGAGGGAGGTAAGGGCCGGAGAGGGGAGGAGACGAGGCCACTGGGTGGGGGAACGGGAGGAAAGACAAGTGGAGGAATAAAAGGCTTTGAGGGGAACGAATCTCCCATGACATCATCTGTGAAACGAAGTCACAGCTGAGGCTGCGACCTGGCTTGTTGATCAAGAGGAGACAAGGGATGGTAGGGCGGTTGGAGAAAGAAAAGGGGGGGTGGGGGGGAAGGATGCACTCGCTCTCCAGCATCAGAGAGGGGGTGGTTACATCACGTGTGTGCAGAGGGCCTCATGGAGATCAAACGAGCCTGATTGTGAGTGTGTAGATGTGCACTGAATGTGTATGAGAATGGAGGCCCTACTAATTAAAATACTGACAGCTGAAAAGGTTTAATTGGCTGTCGCTTGTTGGGGAATTTATTGTTGCAATTCCCATAACACATCACTGTCCATTCTCACACAATAACCGTGAGCCGTGGGGATGCTGTATTCATTTATTGTGCATTATGCATGTCAAGTCAACATGTGATTTCCTATTTATATGTTAGAATTTGCAGCAGTCCGCAGGCATGATAGCATGTGCGAGGGCAGAGTAAGAGAGAGCTTCTGTAATGTACTGTATAGGACATGTATTCATATAGTCAGTCATCTGTGGAGCAGACTAGAGACCACTTGCAGCATGCAGCATTTCATGAACTGTCAAGACTTCAAACAGTTCATTTGCAGCACCGATCCTGAGTACCTCTCTTCCTTGAGCTTTTAGTGCAGGACACAGGAAACAGACCATGGAAGCTAAATCACAGTCATGACAGCTGAGCTGCCATTGCACACAGAGGAGAGGGCTGGGAGGTCAGCAACAGACCATAGCTTACAGCAACTTGTTCTTAAACCAGTGTGCACACATGCTTAAATGGACTTGGATATTTTATGATTTCTGCCAAACTGGTTAAGGACTCTGAAACGCATTTACCCTGCTGCAAAACATGTGCATGGATGAGCACAGAAGTAGAGCTAAAATCATCAGATTACATATTTTGGTTTTCACTTTGATGAACACGCAAATGTGTGCACTGTACCATTGTAACAAAAGTAGATGTGACGGTACAGGTGAGGCTTTAGGGAGCCATGCTGTCGTTCAGCTGGTGGAACGACCAACTGAAGACCAACTGACTGACATGGCCATCCCTGGAGCCAAGCTGCAAGCCTGGCTCATTGTAAAAAAAAACACACACACACAAAACTAAATGTACCGTGATCAATCCCTTTACACGTTAGGATCCTTCCATTCGAAGCATATGGCACAAATCACAAGTGAACCGCTTTGCTTTCACTTGATCCTTGGTGTGCGTGCAAGGAAGAGGTGACCTCCTTCTTATGCCAGGTAGTTTCCAGCAGGTTCCTTGGCTCATGCACAGATCGGCCTCCGTCACCTTACAGAGAGAGTGAAAGGGATGAGCTCTGCTTGGTCTTCATCTGTCAGCACCTGCACAGCCCAGATCCTTGTATCGGTTGCCATAGAAGGACACAAAACTGACTCTGAGTCATTAAAAGACACAGACACAGCGGAGAAAAATGGATCTAAACCATAGACTGATGCGTAAGCTTACGCCAATGTGTAAAATACAGACAAGCACATAATGTGTGGAAACATGTTCAAAAACACGACATGAAAACATTCCTTTCTTTAGCTGAAACATATTAGCGTCAACACCTACACAGAAGCATGCACATATCTGCCATGTTTGGTACCGCTCTGTTTTGACATTAACTCTTTCAGGTGAGATGCAAAGCATGTCATTATCTCATCTTTATAATTGTGCTCTCCTCCAGACGTCTGGTTGAGAGTGAGGAGAGAAAAGTCAAAGGTCTTGTGCCAAACATCTGCAGGAATGCAGAGGATGGGCAGAGGAGGAGCGCTTTCTGACTGCTAGCCATCAGCCATTAACACCTCTCAGACAACGGGGCAATTTATATGTCAAGAAGTTAAAATATTTACGTGGCACGGTGGTATGTGTAATGATTAACAGGAAGAAAAGGTTCATGTTCCAGAAGGGAGTTTTAAAGAGCGTAAAGTCACGCACACATAATGAAAATGCAGACTTGAAACTGAAAGCTAAAATCATGTGGTTGTCTTTTAAGTAGTCCGACATCCACTTTGCATCTGATTTCTCTCTTTTAACACCACATCAGTCTTATGTAGTGCACACTATCACTGAGCTGCTTGACTCTTACTCCTTTTGCTCTGTCAAGAGGGGTCATTACTGTACAACACAGTGTTTTGACAGTCTTTTGGCAGTTCATGTCTGCTTCAGTCCTCAGCCTCCCGACACAGACGGACTGCAGTGCCTCTGAACAAATTCCCCAAGAAACACGGGATGAGATGTTGTTCCATGATGAAAAAAAAGAAAGTTCTCTTGTGGGTGTTGGCTTATGATTTGCACCTGTGTATTTGCTTAAGAAATGTACCCTCATTCAAACTGCTTTTTGAAACCTACAAAACATTCGAAAATGTTAAAACTAAGAAGAAACATGTGCACTCAATGTGCAGAACACTAGCAACGTTTTTCACAGGGAGGAAACCTTTCTAGTTTGTGTCTTTGTATTTCTTTTAAGTATTGCTTTCCTTGTCTTCCTTCGATTTAAAGCGTTTATCCAAGCATTTGCGTTGCCACTGGATATTCTGGTCACAGCACATTTGTCTCTAGTCATTTCTTCCTTAGTAACAGCACAGCCCTGCAAGACTACACTGTGCTTCTTACATGACTTGACCACTGGAACCAAATACAACTGACATCATAAATCTGACCTTTGCAAGGAAGTAACTTTAGAATGCCAATTTCTAGGGTATCAATGACATCTGACTATATAAGTATGAATTTTGAGAGCGGCCCTCTGAGATCTGGATAGCACCTTTGTCGCCAGACCCATTAACCACAGGCTGCTGGTAATATAACAGTGTTTACTGTCATTTATAAACAGAGGAGCACCATTTAGAATTTCAAAATGAATTCATTCACAGCAGTATAGCATGTTTAGCCCATTGTCATGCCTCCCAGCTCTTCTTCACTTCAAGGGAGGCATCCAGCTCATCCATATCTGCTTTCCTCATCACATGTAGACTTTGCAAGGAGCCCAGTTCAAGTCTAGTTTCCCCTCGAGTGGAACTACAGCAGAGACACTCTCCTGTCTCCTGTACCAGTGAGATTATGGCTTCCGGACTGCAGAGGCAATATCCTGTGCACTGAAAATGGAACATGGAGATATAATTCAATTTGCACCACACTTGCACTGAAGCTGATTTTATCAGAGAAAAATGTTGATATTTCTTTGTAGAACCTTTGTAAACATCCTGGAGAAAATCCATTTTTGTTTTCCCTCAAACATGCCATGTTTTGTAAAAGTTTGAAAATTGGGGATAGTTTTGCAAAACACTCCTCTTGTGGCAAAGGTCCCACCCCCTTCACAGTGTGCAAAGCAGAGCAGCTCACACACTCTCATACACACATTACTGCCTTATATGGGTGAGGTGACATCACTCACCAGAGGTCCGGTGGTGCTCCACTGTATTTATTCACCTTTCATTGTCCTGATAACATGCTTGGAATGTGACGGAGGAGGATCTGTGGAAGCGCAGGGGCCTGCTGCTCCGTATGTATTCTCAGAGGATTTTGTGTTATGGCAAAAACAAAGTTTATGTGGTGATTGTAGAGCATCCATAGGGGGTAAGTTTTAAATAAGGTTCGAATTAAAGTTTTTGAGGTGTTGTGACTGTGTCCACAATAGTGGAATTGTTTTTAAGGCTCACTTTGAACATTGTTAAATAAGATGGTTTAAGCTATAGATGCACAATCTGCCTTGTTGTGCTTGTGTCTGTATGAATTTGGGTTTTTTTTGCAATGCAAAAATGCTCAGGGTGAATATTGTAGCATGTCCCTGGGAGTGGAGAGGATGCAGATTTGCATTCGATCTGCTTTGCATGCATTTTGTTGGAGCCGGAGATGGGAATGGGCATGAGCAGCATAGAAAGAAGCTAAGAGAAAAGAAGACCACTTGGTGAGGGGGTGTTTGGGTGTTTGTTAAACTTTCACTAGCATTGGGTTATTTTTAGTCTCTATCCCATCAACAGGGATGACTATAGCATTTACATCTTATTGGGAGTTATAGTCTCCTCCAACTTAGATTCCTCCTTTATGAATGATGTGTGAACGGGTGAATGAGGATGTGATGCAAAAGTGCTTTGAGTAGTCAAAATGACTAGAAAGGCGTTAAAATACAGACCATTTACTGTAGATCTTTGCTTTGTTTTCCTTCTTGATCTGATTGCTTGCTCTACATACGGTAGTGTAGCACGTAAGATCTTTCTTGTATTTCACAATATACAGTTTACAACGTTTCAACTCTATTTTGTAGAACACAAATAGTCTCGTGTTTCAATTACTGGATGTCTGTGAATAATGAAATATGTTGAATGAAAATTTGTATCTTGTATATTTTAGCGTTAGAACTTAGCAGAGAGAACAATTAAAGTGGTATTATGAAATGTCTGAATAGAATCAGGATGATCAGTCACTATCATTGAAACAATAACTGTGATAAAACTTTGCATTCTGCATAAATTATTTATATTTCCATTTACAGGTGGCAAACAAAGATACATAACTACTGATCTTTGTTTTTCCCCTCACACTTTAGACTGAAGAGGCTGCTTGAGAACGAGAAGTCCTACCAGGTAAAAAAGGAAAAGGAGCATTCTAAACGTCTGGCCAAGGTGCGAGAAGAACTGGTCAAGCTGAAGTCCTTTGCGCTGATGTTAGTCAATGAGCGCCAGCAGCACCTGGAGCAAATGGACCAACAGGGTCAGCGGGTCCAGGAACTCAGCCAACAACTCCAGCAGCGTGAGCAGGCACTGAGTGAAGCCAGGGAGCGTGCTCAGGAGGATGGCCACAGGCTGCTGAGCCTGGAGGCTGAGCTTAAAGAGAAATCTGCCAAGCTCACCCAACAACACGAGGAGATGAGTGCCAAGCTGGCCAATCAGGAGATTCACAACCGTCAACTTAATGCCAAACTTTTAGGGCTTACACACAAAGTGGAGGAGCTAGAGGAGAGCAACAAGGCCTTAAGGAAATCTGAGGAGGAACTGCAGGAGCTCAGGGAGAAGATCAGCAAGGGGGAGTGTGGCAACTCCAACTTGATTGCTGAGTTGGAGAACTTGCGGAAACGGGTGTTGGAGATGGAGGGAAAGGATGAGGAGATCACAAAGACTGAACATCAGTGTAAGGAGCTGAGAAAGAGGCTACAAGAGGAGGATAGTAAAGGTAAAGACCTACGACTGGAGGTGGAGAAGCTCCAGAAAAGAATGATGGAATTAGAGAAACTTGAGGGTGCTTTTAGCATAAGCAAGGCTGAGTGTGCACAGTTACACACTGCTCTGGAGAGAGAGAAGGGCCTGACCAAAGAGCTCTCAGATGAAGTTGTGGTTCTCAGGATCCGTATGAAAGAACTGGAGTCCTCTGAAATCAAGTTAGAAAAATCTGAGCTGAGCCTCAAGGATGACTTGGGTAAGCTGAAGTCGCTGACTGTTGCTTTGATGGAAGAACGAAAGACCCTAATGGAAAGAATGAAGTCAGATGAGAGGACAAAAGAGGATATGAGTAAAATGGTCAAAGTTGAGGAGGGCAAAGTGATGGAGGTGACTGAGAAATTGATAGAGGAGAGCAAAAAGCTCCTGAAGTTGAAATCTGAGATGGAAAGCAAAATAGAGACTCTAACCATAGAAAAAGGGGAGTTAAGCACTAAGCTAGCCTACGAAATTGATAAAACTAAAGATCTGAATTCTAAGGTCAGTCAAATGAAAAAGAGGTTAGATGGGTTCGAGCAAGCAGAAAAGCTGTCTTTGAAGAATTCAATGAAATGTGAACTGGGAAGAATGTCAGACCCTGTAAAAAGAGAAGATAACAAAGTGAAGGAGCTCACATTTGAAATTGAGCACCTAAAAAATCGTCTCAAGCAGCTTGAAGTAGTTGAGGGAGATTTGATCAAGACAGAGGACCAGTACGACATGTTGGAGAAACGGTTCATGACCGAACAAGACAAAGCCAACATTCTTTCCCGACAGGTGGAGGAAATGCGCAGTCAGATAGCACGAAACAAAGCAATCGAGAAAGGAGAAGAGGAAAGCCAGGAAGAGGACCTCCGACAGCTATGCAAGCGAGAGGAGGTCAAAACCAGGGAACTGCAGGCGGATGTCATAGCCCTCAAGGAGAAGATCCATGAACTGATGCACAAGGAGGACCAACTTGCTCAGCTCCAAGTGGATTACTCTATCCTGCAGCAGAGGTTTTTGGAAGAGGAGGAGAAAGCCAAGAACATGGGTACTGAAGTTTTCCATCTCACCAAAGAACTGGAGATCGCCAAGCGTCATAGTCGAGCACTAAGGCCCAGTTTGAATGGGAGGAGGATGGTGGACGTTGCTGTGACATCCACTGGGGTACAGACAGAGGCATCATCCACTGGGCCAGCAGAGGAAGACACCCCAGCTGTGTTTATCAGGAAGTCTGTTCAAGAGGAGAATCACATCATGAGCAACCTCAGACAGAAGTGCTTGAAGAAGCCAACAGAAAAGAGTGGCACCGTTGAGCGTTGCCCTTCATCTAGCAGCGACCTCAGTATTAAGAAATCCTGGATTCCCTGGATGAGGAAAAAGGACAATACCCCTCAAGAGACCAACTTGGAAAAGCCTCTGCACATTAATGCAAATCACTTGCCTTCTGAACTAACAATGCCATCAAAGCAAGGCCAGCCTTTACACATCCGGGTAACACCAGACCACCAAAACAACATGGCTACCCTTGAGATCAGCAGCCCCACTACTGAGGATGTTTTCTCTAGCTCGGTTCCCCTCAGCCCTAACCCATCTCAACCTAAATCTAGAATCACAATCATTCCCACCTACTCTGCTCCAACCCACAAGAGAAAGTCCACCACTGGACATCAGGGCCCTGAAAGAGCCAAGTCTCCAGTCACCATCACCACAATATCCAGAGCGAAGTCTCCTGAAAGCAGCCGAGCTCCCTCCTCTGCCTCAGGTAGGCCCTTATCCCCTGTCTCCATTATGACAGTGAGCACTGCCATAGTGCCTGAAGCATCGGCCTCCCCAGAACCCCAGGAGATGACCATGGGCCGAGCTGTGTTCAAGGTCACCCCAGAGAAGCAGATGGTACCAATGCCTATACGGAAGGGCCACAACAACACCAGCATCATCACCACCACCGACGATAACAAGATTCATATTCATCTAGGCAACAGCATCACCCCAAAGATGGTAGTCAGGCCGGTGCCTGCTGTAACAGAGGCCAAGGAAATGACTTTATCAACTGGGACAGTTTTACGCTCCCCACGCCAAATCACCACCACTGCTACCAGGAGCACGCAGAGCAAAGTGATGAGCAGTATCACAATTTCCCCTGTTACCTCAAACAATTCCAGAGCCACACAAAGCACGGTAAGTTTTGTTTAAGGTTCGCTTCATCCAAATTATGAAATAAAATGTTTTCCTATAGATAGCTTTGGTTGAGATGCGTTTCTACTCTTTGTGCTAAACTAAGCTAAGCTGCTTTACAGGCTTAAGGGCAAGAGTCTATTTTTGTTTGGTGCGCATACAGCTGTTTAAATCACACAAATACCCCACTGTTTATGTGTTTGAACTCATTGACCGTGTCTCCATTGATTGATCAAGGCTCCCAGTCTGTCTGTGAGCTGTATGTTTCACTAACTTTATCGGCAGATTCATCCAACTCACCGGGTGGGCGGGGAAATCAGCTCAATGAATAAACAGGCTACATACAAACACTGCTGATTTTTTCCCACGGAGCTGACATAAAAACTGTTTTGGTTCAGTAACTCTCTGCTGTTAGTCAGCCTGGTGAAGGCCGGTCCACTCACAGAAAATGAATATGCTAATTTCCCAAAATGTGAAACATTTTCTTTGAAATGCATTATCATTTTCTTCATTATCTTGAAGGTGACCGTTGTGCCATATTCTATATTACACATGTGATGTTTCATGAAGTAAATATGTTCACTAACAGCTTCGTCTCACACTGCCAAGAATGGAGATGAAGCAGCACTGTCTCGGTGGCCCTTATAATATGCCCTTTGTGGATCAGATAGCGTGACAGAAAAGGCCAGGCCTCAGAACAGCAGAGCTAATGATGTGGCATTTTGCCACTCTGCTACAGTCATGCAGTAATTTATAGTTGCTACGCAGTGTTTACATTCACAAACAGCCGTGTAGGGCTCAGTGCCCTCTGGCTGACACAAAACAGCCCTGCACCACTAACAGCACACTGAAACCTAGCCTGTACAAGTGCTCCCCCACTGTGATTGAAGTGAAGGAACGAATAAATATTTACATTTTTCATTCACACGATTCCTTGCACATATGATCACTTACATTGTTTAGAAATTCAGAATTCCCTTTCTCCTGTAATGGGTTGTGCCCCTTTTCCATTATTTACTCTTTATGTTCCCCTCGAGTGCTCCCCTGTCTTCACTCTCCTGCCTGTGAAACTGTACTCTCTCTCCCTATTGTCAACAGACTGGGCATGATGCCCAGCCAGCTCGCACAGGACTGACCCGCATCCCAATGTCCAAGAGCCTGAAGACGGGGAAGGCTGTGCTGGGATCCCTGGGGATCACCGGTGGAGTGAAGCTGGAGTCACGAACTGAGAGTCAGTCTATGAGGATTGAAGTTAAAAAATCCACTGTGAATAGCAGTACTTTACAAAATGGAGGAAAAGCCTGACTGGCGTAATAGTACCATAATAGTACATATTTAAATATAGTGCACCCACAGACAAAAAGCACTGATGTGCCAATACAACTCAGCTACACATGCAACTATTTGTATTCAAATAAGCCCTTAATTTCCTCATTTTTGTAAAGTCTTTCATATGTCTGTCTCATATCCATTTCTGCCATTTAGATGGAAACATATTCTCTGTATTTACAGTGTGTATTGTGATGGGCATTTGGGTTAAATATGTTATCAGACTGTGCTGCTACTAACTGCTTCCTGCTTTGAGTGGTTGTCTCACATATACCTAGATATTTGTTTAGAATATTTTATAAGGACACATCATAAGTTAAAATTCTTGTCTTCATGTAAATGATGTTTATTTTTTCTGTAAAGGATTTGTACTGAAAAATATTTTCAATAAATGTGATTTCAAAGGGTAGAGTGACCTTGTCATTTATGTAGGAAAACAAGAAACACAAATATGCAGCAAAGAACGACACAAACGTTGTGCAAACAGGCCAGATCTATTTCATGTGACTGTTTCTATCTGTGTACTCAACATTACTTAGTCAGCGCTCTTTAGTGCTTATAGTCTTCTAGGCAGTCCCTACACCCACGTTACCTGTATACCTGTATACAGAAGCACACAAAAGCCTAAATAAACCTCAATCAATCAAATTTATCTATAGGCCTCATTGAAAACAAACAGATGTTGATCAATTAATTAAATGAAATTATTGCAACAGCTAAATAACTGACAACAATTTTAGCATTATATTAATAAGCTACAAACAGCTGTACCTAAATACAGTTTATAACATTAAGTATTCAGTGGTGTTTATTTTTCCAATGGGGTGTTAAATTACTTATTAAATTCTGAATGCAGCCTTTTGGCTTCCATGCTTTGAACCGTAAAGTAAAACTGTCATTTACACAGATCTTTACATTCAGCATCAGCTGTTCCTACTCAATACACACGTGACAAAGGGGCGTCTTCCTTGTTTGCGATGACGTAACTGAAACGTTTCGTCATCCTATTGGCCCAGAAGCTTCCGGCTTCTTCGTCTCAAATGAGATTAGCAACACAGGTAAAATCAATACCACAATGAGTAGATATTTGGATTAGACAGACGTTAACCGTCGCTCCTTTGACAGTTTTACACTCTGCCTGAACGTTTTGTCTCTTGTTTACCGTGTGGGATTAACGGGGACCTGTCGTCTGTCAACTACAGTAGATTATTTTTGCTCGAAGCGGATTGCAGCCATGATGGCGTCAAGCTACAACGCAAAGGAAGAGGACGGACACCACTCGGGTGCTTCGAGCCACGGAGGCGCAGGGGCTGTGAAAAGTAAAAAGCCGGACAACACAGCCTTCAAGCAGCAGAGACTACCGGCCTGGCAGCCCATTCTCACGGCTGGCACCGTGCTGCCCGCTTTCTTCGTTATCGGCCTCATCTTCATCCCCATCGGCATCGGCCTGTACGTCTCGTCCAACAACATCAAAGAGTTCGAGGTAACCGCTTCACTGTCGTCCTTCCGGGGTTTAGCTTCACCCTCAGAGCCGCCACCGGCCCGCTTCATCCAGGGCTTTCCACACAGTTCAGTTCAACCCAGCGTGATGCTAACAAACCCATGTAACATTAATTTAACTGTAAACCTGTAAAGAAGCTAACGTTAGCCATGGTCCCATGTGTTATGACGCTTTGGCACGTTGAAATGAGCATGTCCACTCAGTTCTGTTTGAAATGATAATAATAATGGCTGTAGTCTTATTAAGTAGCTAGCTATAAACTAACAGCTCTAGCTAAAACCAGTATAACAAGTCTAATATAACATGACATATTGTTCGGTGATATTGAAGCATTTTAAATAATATTGCTAATAATAAATTTAGCTGCTATTCTCTTAAGTAGCAAGCAGCTAACTAGCTAAAACTAATACAGTCTAATATAGCAGCACTGTAATGAAAGGCTATAAAAGGCTGTTGAAGCCAACAGATAATAAAAGTAAATAAGATCAAAAAAAGATGTAACCAGATAAAAAATATGAAAAGTACAGTAAACACAGTTGTTAAGAAAAAGCCTAAAGAAGAGTTTTGATAGAGGATACACAGTTCGCCTGCCTTGTCCAGGCACAGAGTCCCACAGCTGAGGGATCCGAACAGCGAAGGCTCAGACACTTTTAGGGACAAGTCCAGGTTTCAGAGCCATTGGTAGGGCCGTGCTGGAGGATCAGAGGCAGCGATCAGGCTCAGAGGGAGTTATCAGATCACAGATACAGACAGGAGCCTGACCCTGCCACAGTAAAGCCTTACTCCCAGGTAACCAAGGAAGGGCTGGTGCCATGTGGTCGATTCTGCAGCCTTGCAGCAGCATTTTGTGGTCTTTCGATTTTTTGTTCACTGAAAAAAAAAGTGTTAGTTGAACTTTGGAGGCTGCAGCTAGTGTTGCTGTTGAGTTTCTTGTATTTCGTGCACATGTTTACACATAAAAATGTTGGGAACACCACTTAGTATAACACCCAATTAATATAAATGAGGCTGGACCGAAGTTCAGAAACACACTTTAGTATAACACCACTTTTATATCAATGAGGGTGGACAAAACATTAGAATCCCATTTAGAAACCACTTAGTGTAACTTGTATCAAAAACTGCAGCCTCCCAAATGACCTTTTAGTTGAATCAAGACCTTTTTAAAAACACTTTAAACCAAAAACCTCCATAGAAGTGGGATTTTTTCAGGACCAGTTGTATTAAACTGAATACGTTTTTTACTTGCACTGAACTGGTGACTGAGTGTATATAGATATGGAGCATTTATTTTAGCTAGGTGTACTTAATTTGCTAAATTCTGCTCTTTCTCTAACTAATCGACTCCTCATTTCCAGGTTGATTACACTGGTGTTGAAGTTTCCAGTCCATGCTACAGCTGTGCCAAGAACTTCAGCTGGAACAACACGACACCGTGTATGTGCTCGGTGTCCTTCACACTGCAGCAGCCGTTTGAGGTGAGCACCAGCTTACAGTATGCAGACCCAGTGAATAATACATGCCCTCAGGTTCAAAATTGGTAGTGTTGCTTGTAGTTCAATAATAAACTGCCCACCTGACACTAAATGTCCATTATCATCTATTTACAGTCCAAAGAAATGCACTCTCAAGGTCTGTCTGGAGCCATTACTTTCATTGATTATTCCACTATTCATATATGCAGGCCAGCAGCTCTGAGGAGGCTTTTATTGATTACTTTTAAAAAGCTCTCAGCCAGTTGCATCTTCATCTCAACAGTTTCTGGGTAGGACAAACTAGTGTCACTAAGTGCATCTTACATTTTGGTTATAATTTAGGATTATTTCAATTTTTATATGCAACTAAAATCAAACTGGGTTTAAGTGACATTGAGAACACATAGAAACTCCATTTTGGCCTGGGCTCCATTTTTACATACATTGAACAGAGCGATATAACGGCTGTTTCTGGTTAAACAAAAAGGATCTCACGGGTCTATCTCTGTAGGGATCCTTTCTGTAATGTTGTCAGACACTTCAAATATTAGTCAGTAGCAAAAGGAAGCACTTTTAGTGGACGCACTTGAGGCAATCTACTGGACTAATTCCAAAACTTTTTATACCTACCAGTCAACACAAAAGAAGAATAGGCCCCGTGTTTAAAACTTACAAAAGTTATCACTTGTGTCACCTTAGCTTAGTGCCTCTAGCCTTTACTGATATACTCTCTATATTCTGTGTTTTCTCCTTCCCTGCAGAGCAACGTCTTTATGTACTACGGCTTATCGAACTTCTATCAGAACCACAGACGCTATGTGAAGTCCAGAGATGACAGCCAACTGAACGGTGACCGGTCTGCTTTGACGGTATAATCTCGTAAATGCTCTGCTATTCTGTAAACATTCTATAAATGTCCTCCGCATCAGTTTAACATTAGCTGCTTTTAACAGAACCCCAGCAAGGAATGTGAACCGTACCGTACAAGTGAAGGACTGCCCATAGCTCCATGTGGGGCCATAGCCAACAGCCTTTTCAACGGTAAGTGAGACATGATGAACAGCTTAGCTTTTTTCTCCTCAGTAACGTTAGGGTTGTTGCTGCTTGTGTGTTCACGATTTATCTGACCACTGAAACGCACGAAAAGCTCTGCTCCTAGTTAATGCAACATTACTGAATGCTATGTTTCTTCGTTTCAGACACTCTGGAGCTGCATTATATTGATGGCAACGGCACCAAAAGTGCAATTCCTCTGATGAAGAAGGGCATTGCGTGGTGGACTGACAAGCACGTGAAGTTCAGGAATCCTGGTGGAAACAACAACCTTACTGTAGCTTTCCAAGGTGGTTTTAGCAAACTGTGCACAGGATCTGTCAGGCTTATGAACACTTGTGCTGCGGTGACTAGCTTGGCTTTGTCTTGTTCTTTTTCAGGCACCAATAAGCCGGTGAACTGGAGGAAGCCAGTGTACGACCTGGACCCATCAGACCCTGAGAACAACGGCTTCATCAACGAGGACTTCATTGTGTGGATGCGTACGGCTGCGTTGCCCACCTTTCGCAAGCTCTATCGCATCATCCAGAAGAAGTCCAGCACAACCCCCACTCTACCCAGTGGCAATTACGTCTTGGACATCACTTACAGTATCCTTTGAATCATAGCCAGAAACTCTACTGCACAATCAAAACCTAGCTTTAGGCTGTCGGGTGAGTGTTTTCTTTAATTTCCTTATATAAAGCATCACAGGGAAAAATTATGTGAAAACATTAATTTTAGATCAAATTCACAAATCCTGTGTGCAGAGTGACAAATCGAAACAAAATACCATCAACAACATCCAGTAAATATTTGGACAAATGTTTTCAGCTGGCTGCCAAATGCTGTTCTGTGAGCAAACACCAGTAGACTAACTGTGACCCCAGCTCTGTTTGTTTAATGTCCATGCCAGAGGCGTTTTCAAGAAACTGGTTGACTGAGTTGTCTCAAACTTTGCTGAGTACCAAAACGGGTCATCAACATCAGCATGTGCTCTGGATTAGACGGATCGGGGTTTTACTCAACACCATTGTCCAGATGTCTCAGTAAAGCATCGTCTTGAACAAGACTTCAGATGTAGAAGCTTGTGAGACATCTGCAGACACATCCTGCAAGTTCCTAAACCAAGCAAACATAGTTGTACTAAAACTAGTGTTGCTGTACAGGGCTAAACTGAAAACCTGTAGCAAAGAATATCAAGTGACATTTGACCATTTAAAAGCAAAGAGTGTGTACCTAAACAACGACTAGCTGATAATTAACCTCATCATTTACTGACTTTAAGTGGATTTGTACGATCTTATTATATTTTACAAACGTTATTATAATGTTTTACAAAAGTTTTCATTTATCCTGTAGTCAGATGAACTTTTCACTCAATCCAGAAGCTCCACTCGTATTTCTTTAACCGTGTGTAATCAGATTACCCCGTGCTCAGCTTTGATGGCCGCAAGCGGATGATCCTGAGCACCATCTCCTGGATGGGAGGGAAGAACCCCTTCCTTGGCATTGCCTACATCACCGTGGGCTCCATCTGCTTCTTCCTGGGTGTGGTTCTGCTCATCATCCACCACAAATATGACAACCGCAACACCAGTGCAGATATTCCAAGCTAAACTGTCACATTTTCCTGCCTCTGCATGCATGGGTGACCCTAAAGGGTCCGGTCCGGACTGCTTGTTGATTTTCGTGTGAATACACTGGTCTCTGTAACTGTCTGTTGTGTGTCTGTGTGAGGACTGCAGTGTCTCGTCTTAAGCTGTGTTTATGTGTAGAGCAACGGCAAACGAAGGATGCTAGAGTCTGTGTCTCTGTGCATATAGCTACAAGCCAGCCGCTGAGAATGTCATTTCCTGTCGTCAAAAGAAAGGTTTTATCTTCTATTTATCTATACATTATCAAAGTATCTGTGTTTTATTTTAGCAGTGCTTTGCGAATGGCTTAATTATTGAAGGATGTATGTATTTTTAATGCAAGTTGATGTCCATATTATGTACTGTAATGCGTCCTGCTGATGAATGTACCATTATATTTCATCGACATACCTCTGTGGTTTTTGAGATGACCTTGAATATAGGATGGGATACTTATTGCACGTGTGCTGTTTATTATGGTAAGCAAGCATTGATGTTTAACAAGAAGTATTTTATCCTCGGCGAGTAATAGAATACTCCTGGCAAGTAGCACCAGTGTGGTTATCTACCCTCCGCTGTGACTGGCTGTAGAAAGAAACTGAACCAGTCATAAGGCACTGCACTCTACTGCTCGTCAAAGACCGTAACATTAACCTATACCACTATATCCAGTTTTATTCATTTTAAGACCCTGAGCGGCGTCCCGGGTGGATTAGAGCACAAAGATTCTTTTCTTTTTACAGTTTGGCCTGAGTGTTAAAGTTATCTTAACGTTCTTCAGTCTTGACCAAATGATATGCACTTTAAAAGTGTCACATTTGTTACTCTTCCCATTGTTTTACTTCTTCACTTCTTCTGTTAGAATATTGCGATCTTGATTTATTAATAATGAGTAAGTTGTTTAAATTGAAAATCTATGGGTTTTTATAAAGTTTCTAGGGTCCAATTAAACAAATTGATGAATGTTTTGGTGTCCTTCGTGATGTTATCCCAGCTCACCTTATCACCACTGACTTATTTGATTGTCTGTATGGATTTTAATCATTTCAATGTGTCACTCTTATGAAAAAAACTCACGCGACCGGATGTGACAGTGCCACCAAGGGCTTGTGGGTAGTCAGACGGTCACTGTCCGTCCTTGTGTGGTGCTTAACGCTCCCTGTTAGCTTTACACAACACAACACACGCTCGCCAAAATGTACAGACAGCTCATGGTAAGAGAGACGTTTCATTTATCACATTTAGCTTTTGTCTTTACGGTGTCACCGCTGGGTTCATGGTGGGATTAGTGCTCGTGAAGACGTTAGTTCCTGATAACCGGTGACGGTCCCTAGCTAAACTTTTAAAACTTGGCTAACTAGTTAGCAGTTAAGGGCAAGTTTTAAAAAGAAATGACTCGATCTAATGTGACGATTACATGTTTAATTCTCGTTATGTGAGTTTGTTATTGCGTGTTTATGACACAATATATAAAGTTATAACACCAGTTGCCCTGTTTGACCACCCGGCAGGTTAAACAGTCTGACACTGAAGTAAATCGGGTTGAATTCGTTAACGGCGGTGAAGCTCAATACCCGACCGGTATCGATCTGTAACAGCTGCACCCACTGACTGTATTCAGCTCAGTAAAAACCACAGTTATTGAACGGTTTGATCAAAGATGACAGCAGTGACATGACCTCTGTTTTGACTTTGAGTCTTGCATTTTGATCCTGCCATTCAAGTGTAATACCGAGTTTTGGCCACCAGGTGTCACCGTTTTGACGTTTTTAGCACAGAAATTCCCTCATCACTACTTGGAGTCAGCCTGCTGAGCTGTCCAAGAAACTTTGCTAACTTTGTGTCCCTTGGTGTATTGATTGCCATCTCACTTTCTCATACTGTTTCAGTGTTAATACGTTGTTTTCATCAGTATCCACTGCTCGCCATAGTTGCATTATCAAACCAGTCAAGTGTTTGTACCACCAGGGACTGCAGCATGTTTGCAGGCGGACCATCACCAGCAGTGCCCGCAGACAGGTTTCCAACTCTGTGAAGGACAAGCAAAAGCTGTTTCAGGTAGGTTTAATGTCTCTGGGGACAAGGATGACATCTGCAAACATGTGATCACAGCAATATCCCATCTGACTTCTATAGTGTGACTGTTTGACTCTGTTTTGGTTTGTCAGAGTTTAAAGCGAGATAACAAAGGATCTTTTCATACTGAGAACGGTAATGTTAAAGTGTCTACTTTATCCCCAGGCTCTGGAGACAGAATCTGATTTTATCGTCTTTGTAGCCTGACAGATAAGTATCAGCGGCTTTTCCCAGGACAGTGTTTAAATGACCTTCGACCGTAGCTGGGGCTGGAGTCATACTAATTATGCTTGCGAGCTGCTCATTAAAAATCTATTACAAAATCCACGTTCCAATGTGGCAGGCTTTGCTGATCCCTGCATAGCGCTAGAAATGACTGTAGCCGTAGATGACAGATCGCCTACCCTTGCTTCTAAATCTCCGAGCAAGCACTGCCTCATTGCATAGTGTATTGTGCGCTACCACTTAATTGCTATGGTTAACCAGAGATGAGCTCTACAAAAAAACTGAAAAGCGTAGACGCAGAAACACATGAAGCGGAAAGTCCTTCTCGTACCTCTCACACACATTTGAGCGTGGTGGAGAGTTGGGCTGCCTTTCTGAAGTAATTCTTCACTCTTTGCAACAGGAGGACAACGGTATGCCTATCCATCTGAAGGGCGGGACAAAAGACGCTCTGCTCTACAGAACCACAATGACTCTCACTGTGTTTGGTATGTCAGCATTTGTCAGACATTTGATGAGTCAGATATCTTCCCTTTTTGAGAAGACCCATTTCATACCAGTGACCTGCCCCCAGTGTTATCACTGAAACTGACTTTGAAAGTAAAATGACTGTAATTTAGCGATGCATTAGCGAGGGTTGTTTGAAGTCCGGACATTCAGCTTGTGTTGTATCTCCTCACAGGGGTTGGATATGTCCTGTTTGAGCTGTTTACTGCGTCAATGCCCAAGAAGGTTTAACGAAACGGGACTGGCAACCGGACGTGACGTCTGATCACACAACCATGCACGTGCTGCTTGTAATTTATCAACCCTGTGTTGTGCAGATATGTAATAATATCAGTAAGATAAATATTTTAAATAGTTATTGATTGTACAAAGCTGCAAATAATAATAAATATTATAATTAAATTGTGTCACTTTTTAATACCTAATTTCATATTGAGCTTTGTGTGTTTTAGGAAATAGATCAACACTCTTTTCTTATTCACAAAGAAGTAGAGTTTGGCCAGAGACTGCAGTTTGTTTGTAACTGGTATATCTTAATCAGACCAGGCTAGACACTAAGCCAGGCTTATATTTAGTGTAGGTCCTTGGTTTGAGGACTAGAGGGCACCAGAAACCAAGCAGTCAGAGGCTCCCTCACTGTGGCAGTGTGTAGCAGGCTCTCTCAAATCATTCCCCAACTAAACTTATTCTCCCATTGATTCCCACATTATAAACTAAAAACCTCTGAGCCAAACAGGCTAATATGATTACACTTGCTTATGTTGCTTTAAGCACCTTGAACGCATCATGAGAAGTAGCCACGTTGTGGCATCAACAGATTTCTGCTCGAAAAATCGAAAAATTCTACTTTTATTTCAGCTGAGATGTGAGTAAATAACTTGGGTAAGGTCGCCTGTTTGCGCAAATGAAACACTTCACCTCTGGATGTTGTCCGGCCAACTGTGATCCTGCTGTAAAGTCACGTTGGCACTGGAAACTCATTAAATCACCAGACCAAAGGAATGCAGGGAAAAATGTAATTTCCAAACAGTGGATCGGTCTTAGCGGGGGACATCCATCAACTGACAGCCAGAGGTTTCGTAAGAAGCCCATCTGATGGTAAACTGAGAGTTGGGAACTGCCCCCCCTATTAAGTACCCGATGGTGGAAAGATTCTTCCCACTTGGAAAGAGGCTTTTCCTTCTTGGACATCTGCTGGCGGAGCCTCCAGTAGCCAGAGAGGAGCGAGGGTCCATCCGCAGCTCCGCACCAGTCCCTCACTTTCCACAGGGGGAGGCTTCACGCAGGCTGCTCGCACATTTGGTCGCCTCATTTTTTTTGGGGGGTTGAGTAGGTGAGTTGACTTGACTTTTATTTATTTTTAAATGAGCTATTTTGGCAATTTTTACTTATAGAAATGACACATTTTCACTGAATTTGAGAGAATATCAGTCATTTTGTAGCAGTTTTGCAAAAAAAAAAGTTCATCACTGGTTTGATGCATTTTTTAAAATGATGAAATTTGTTTAGACAAGATTAATAACTTCAGATAACTTTTTTTTTTTAACAGTTTATCTTTATTTTGAAAAAGTTAGGCAGGACTAATCACTCACTGAAGTGCATTGAATGAAAATGCAGCTTCTAACTGTTGGTTTGAAATCTGGAGTCACTGTGAGGATGTAATGTTTCAGCAGCCAGGCGGGTATAGCTGCTGTGCTTTAGGTGCATTTTTGTAATTTGAATGAGGATGAGACCCCGCACAGTTAATTTCGGCCCCTGGAGCTGCAGTTTTCGTGCCTGTGCACCAGGCGGGGCGCACAGCCTGTGGGAAAGGCTGCCGAAGCTGAGCTGAGACTTCACTGTGTGGTCTAAGAAGACTAACCATCTCCCATTTAGGATGAACAAAGGATTGCAATGATAATTATCTTTTTAAGGTCCATGCAAAAGCCATAATCCCTCACTGATTTCTGCTAGTCATAAAGAAATAGATCCAGTCAGAGGCGTAGGGGAAGTGTTAGGGAGTAAACTTTGATATTTGAGATATGAGAATATATGACTTGTAAAAAAGGAACTGCAATCAAAACTAATATTTACACTCATACACTAATATTTTGCACATTCAGATACATCAAAAATACCATTAAGTTACCAGTGATTTCACAGATGCAGAATTTCTGGTGACCCCTGGTCAGAGATGCATAGCGAGCCACCAAAATGATCAGGACAGCTCCAGGGCAGTGATTTTCCAGATCATGGATAAGGATCAAGCAGATGAACCTGAAATGATTTTTTCAGCCGCTTATTACCAAATTCCTATAGTATTTACTAAGCACTAAACACCCACCTCGGGGTGTGGGCGTAAGCTGGAACCAGCAAGGTGTGGCACTTGTTGTGTAAGAGAGTCGAAATGAATCTTGCAGTTTTCATACGTACAGTTCAGGAAAGCATTTGGGTCCCCAGCGAATGTTTCATGTATACGTTAGACTTCTCAAACTCTGTCTCAATCAGTTATTATTAATGAAGTATAGATAAATGCACATAAATGCATATCCTGCATGCGGTGGTGAGTCGCACCACAGTGACAAAGTGAGCTGTGTCATAAATCTGCAGCTTCAACATACTTCCTCTGTTTGTCCCCAGACTGGTTGATGTGCTGCTGACCCTTCAGGGCCAAACATGAAGATAGGGCTTTCGCTGGCCACGGCCGCCTTCCTGGCAGCCCTGTTATCCTCCATAGATGCACAAGGTAAACGAAACCATCTGGCCTCAGTCCGCTTACATACTCTATCCCACACTGTCTCTTTATCTCCTGCTTCTCTTCTTTCACCTATACGTTTCCTATGTTATAGGGATTAGTCCTTTACTTTTAATGTCAGACAGTCATCACATAGACACTGAATTTTGTATTGATAAACTGAATAAAGTTCTTCTTGTTTCATGTGTATGCAATTTGATTATATGACTTTGCACTACTGACTGATTCTTTAATGATTGTCATGCTTTTATCCCTCATTTGTGGTGAACTTTGTTAGATGTATCTGTCAGGACTCATGATAGACTGTGATGTAAAATCCAAATCCAGATCCCATTTACTTGTATTTATATTGTAATTTAGACAGTTTAAACCAGTACTCTAGGAGCAATTTCCTCATTCAGATTTGGCAAATATAAGAAACCAAGCACACTCACATTTATTTCATTTCCAGTTTCTAATGAAATGCATTAAACAGCAGGGCACAGAGCACAACAAAAGTCATTTCATGGTTAAATGTTTCCCCACTGATGTTTTAGCAGGGCTGTTGCTGTTTCAGTTTTTATGATAATAAATCTCTGCACATTCTCCAAAGCAAAATTTGGAAGATCGCCATGTTCTTGGCAATTAGGCACAGAAATATGAGATCACATATTTTTAAGTTGTTATGATTAGACCGAGGATCTAGTGCGAACTTGCACACCTCTCCAATGGTTTCAGAGTGACTGCAGCAGCAAGTAATTACAGCGTTTTAAGTCGATTAATTCCAAAAGTGGAAGTAGTGTGCAGCAATTCAAAATACATCCAAAAGTTTGATTTGCATTCAACATTAAAAACGTGTCATAAATCATTTACTTTACTTTAAGTATATTTACTTATCCTTTCAGAAGAACTGTCTTTTTCACAGTGTTGCATTATAGAATAGTGATTTTGTATTTAACAAAAGAAAATATTTGAGGGAGATGCGAGTACACAAAAATTGTATTTAAGCGGCACACTTGGATAACTTCCAGCTCTGATTTTATGCTTGTATAGTGGTATTACTGTCTTGGTAGCTATTAGGTATGCTTTGCTGTACATGTCACAAAAACTAACATGTCATAGACTGTTAACAATCTGTCAGAAGTTTTGACAGAAAATGTCTCTAAGTAATTTCATATGCAAACATTTCGGTCCAAAATAACGGCGAATATGGGAATATGGTATGGAAACCTTCTGATTTTTCCCTTTGAAAGCTCTCTGGCGAAGCGAGAGGAGTCTAACGTCTACTCTCACATATCTCCACTAACCGAATGGAAAGATGAAATACGAGAATAGCAAATTAATCCTCAGACAGCACAAAGACAAAGAGCCTTTCTAGGGCTTCTTTGCGGGCATTTGCAAAAACGCTGAGTTGCAATACATATGGAAAGTCAATATGCAGTAATGTTTAATGTCAGCACATGTTGTGGAATTACTTTGGCATCTGTCCTGCCTCTTTGGGAGAGTCGGTGTTCTTTCCTCCTCTTCTTGGTCTCTCCTTCTGGCAGGAGCTCAGGCCAGGATAGCTGGCTGACTGACTGGCTGGCTGGAGACTGAGGTTACTAACAGAACAGTAGCCAGACTCTGGCCCCTGGGAGCCAGAGGTGTCCCTTATTAGGAACTGATGGGACAGACATCCGTATAACAGGAGCAACCACAAGGTCCAAATAATATAACAGAGTTTGTTATTTTGACAAAACCACTTTTGCTCCTCAAGTATGTTTTAAAACCAGGAGGACAAAGAAGTCCTAACAAATTGAAACCATCTTGAACAAACGTGGGAGTGGCAGGTGCGTTGCTCGTGAAGTGAAGACCCGCCTAAAACTTTTTTATTTAAGATTTTCAACCCACCATCCATCGCTTTGCTGCTTGCTACCCACTCTACACACTTACACACACCCACACCCACTTCCGTGCGCTTTACCATTTGGTGTTGGAGATGAATACTCGCGGAGAAATCAGGGGGAACGCAGTCCATCGGGGCTCCTTGAGTTGATATGCCAGGTTGGTGATCCTCCAATCCCAGTTTTTAATCACTTAGTGGGCTCCTGTTTGTCATCTGCCTGTGCATTCATTGTGTCCCAAGCTATGGCTTCCTCCTCAAAGTGTATTTTACAATGATATTCTTGCCTCCCATGGCACTCTTATTCTTCCTAACAGGTAGCATGCACCCACATGTCTACTCCCACAGAGCTCCCTGCTGATGCCGTACAGTCTAATGCATGCTTACTCATCTTCACATCACCCCTATCGTGGTATGCTACCACTGGTACCACTGTGGATAAATTAGGGTTTGGCCTAGCACAGAGAGTTAATCCAAATTATGTAATGCTATACTTCATTAACATCTTGAATTTTCTCCTGTCTTCTCTCCTGTCATTCAGTTGTTCGTTGTGTCGCTATGAATTTTTGTCATCAAACACTAATTTACTATCTGATTATACACTTTGTTGAGCTGAGTTGCATGAAACATATCATACAGGTAATTTCATTGTCATCTAATTATTCAATTAATGAAGAAATATGTACATCAATTAACAACTAACTAACACTTTTTAAATGAGAGTGAGTAACCTGGTCAACCAAAAGGCAATTTGGCCCTTTAAGATACAATTCTTCAGTTACTGTATGCATGTGAATGACACATACTAAATGTTAACACACTCCTGCTAATTAACATTAGCCCTTTTCCTCAACGGGTAGCATAGAAGCTGTATAAAAAGAATATCATTTTTAAAATATCTTTGTCATCTTTGTCTGTGTGGTCCCAACTGTACATGGAAACTACTGTCCAGTCAATCAAAGTTGTTGAGCCAAACAACTTTCTCATGTACATGATGCATGACGCTGTGGTCAAGTCAGCTCGATGCAAAGGCGCGTAGCCTTGTCACACTGTCGTCCGTTTTCCTGTGTTTATTTTAATGTACACAGCTTTCCTATTATACTACATCTAAACAGTGTCCAGAGTAACCGTGTTCTCTCATGCCTTCTTATGCATTATGCTGCCAATAAAAAAGTACACAAGGGTCTCCGGTGACGAATTGTGTATTCTTTTTAAAAGGTTTGCAATGGATGTGTGCCACTCACTTGTGTAAAGAGTTTTAACCAAATAAACAACAAAGCACTTTTCGTCTTATATGAAATATGTTTATATACAATGTATATATAACATATGGTGTTCAATTTTTTTCTCAAGAGTTACTTCAACAACTACATGGCAACCTCGATTCCATTGTATAATCAGTACTTTGAGAATGAAGTCACTGTTGTATTTTTGTAACGCTGAGATCAACTTCAGCATAAAAGCAGTTTAGTATGTGGTTGAGGCATGCGTTGTAATGACTGCACTCAGCATGTGTTTGATGGTTCACTCAGTGTTTGCACTTTGGTAGAGTTTGCGTGGAGTCGTGCACATGTTGTGTATGCCAGTGCTTGAATTGCTGGCCATCTTGGTTGAGCAACTCAAACAAATGCCATTTTACTCCAAAATGGCTTCTCACACTTTTCAATGTTGTCACGTGTATTGTCACCCTCACAAATGGACGTCAGTGCTATGTGTCTGTCCCCAACAATGAACAAGTCTACTTCAGTCATGAAGTGTTTGTCGTTGGGATCAATGTGAATGCTTGATTGAAAATGCCTTACTTTGATTTGATCATGAATATAATATACATGCATATATATATATATATGTATATATATATATATATATGTGTGTGTGTGTGTTTTATTGTGATTTAACAGTATTTCACTTCTTATTTGCAGTTGAACCCCCCTCAAACTTGAAATTTAAAATTCTAAATGAAAACACAGTGGACATGTCATGGACCAGACCCTCATCAAGGATAGAGGGCTTCAGAATACAAGTTGTATCAGATGCAGGTCAGTATGGATCTGAACCTTCCTGTTTGTATGTACAATCTATGCACACAATGCACCCCGACAGGTGATTTACTGTTGCATTCCCTCTCCTAGATGAACCAGTCAGAGACTTTATGCTTGATGCATATGCCACTACAACCTCAATCACTGACTTGACCCCTGACTTGGACTACTCAGTGTCCATAAACTCCTATTATGGGTCAGAGGAGAGCATTCCCATCTTTGGACAACTGACCAGTGAGTGCATATTTCACAGTGGATTAGTTTAGATTCAGTGGAAAAAATTATGTTTTTTATTTATTTGTTTACTTTTTTTTTGTACTATATTTAAGTTTCATCACTTTGCCTTAACGTTTTCACTTGAAACGTGGAAGTACACAATTATGTTTGACATAAGACACACAACTATTCCCCTTTATTGAGAGTTTCACTTATTCCGTGTAGCATGTTCATCTGGCCACATGAGACTTAGAAAAGTAGGGCGAAATCACATCTGTTTACTGACTCTTGAATTGCTCCGTTTATAGTTAATGCAGCATAAAGATATGTGTTTGTGAGTATGTGGTTTCAGTCCTGTCGACCAGCTTTTATGATGTGTTGATTTTCTTGCCTTTTTCCACTGTGAAAAAGCACAGAGTGAGGCAGGGACGGCAATGTGAGGTGCTAACTCACCAAGTGTTTCCTGTGTTTCAGTCCAGTCCAGTAACACCAGCGGACGAGTCAGCAAGCCACATTCAAAAGCAATCAGTGAGTATGTTTACTGTGGTGTCAAACAAAATCTGAACAGGGCCTGTCCTCCATGCGGCTTTCCAGTTTTTTCCCTTCATCACTGTCATCATAATATTTTTTCCCATGGAATAATTTGGTCATGCGTACATTTTACCTTCGGCTGGGGTTGTCACCGGGTAAACAGGCAGGGAGTGACAGTGACTGTGAGAGCACACGTTAGTACCTTTAATTGAAAACAGTCAACACATAAAGAAAAAAGGAAAGGAAGGCTTGAAGCAAGTAGACATGGGTTGTGCCATGCTTCGTGGATTGGAGGGGAGCAGGAGGGGGTTGTCAAGCACGTTTGCCACCTAAAGGCAAGATCTGTCTCTGAAATGGTTTAAAGATGAGGCCGGGATTTCTGTTCTTAATCTGACGTTGAATTGCCCTGTGCTCATATCATAAAACCAATCTGTGTGGATTTACAGAAGGGCATGCTCACTTTTTCCTCCATCTCTTGATTCTTGTGGAAACTATACCCACACTTCCAGATTCTCCTAAACCCCTATTTATGGTTAAGCACTCAGAAATACTTTTACAACCACCCAAAATTGTTTGACTAAAGCCCTACTTCGATGCCATCAATTTCAACATTGGGTCAGAGAATGCTGAGAAAAAAAATAGTCCTTTTAATGATGAGGCTTATGAGAAGTGAGGGACATAATTTAGAGTCAATGAGACCCTAGGGAACGAGGATTAACGTCCATCTACATAAGCCCTGCCAGTCATTTCAATAGAGCCATCTTAAATGTTCCAGAGAATTTCATCTATGATTTAAAGCCCCGTAGGATTTGAAAGTATAAAAGTGAGCGTTGCTGGTGGAACCTCTGCTAAATGTTTAGTCTATTAAGCCACGTTTTTGCCTCTGTCTGTTGGAATGGCTATACCAGCCCACTGTTTGGCACTGGCTGATATTTCCTTTGATGTCAGAATGCATATCTCTGAGCCATCCAACTTACTGTCAAGGGTTTGATTTTATTTAGATAGGCAGGAGAAGAAATGGGCCAGGGTAAAAATATGTTTCCAAGACCAAGCTGTTGTTGCCACAGCTTTACTACCACATTTTGGTTTCATTCGAGACATAAAGGATGTGCTTTTCTGCATTTCAGGTTTTTACACCAATCATTAGCTGGTTGTAAAATGTTCCTAATCTGGGTCAATCAGAACCTGCTACATATTTTTTTAGCTGACTGACTCTTATTTCTCCACTGTCTTTGCCCAGAGTGTTCGATCAGTGCAATAGCAGATTTGGTTTTTCTGGTGGACGGTTCGTGGAGTGTGGGCAGAGAAAACTTTAAACACATCCGCAGTTTCATCGCCGCCCTGGCAGGGGCCTTCGACATTGGGGAGGACAAGACGCGGGTGGCCGTGGTTCAGTATAGCACAGACACCCGCACAGAGTTCCCCCTCACCCGTTACAACAGAAGAGGAGACCTGCTCCAAGCCATCAACTCCCTGCCTTACAAGGGAGGAAACACTATGACAGGTAAGGCACATCACAGAAGGAGGTCGAGAGATGGAAAGGTGTTCTTTTGTAGATTTGTACTCTGCTGTAATTGAGCCAATATGAGTCCTCATGGTTGTTCGTGATGTTCAGTGTCTGTTCTAATATGTTAAAATGCGGAAAGCCTTGCAAATTTGAATGATAACTTTGATGTGATGTGTTTGACGTGATGACATATGGTTCACAAAAGTGGGTGCCAGACAAATATGTAAAAATACACATACATTTCTCTCTTAAGGTGATGCCATAGATTACCTGCTGCAAAACATCTTTACGGAGGCAGCTGGATCCAGGAAAGCTTTTCCTAAGGTAGCCATGATCATCACTGACGGAAAATCCCAGGACCCAGTGGAGGAGCATGCTAAAAGGCTTAGGAACATTGGAGTGGAAGTATTTGTTCTAGGTATGGTTTATTATTCAGTTTTTTGTTGAATAGTGGTCTTCCATGTGAAAGTCTGCCTGTTCTTGGAAAACATTTGATTTTCCATTGATTGCACCATCCATTTTTGACTTGGTAAAAGTCAAGTACTGTTTTTTTCTAACATGTGCAATACTTGAAAACAGTCAATAGCCTTCCACATCTGTCTTGCAGCCACTGAGGGAAGAGCACATGAGTTGATGTTGTTGTACTTCACATTTTCCCACTCAGGTATCAAAGGAGCAGATGAGGATGAGCTAAGGGAAATGGCTTCCACACCCCACAGCAAACATGTGTACAATGTTCCCAACTTTGACATGATCCAAGACGTGCAGAAAAAGATCATCACAGAGGTGTGCTCAGGTGTTGAAGAGCAGCTCAGCTCTCTGGTCAGCGGTGAAGAAAGTAAGTCAAAAGATCTTCATCAAATGTGCTCTATTATATCGGGTTCTATGGTTTTGACACAAAATGGTCCCAATAGGAAGTATTGTCATTGAACACCCAGCAGCCCAGCAAACATTTTGATGGCGACTTTATCTTGAAAGAGCATGCAATAATGTAATAACCTCCAATAATGCATATCATATCTTTTTCCCCAGTGGTGGAGCCAGCCTTTAACCTGCAGGTCACAGAAATTGCATCTAAGTCAATGAGGGTGACATGGGACCCCTCCCCAGGTGAAATCACGGGCTACAAGGTCATCCTCATTCCCATGCTAGCTGGAATGAAACGGCAGGAGCTGTACATGGGGCCCACCCAGATATCCATCAATGTCCGTGACCTTTCCCCGGAGACTGAATATGAGATCAGCCTGTATGCTCTCAAAGGTCTGACTCCTAGTGAACCCATCGTGGCAATGGAAAAGACCCAGCCTGTCAAGGTGTCAACAGGTAAGATGACTTGTTGTGCATGACGTGTCATCTTTCCTTGACTATTCCTATGTTAGACACACTCAAAATCTCTCACTCATCATGGAGGCTGTACAAGGCCTTTAATCAATGATGTCTTTTTTTTTTTTTCAAGAATGCTCTCTGGGAATGGATGTGCAGGCTGATGTGGTCCTACTGGTTGATGGCTCGTACAGTATTGGATTACAAAACTTTGCCAAAGTTCGTGCCTTCTTGGAGGTTCTGGTCAATTCCTTTGACATTGGACCCCACAAGGTCCAGCTTAGCTTGGTCCAGTACAGTCGTGATCCACACACTGAGTTTGCCCTCAACACCCACCATGACATTAATACTGTTGTCAAAGCTGTGCGCACTTTCCCCTACCGTGGAGGCTCCACTAACACTGGCAAAGCCATGACCTATGTCAGGGAAAAGATCTTCATCGTTGCCCGTGGAGCGAGAGAGAATGTCCCCCGTGTCATGGTCCTGATCACAGATGGAAAGTCGTCAGACTCCTTTAAGGATGCAGCAACTAATCTGAGGAATATTGATGTGGAGATCTTTGCCGTTGGAGTGAAGGATGCTGTGAGATCAGAGCTTGAGGCCATTGCAAATCCCCCATCGGACACTCATGTCTATGAGGTGGAGGACTTTGATGCCTTCCAGAGGATCTCCAAGGAGCTGACTCAGTCCATTTGTCTGAGGATTGAACAGGAGCTGCTCAACATCAAAAAGAGGAGTAAGTAGAAAAGATAGAATATCTAAACCCTATAACTATGACCTGGAGTGTAGCCAAATAATATGCCCATTACTTCTTGGCATCAGTTTTAGACGGCCACTATTTGCTAAATACGCTAGTACCTTAAAGTTGCTCCATGCTGTACCATCTGACTGATGATCAGTTGACCTAGTCTTTAGCAGAAGGTGTGATAGCAATGCTAATGCAATCAAGAAAAAGTGGAATACAGAGGTACAGTACTGCTGTAAACCATAATCTGCCAATATACACATCACAAAACCACATATGTGCTTCTTGAATGAGCTGTCATACATATTTTTTTTAATCACAAACTACAGTGACTGTAAAAACAGTGTTATTTTGACTTTACCGTAATTTTGATTAAGAAGGCCACCCCAGCTGTAAACCATGGCTGTTCCACCCAGTGGTAGAATGACATGACACCACACAATGTGCTGGTTGACTATGGATACTGAAGGCTGCAGAACCTAGACAAGCACCACGTAGTGAGTGAAGCATTCCATGCTTAGCAGCTTTACATTTTTTAACCTTGTTAGCTGATCAAGGTTATGGCAACAGTTTGCTTTTCATTGCTGCCAGTAATAGAAGGTGAAACCCATGGCCAAGGAATGGACAGAGGGGGGAAAGGAATAAAACACAGCAACAATAGCCCCATAAATTGCACATGTTTATAGTATAATTTGACGATGGTAGTACTCACCTGCATCTTTTGCATGATTTTGCCCTGTGCACTGCTTTTTATGGACAGACATTCATGATATGTGCTTTTTTATTTTCAGGTCTTCTTCCACCCACTAACTTGCAGTTCTCAGAGATTACCTCCAGAAGCTTCCGTAGCACCTGGACAGCTCCTGCTGCCAGAATCATGTCTTACCTGGTGCGTTTCCGCAAGGCTGAAGACATCACTGGAGACTACATTTCCCTGGCAGTGCCCAGCGATACCACCACAGCTATTCTACCCCACCTGTACCCCCTCACTGCCTACGAGGTTAATGTCTTTGCCCAGTACGAAAAAGGGGACAGCTTCCCTTTGACTGGTGAAGAGACCACTCTAGAAGGTAAGAGAGACTTACTTGGACCTGACTCAATTCTCTAATGCTCATCAACGTGAGAATATTTGGGATCTAAAATATTTGTTCCTTTTCAGAGCAAGGGGCTGTTCGAAACCTACGAATTACAGAGGAGACAACAGACAGTTTCAGGGTGTCATGGCAAGCTGCTCCAGGTTCGGTGATCAGGTATCGCCTCTCCTATGTCCCACTGAGTGGGGCTGGGGAAACCCTGGAGGCCCAAACCAGTGGACCAGAGACTACCATAGTTCTGCAGGAGCTATTCCCCATCACCACCTACCGTGTGTCTGTGTCTGCTGAGTATTCTTCTGGCATAGGCGACGAGATGCAAGTAGATGGCACCACCAAGGAAGGTGAGTGAGGAACACTAAGTGTTTTTAGGAAGTTATTTTCAAAAGCAAATATCAAACTGAGCTATGTGGAACTTGAGAGTTTGTGCAATGGATATGAATTAGTATCCGATCTATTTTTTCTCTTTCAGTCCGTGGATCCCCTCGCGACCTTCGCGTCTTTGACGAGACCATATCTACAATGAAAGTGGCATGGCAGGCTGCTCCAGGAAATGTCCTTCAGTACCGCATTGCCTTCAAACCTGCTGAGGGTGGTGAGAGGAAGGAGATTTCCGTCAAGGGTGATACTACCCAGGCTGTGTTGAAGAACCTCCAACCAGCCACTGAATATGAGCTCTTTGTGACTGCCCGCTACTCTTCTGGTTTGGGCGATCCTCTTCTGGGCACAGGAACAACCTTAGAAGGTAAGGGAGAATGTCACATGCAAATGTCTAATTTGAAACCGTTGAAGCATGGTAGGATTGTTTTTGTAGCCAGTGTGTGACAGAAATGTGAAGCATGCTTTGTGGCTGTGGGCTTAGCCAGTGGAGACTGCTGAGCAGACAAATAAGTTATTGTGTTCAGTTTTTTCTCAAGATGCAAGGAAACTGAGATTTAGGTGTGCACATTTGTTGTTCATATTTTATTCATTTTACGACAGCCTGCATGATGCAAGACAACAACAATTTAGTCAGCTGTCTCTCTTCATGCCCAATAAGAATGTAGCATCTGGTATTTCTCACAGACGACTACCTCAGAATTAAGGAAGTTGAGATTTTACTTTGTAAGGTTGGTTGAGTATATGGGCCGCAGTAAGAGGGGAAAAGACAAGAATGTGGCCCTTGATGTAATTCCTTTGGCATAGACTGTGGGTGAGGGTGGCTTTGCCGCACATGAAGGCAGAGATGGAAATGGGGGGGCGAGCTTGTAAATTTAGAGAACTTAGCTTGGAACAGACTTTGACAACCATATGCTCGCCTGGTAACACCTATATATCTTGGCCCATATGAGACATAGAATTTATTGTCTAGCTGTGCGTTATAAGACATATTTGGAATATTTGATCCATAATGTTATATATTATTCTATTATTCTAAATGTGGAATCAGTGATTGTTGTCTATCTCAAGTTCAGTTCATCTCACAATGGTCATCACATTTTACCTATAGGCTAACTGAAGGTATGATACACATTTGTGTTTGTGCATCTCTTTCCTGTCTATAGTATAGATGATGGATTACAGACACAACAGGGGGCAGGTATTCTATTGAAGTCACACAGAGTGGGAGGAGGCATTGTTGTAGTGTCACACCACAGGAAAGGAAGCCAAAGAGATCTGTTCAGAGAGAGAGGGAGGGATGTCCTAGCAATAGTGTTGTTTTGGTAAAACTGCCCACAAAAAAGAAGAGAGAAGAAAAAGGGCTCGGCTAGCTTCAGTTGTGTTTTTTGGTGCTACATGATCAGAGGATCAGATTTTTGTGTGCTGAGATGAAACCAGCTCAGTGGCTGTCTTTGATTGTGTCCATACTTAACTCAACCGTAAACGGACTCCTCTCTGAAAACAGTTTGAGCCCACAAACACATCAAACCTTTTCTATTCATCATGATGGCAAGAGTGGAGCTACTTGTCTCTTAACGTCGCCTTCTCACACTCCTGACAGTAGTGAGGTCCCTAGTCCCTAATAAGAGGACTTTAGCTGTGACCTATTGAAATGAGGTCATTTTTGAACTTTCACAGCTGGTTTGTTTACATTTCAATAAGTGCAAGAATTTGCTGTGTTTTCAACTTTTTTTCTGTTCCCACACTGACCAAAGGGCTTGGATTTGAGTTTCCACATGTCAAATCTGTGCTGTCATCGACCATACACCCCCACAGGAAAAAAGCTCCATGACAAAGCACTTTGTTTAGCCAGCTCAATTAAGCTGTCATGACGTCAGTAGGCCTTCACACTGATCTCATTGTTTTGAGTGCCACTCACTCTGAGTGACCCTCTCCATGTAGGCGAGAACTGGAGGAAAGTGGCTTGCACAAAGCCACCCCTTGTGGCTGACAGGGGATATTAGCCAATACAGAAGTCTTTAGTAGGATAGAATTTGACATCCTGAAATGACTCAGAAGGAGGACTGAGAAGGTATCATCCCAACTCTGGACAAACATGGCAAAATTATTTATTTGAGAAGAGGGAGGTTTATCCAGCATGTGGAAGATGTTACCTAAGACGGCCTTGAGAGCTGTGTGAGCTGTCTGTCTGGTCACAGGGAGAATTGTCTGTTCGTCTCCCTCCAGGGTGGGGCAAAGGACAGGCCGGGGCAGAGAGGGAGGGTGAAAATGAGGAGAAAAAAGTGTACTTCAAATGTGAACCACAAGGCTTGAGGGTGGATGAAAGGCTCAGGTCATTACTGAGAGGTCATATGCCCCTGAGGAAGCCAGTGTACCAGTCTCTTAAATAGTGAAGCACTTGCATGACACAGCAAAAGTATTCCCTCTTCACTTGTGCCGGAGGGACATTGATCCTTTTTTATTATCTTTAAGTTGTAGAACAGCACAGCACCAGGTGAAATCGTAGTATCTTGGTTTGATTTCCTTTTAAACATACGCCTATGGGAACTTTTAGGCTGTGCCAGGCTCTTTCAGTGGTACTTCCAGACTGTTTTTCTCCACCAGTCTCAAGGTCCTTTGAGGTAAAAGGCCAGAGACAGGCAACCTTGGCGCATAGACACTGAAGGCTTCATCTTTGTGGCTCAGATGTATGCCTTACTGAACCAAAAGCAATAAAGTAAGGGAAGTTTGAGCCGTTGTGCCAGTGCTGACATGGCACATTGACGGAACCATGTATTTCCTGCCATGCTTTTTGAGGAGTTTACTGAGAAAGCAAGACTTTCAGAGCTTAGCTGAGTCTCTGTCATCTTTTTCATACTGAAATCCAAATAACTACTATCCAGTATTGAAGCTGTGAATCAAGATGTGGCTTAATGGAGTGAGGGGTCTATCAGCCATATAAAATCAAGTTGAAAAGGAGGGTGCACTTCAACAATAGGATTCTCAGTGGATTGCTAAACCCAAAATTCAGTGAGCATATTCCAAAAATAGGAACATTTCCAAGTCAAGGAGGGCTCACATCTCACTTTTTTATTTGGCTCACTTTGTACTACCTGCAGTGACCTGCAGGAAATCTCTTAGATGATCTTCAGCGGTGTCATGTGGTTTTCTAAAGAAGTGAATCAAATTTTAATGTGAATTTGCGATCCGGTCCTGTCCGGTGCCTTAATTTGAGAGTATCTTTCTCCTGGAAGGTTTGGATGCAGCTTGAGGGGTGAAACTAAGAAAATAAGACAAGATCTACAATGTTTTTATTCGCATTAGTGATAATTATAACAACATGCAAGATCTAAACTCTTTGTAACCAAACATAAAAAAGTGACAATTAATACATTGTGTAAATCTACATTACACGTTGACCAAAGTTTTTGCCAGGTTTGTGGACACTATTTGTCATGTATGGATGCTTTGCTTCCTCGAGTGGCTCCTCTTTAGCTTGTCTGCAAGTACTGATGAAAAGTGAGCTGCTGTCTGCAGAACTCATTATCTTGTGATCCTTTCGCCCTTGCTTCACACACAGCCGGAAAAGTCAGTCAAGTTCATCCTTCCCTTCTGGCAAAGACAACCCTTTTGATGGAATGGTCTGGGTATTTATAAGTGGCCCACACTGTTTTCACGGTCCTCCAAAATCTGGAACTCTTCATTAGTTTGCGGTCGTGGCCATTACTCTTCATATCTGGACTCTGCTCTCAAGGTGCAGATTGCTCTGCTTGGCAGGCAGAGCTGCTGCTGTTATTTCTGTTCAGATCAGTTTCCAATTCAACTTTAATAGATGGATGCTGAGAAGGACTCATAGGGTGACAGTTAGACACAGTGGTTGCCTTTTCTGCTGCACAGCCGCTTAACATTTCCTAATGATCATGCATTGCACTGATGGAAGATCTGTGATGCGTCTCATTCTTTGCAATTGGCTTTTTTTTTTTATTAAACCTCATTCAGTGAGGTTTGATGAATGAGGTTTAGGAGAGACCACCCAGCTACACCGCTCTGTCAGTGATTATATTGCCATTAGGTGCTGGCATGTAAGGGCTTAGGGGTTTGAATCGGGATCAGGATCCCGGAGGTTGTGTGGGAGGCTGTGTGGCAGCCTGTCCTCTTGCGGTAGATACAGCTCCTCTTTATGGCAGCCAGACCGAAGTGTTGAGAGTCCATCTCAACGTGGGCATCCCTCTCAGCCAGGCATGTGCTGGCTGCTCATCATGAAACATCGCCTCCAAAATTCCCTCCACTGTATTTCTGTGCCTTTCCTCTTTCATAATGGTCTCTCAGGAATAGTGAGTGAAGAGGAGAAAAGGAGAGCGCAACATCTGCGATTGTAGCAAACGCACTTTTGTGGATCGGGTTTCCTTTGTTTCGATGGAAAATTAAAGTGCTGCTGGGAGAGGCGCTGAGAATATGTGATTTGTGATTAGTTTTTCAGAGATTTTTCCAATAGTCTGATTATGAAGGGAAGAAAAAGAACTGGGTTGTTCAAACAGATCCTGAGGGGTTAAGGCAGAGACAGATAAGTGATTTGGTGGTTTAAATCTGGGGTTCTTTGTTTTGTTCGTTTTGCATCTCGCTCCCTTCCTCAAACCTCCGTATACCTGCATTAGAAATCAACACCACCTAGAGAGAGCCATCAGTGGACCGGGGCTCAATGCCTGAAGCACTTTTATGCCATAGTACTAACACTACCATCTTAGTCCAATTATTGTAAATCAAAACAAAGGAAAACTTCAGAAAATTCTTTAGGTAAACAAAAGTAAACCAGTGCTACAGTTTCCATATCCATTATGCACAGACTGATGTAACAGTTCTACTTCTGTTTCTAATGCTGTCCCTTTTCATTTGTCCACAGAGCTTGGTTCACCCAGAGACCTGGCGACCAGAGACGTCACTGACACCAGCTTTGTTGTGTCTTGGGCCGCGGCCCCGGGTAATGTTCGTCAGTACCGGGTCACCTGGAAGTCTCTGTTCACTGAAGAGGCTGGGGAGAAGACAGTACCAGGAGACACAGTCACAGTTCTGGAGGGTCTCACCCCAGAGACACGTTATCAGGTCTCTGTGTTTGCTGGCTATGCCCATGGAGAAGGTCAGCCATTGGTTGGAGAGGAAACCACAGATGGTGAGTTACTTTAGCTGCTTTAACACTTATTTCCTGCCCCTTCACTTCTTTCCCCTTGTCATTATCTATGTCTGCACCTTCTTCTTTTGCTTCTTTCTTTTTTTGGTATTTTTCCAGTGTTTTTACTCCTTACTTGTCTCATGAGAATGAATGTGTGAAGCCAAGGTAAGTGTGATGTAACTCTCCGACCATAAAAGCGTAAAAGGCATTGAAAGCTCTATGGCCAAAGAAGGACAGTTGCACTTTTAAGAAGATCATTTTTTGAGCCAAGAATGAAGGTCTCAACATTCTTTTCATAAACGCATCTTACGCCTTAATGCTTTTAAGCTAAAGACAGAATTTAACAGATCATCACTGAGAACTGAAGTGATGGTTTGAAAATGATGATAACAGTTTAGCTGTAGGTGTCATGTTTGGGTGTAGCGACCTGTCAGTGACACTGACCATTCTGTTCATTCAGTCATAGCTGAAGAGAAAAACGTCATAGCTGCTGGCCTTCGCCTGAGCCATCAGGACTATAGCGTGCACATCTTTTCGGCTGTGCATGTGTTATGTGTATGTACAGAGGTGATGTAATGTCCAGCACACCTGCACTGGGTTTTCATGGGAGATGCAGCACAGATAGACACTGGCCTCTCCCTCGTTAGACTACTCTCATGCTTGGATGAGAAAAGCACATTGAGTGGAAACTCTCACCATTTGGGAGAGAATTTGTCAGCCAGTTAGTGAAATGGAATGTGCACAAGGAAAATTATTTCCAACCTTCATTAGTGTTTATTGATTCTTGAAATCAAGAAAGGTGGCATACACACACACACACACACACACACACACACACACACTGACACTGAACTCCACATTGAATGTGTGAATACACAGTATCCTTCACATTTAGATACCTCATGGGTGAATATGAATGTAGCGTTAAAGTGCTTTGAGTGGTCGAAAAGACTAGAGAGGCACTGTAGAGGTATAATTCATTTACTTTGCTTGTTCCTTCCTTCACTTTGCACCCACTATCTGTTACTCTCTTTTCTTGTGCACTACACAAATCACAGGTCTCTCTGGGCTGAGCCACACATTGCAAACTTGGATGAGCTGCTTTTTTCCGTTAATAAAAGTCCTCCCTCTGAAGTTGAGCGTTCTGAATATTTTCCTCAGCTCGTTTTTAGGCCACTGACAATTCACACTTGCCTTTCCTGTTCTGAAAATAAGAAAAACTCTATGGACACACAATGGAAAAATAAGAACTGTGGCTTTGCTCAAATTCTCAAGACATCTATGTCTGGCTCCTAAACCCACCAACTAAACATGATCAATCATATAAATTTGGGCCTGTTTAATGTATACCTCTGAAAATCCGAACTATTCGGGTAAGTTTGTGTCGACACACATGTGGAGACTGAGCAGATATCCGGATGAAAGACTGCTAGGTAGCCAAGCGTGTTACTGTTTAGTTTACTTACCAGCAGGAAAGCCATGCTGCTTATATTTCCAAAGGTATATTGGAAACATAGGCGGTTAAGCACACATTTAGCACAGATTCCTATCTGAACAAGGCCCAAAATCTACATTTTCTCTCAGACCATCCATTCATCATTTCTCCTCTTTGAACCTTTGTTCCTTTTTTTCCTTCCTTGCAGTCTCAGCGGCTGGCAGAGTGATTGTTGTCTCTGACGAGACTGAGAAGACCATGAAGGTGACATGGCAACCGGCACCTGGAAATGTACTTAACTACCGTGTTACCCACAAGCCCAAGTCAGGAGGGCGCCAGGTGGCAGCCAAGGTGCCCGGCGGCACCACCTCCACTGTGCTGAGACGCCTCACTCCCCTCACCACCTATGAAATCACTGTTATGCCAGTCTATCGTTCTGGGGAAGGCAAAGCAAGGCAAGGAGAAGGAACAACATGTATGTTGGTATATCATTCAGCACACAACGAACGTTTGTCTTTCTGTTACCAAGTTTAGGAAAAGTTTGATGACCCAGTACAAACTCAATTACATCCTCATCACAATCATAACCATCTCAGACAAAATGCAGTATTACAGTAAATGTGCTCATCTTCATTATATCTACTCAAACATCTATATTTTAATATTTAATCATTCAATTTTGTATCATTCATTCAAATAATGTTTTTTTTTATCCCCAGTGTCACCTTACAAAGGTCCTAGGAACCTCCAGACTTCAGAGCCTTCCAAAACCAGTTTCCGTGTAACCTGGGACCATGCTCCCGGTGATGTTAGGGGCTACAAAGTCACATTCCACCCTGTGGGGGAAGCGATTGACCTGGGAGAACTTCTGGTTGGTCCCTATGATAACACTGTGGTGCTAGAGGAGCTGAGGTGCGTCTCGGACTGATTTCTCATTTTCATTCTGATATGAAAATGTTCTCTAGTATATCATGAGGGAGAAAAAAAATGTGAAAATTGTTTGTCTTTTTGTTCTACAGAGCTGGTACCAAGTACTCAGTGAGTGTGTTTGGTATGTTTGATGGAGGAGAGAGTATGCCGTTGGCTGGAGAGGAGAAAACCACTCTCGTTGACATAGCTGAGCCACCTCTTTATGTGGAATCAGGTAAAGTTATCTAATATTCTACTGTAAAACCCACACATATATATATATATATTATAGAAAAGTACTATACCTTCAAAGAAATAACAGAGACAATGTGTTGTATGCTAAAACTAACTAGAACATGAACAACTGAAATGGTTTCAGACATTCTCTTACTACGCCTGTCATCACCGTTAAGGCAGTGTCTCCACTATGTTATGTCTCTGGGCAGCAACAGTCAAACACTGGAGACTGTATCACATAGTAAATTTTTGTTTAGGGAAAAAAAAAACTCTAAACCCATGCCCCATAAAAGCTGAAGACTTTCTCTAAATGCCTTTCCTCAAAGCTAATTGTCTCACGAAATAACAGATCTAATGGCTATTCCATCTGTCTGCCCTTTTCTCGCTTTCTTTATTGTGTCACTTTGGGCTTCCGCTTTTTATTTCCAGTCCAAGTGCAGCCAGCGTAGATTCGAGCCATACGCGCTATAATCTGTTTGCAGTTATAAAATGTTTTTATTACCTCGTGAGTCAGAGCGCGGCAGGCAGTAAGTGTGAGAGGAGGAAAAATGTTGTGCTTGCTGGAAGGAACTGGAAAGGTCAGCTTGACTGCTCAGCCACAGGTCCGGTCCTAATAAGGAGGCAGATTCAGGGACAGCTCCAGAAGATAAAATAGGAGAGGTGAGAGAATCACACTCTCCCCTGTGGCACCTACTGGCTACAGGTCAATTCTCAGCAAGCCGCTAAAGCCTGAGGGCAAAGAAAGATGAGGGTGAGAGGGCCTATCATGAACTGTTTTAAATTACAATGCAATTTGTTTTTTACCACTATATACATAATTTTCCCCTTTTTGCATTTTCTTCTTTTCCCACAGCCAAACAGCCCTGCCATTCTTTAAGATCTCACATGTTGCTGTCTTTTCCTTTTTTAGTAGCCATGTTTTTGCTCCTCTGCAGGCTTTCTCTGTGTTCCCTCCCTTGGTGTCGGTGGAAGCTTGACAGCTGCTTGTCTGTCGTGGGGGGTTGGGTTTGTGCTTTCTGTGTGAGCGACCCGATCTGTCAATCAAATATGTAACCTGTTTTCAGTTAGTGCAACATCTGCCTATCTCCAATGCACATCTGCAGCCCTCTTTTAGGTGCACGGGATCAGATGCCTGCCTTGTCATCACACAAGTGGAAAACAGCATCTGAATCTTACCTTGATGCTCTGGAGGGCTCTGTAAACTCTCCAATGGAGGCCTTTGAAAGGTCGCATGCCAATAAGGGCGTACTCTCCTGATTTGCCCCTGGGACTAACTCATGGATCCAAAAAGAACAACAACTGCCTTGACATGCCACAAGACAAGAAGATGATAATTACAAACACACCTGGAAAATAACAGTTCTGTGATAGAAATGCTCAGAGGAGAAGGATTAAATGTTTTACTATGTGTTTGTGAATATGTTTGTCTAGCACCTTGGAAAATGTTTTGATGTTATTTGTTAAAAGTTCTGTTGTAGAACTCTTCTCTCTTTCTTTCCTTTACTTCTCAAACCTCTTTGAGCACCTCTTAGGTCATTACAATCCACCACACACACCATGACAGTTGAATGCGGACTTGTCTTTTGTATACCTCATTTTAAACTTGAAACTTTGTCCAATTAAGACACTGAAATGTTGCTCTCTTAGATGTGATGTGTAAGACCACTGCACAGGCTGACATTGTGCTGCTGGTGGACGGCTCCTGGAGTATTGGACGTCTCAACTTCAAGACCATTCGTGCATTCATCGCCCGTATGGTGGGAGTCTTTGAAATTGGGCCTGAAAGGGTTCAAATCGGTGGGTGTACCCAGAATAAGCACAGTTACAGTCAACTGATTGTTACCAGTAAAACAAAAGGAGCTCTCTGCACATTTATATAGCAAATACTTTCTGGTGTCTTCAGGTCTTGCTCAGTACAGTGGAGACCCAAAGACTGAATGGCACTTGGATACTCATCGAACCCGTGAATCTCTCCTGGACGCTGTGGCGAACCTGCCCTACAAAGGAGGAAACACCCTGACTGGTACTTTAATCTCTTTATACTCTGATAATGGAAGTGGTACCACTTGTACTTCTGTAAGCACGGAAGTAAATTAAATATTGTGTGTCTATAAGGATGAAAAATAAACATTGGCATGGTCATTGCAGGTCTGGCTTTGAACTACCTCCTCCAGAACAATTTCAAAGAGAATGTCGGGATGCGACCCAACTCCAGAAAGATCGGCGTGCTGATCACTGATGGCAAATCCCAGGACGATGTCAATGTCAACTCTCAGAGCTTGCGTGATGAGGGCATCGAGCTCTATGCCATCGGTAAGTGAAGATCACAATCTCACCGTGTGAAGTCAGACTGTCATATATATCAAAGTGCTAATGACTGTTGTCGTCCTTATTGCTCCTTAGGTGTGAAGAATGCTGATGAGAATGAGTTGAGGTCCATTGCAACTGATCCGGATACTATTCACATGTACAACGTGGCTGACTTCTCCTTCCTGTTGGACATCGTTGACAACCTCACCGACAACCTCTGTAACAGCGTCAAGGGACCAGGTACATATTAGTTTGTATCAAAGTAGGCACACGTCTGGAAAGAGATCACAGAGGAGCTGTGCACTGGACTGCAAGGACAGATGCCCTCCACTTTCATAGTTTATAGCATCCCAGACCCACAGACAGTTGCATGTCTGGCCCACTACAGAGAGCAACACTAGAAGCAAAAATCCATGCCAAGGTCTTTGAAATTGTTGGAAATCCTTTTGTTTTCCTCTTGCTTTTATATTCTTTCTGTCTTTCTGGAATGGGATATTGTCTGCTCATTAATCAAATTGAAGAGCTGCTATTGGATACTGTAGTGTAACCCAGAGGATGTGGTTTTAGAGTCTCGATTGGTACTGCGGCGTGTACAAAGTTCTACTAGGACTTTTTACTAAATAGCATGTTTTTCTTCCTTGTCAGGTCTAGTTTTTCCCCTCTGTCATGTATAACTTCATGAATAGAAAACAGCAATGAAACTCCCCCAAAATGTATAGTTAAATACATTAAATAAATAAAAAACGATATATAATGTTCACTGTTATGGCCCATATTGGAGTTTCTTTTTTTATGATCACACCTGACTAGGAGGTGCACCCGATGCTCCCACTGACCTGGTGACATCAGAGGTGACCCACCAATCCTTCAGAGCCACCTGGACCGCCCCTGATGGCCCGGTGGAGAAGTACCGCGTGGAGTACATGACTGTGTCAGGACGCCCACAACAGGTATAACAGCTACATACAATACTGCAGTACAACGCTGCTGCCACACTGCTGACACCGTGTGTGTGAAAGTGTGATGAATCTCTCTGTGTGGGTGTTATAGTTGGCTGTAAAGTGTCCTGACCCGCTGAGTCTAATGGGAAACTCCACTCGAACTTTTGTTTCCGGCCTTCTGTTTAAGTTGGCATCTCGTTGTTTGGGTGTCTAATTACATCAAGATCTGACACGGTGCAAAGAAACAAAAACACACAGCTATCAGTTTAGAGGATTAGAAAGCAAACAACGGCCTCTTGAGTGATAGCTCTCTTGGCCAGCAGGGTCTCGGCTTTTTTTTTAGATGCTTTTTTGGTGTCTGAATCTAATTACATGTAGCAGGATGTTTGTTTTTGTCCAGCTCCCATGGTTTTGTTTCATAGTGAACATAGTGGATGAGGTTTCATTACTGTTTATGAATCTGGAAGTGAATTACATGCTGAGTTTTAGTCTAGTAAGAAGACTAAAGTTCTGCTTTTAATTGGAAAGCCTCACAAAATGTTTAAGTTAGTCCAGTAAATAGATAGAGCTTTTGATTGTTATGCTACTAAATTGATAATCTGTGTATACATAAAGTAATGAGTCATAATATTTGCAGAATGAGACACTCAGACCTCATTGAGTGAAAGTTTTGTATCCTCCAGATGACTCCATTAGCAGCGATCTTCTAACTGTCCACTCTTTATTAGGTTCTCGTGGATGGTACTGAGACCACAGTGATTCTCCAGGGCCTCAACCCTCTGACTCAGTACCTGGTCAACGTCTACTCAGTGGTGGGAGAGGACAGCAGTGAGCCTCTCAAAGGAACCGAGACCACACGTATGTCTTCTTTTGCTGGCTTTTTGGCTCACATTTAGTCCTGGATGATTTGATTTAAAGAAGTCCACTTAAAAAAATCCATGTATGGTGCAAGATGAGAGAGAATGTAAACTACCTAAACTAAACTATCTAATAAATATTGGCTGGCCGGTCTTTGATCATTGGCCATAGATGTGATTGTATTCTGTTGCTTAAAGAAGCATGCTGTAAATCACAAAGGCTTTCCCAATTTAGGAAAGCCAGATAAATGGGGTTGTGAAAGAACAACAGCTAAAATTTCAATAGGCTAGTGAACCTCCAGCCTTTGCTTTCCTGAGCAGCAGCCTCCATCACTGAGTGTCTCCGGCTTAGTTATATAGCACAAATTCAATGCACTCCGTGACTGTGATTCCTGCATGGTCTCCATTAATCAAACGTTCAAAGGTAATTCATATATTTCGGGCATGTTTATAAAGCCAGATGTGGCTCCAAAAAGATAGCAATAGTCAATCTTAATTAGATGTAAATTTAGATGCAATTTACTGTGGTTGAGGCGCAATTTTGACTTCTTTCTTAGTTTCTTTTAAGATGTTGTTAATTGCTGTTTTATTGGTTCTCCCTAGAGTAGCAGAGATTTGATAGTGTAATGTAGTATCTATAAAAACACATATAAAACAGCGCTGATTGTTGAGTATGCACAGTGTGAATGGCATACAAACCAGCCTGAGAAACTTTCTGCAGTCAAAGAAACATTAAGAAATGTGTGCGTCTGTCCCAGTATTTGCTAGATTGGATTTTCCCCCTTACGTTATATGCATGTACATATACATGTTTCACTGCGACTGTAATTGTTGACTTTAACACAATTGCCCGGTTATCTAGTGCCCCTGAGCGCTGTGAGGAGGATGGACATTTATGATCAGCAGACCACCACCATGCGAGTGAGATGGGAGCAAGCCATGGGTGCCACTGGCTACATGCTGCTCTACAGCGCCATCAATGCCACTCAGCCCACCCTTGAGCAGGAGGTGAGAGACATTCTCGGAAAACACTTAGAACACAGTGTGACTGAACGAAAGGGCACGCAGCCAGTCAGCTGTGGATATGACAGATTTGGACAAAGAAAAACAGAACACATGTGTTTATGGAAGGACTCAATCACATGTGCTTGCCCCCGCTCATATGCAACAAACGCACACAAGCACGTTGCTAAACACTAGAAGTGACCGAAAACGTCGACCTGCAGTTCTTGACAAAATGCAGATGTATTGAAACGACATTTTACAAAGTCACCAGTGTTTGCATCTCCACTCAGCAGAGAGGGAAACAGGGGAACATACAGAGGAACTTTGTTAGTCACAAAGGGGTGGGTGAACCATGAGCTCACTGTGCCAAGGGAACATCATCATTTGTTCACGAGGTGTCAAACCCGGTGGGTCAAAACCGGAATAAGCAGATGTGCATGCCGCAACCACAATATTTCTCCCAGTTCTTATCCAAATGTCTTACTCCATGTCACTGAGGAGTCCCTGTCATCCTCTTCCCCTCTGACCTCATGTTGCTTATTGGGTCTCGCCCCCTTGCAGATCAGAGTGGGAGGGGATACAACTGATGTCCAGCTGGTGAAGTTGCTCCCCGACACCGCCTATACACTCTCTCTCTTCGCCCTGCATGGAGAGTCAGCGAGTGAACCACTGACTCAGCAGGGAGTTACCCGTATGTAGCACACTGAGCATTAAGCACAAATTTCATGAAGCCGATACAGCTTTATCTGTGATACACAGAGACATAATCCTGCGCTGAAACGTATCTTTCTGCCCCCCCCGATTAGTGCCCCTGCCACCACCGGGTGAACTGAGGGTCCGTGACATCACCCACAGCACCATGCGGCTTATTTGGGATGCTGCTCCTGGCCCTGTTAGCAAGTACCTCATCACCTACAAACCCGAGGATGGAGATGCTAAAGAAGTGAGTTTGGTTCCAATCTTGTTAGTTCCTCTTTCCTGGAATTACTTACTACCATAGAATACATGTAAACAAGATGTTCGCAGCCTGTGTTTTCTACCAGTCCTTTGCTCTCCTGTTTTTCTTGCAAACTTTCATTGCCTGTTGTCTGGTTGAGCAATTGGGTTTGATGGGGATGAATTTATATAGATATTTTAGACTGATCCCTCAATATATTGCCTGAGACCACATGATGGAGAATGCAGCTGTATGGGTGGACATTAGGGAATGTTTTGGAGTCCAGTGGAAAGATCATGAAACTATCAGAACATGGTTTTGCGAGGGTTAAAGGGTGGTTCTGGTGTTGGGGATTGGACGGATACTTTATGGTTGCATGTCTCCTTTTGGGAGTTCTCGGGCTACAGCAGCAAACTCTGTGGTCTGCTTTTGTGACTTCCTTAGCCGTAAATCAGGTGGAGGTGATCCTCAAAGCTCCACCGATGGAAACACACATGTGAAAGCGACTCATAGACTGAGGATATGGGAGGAAGAGTTTACTTCCCAGAATGTAGCAGAATCATGTCTGACCGTATGGATTAACTGAGCCAGTTGAATGCCACTGAGAACAGACTGCAGAACATATTCCCTCCAGCCTTTCGCTCGGGTTTATGGTCCAGAGAAACAAATACAGATCAGACAATCATAAAGCGACTGTTCATGTTAATGGGTCTTCAAAATGAATCCCTTATTTCTTGAGATTGAGCTAATAAAACTTAATTGGACAAAACACTAGTAAAACTAGTGTTGTGTTTCCTATAAGAATTCCAGGTGTTTTGGTCAACTTACTTACTTTATTGTTACTTTTATTGTTTGTCGTGTGTCTTGTTTGCTTCCATTTTCTTGGGAAACGAGCACAGTTTTATACCTTCTTGTGAAGTTTCCTACTAGTCTTTGGAGGCGTGCATTCCTGCTGTCGCCAATGTTCTTGGAAACTTGCACTGTGAACAGACTTAGAGTTTCACAAGACTTGGCAAAATTTGGCTGAAGAGAAAAACATCTCAAGCTCGTTTTGCTTTCAAACATCATTTGCGAAGCTCTTCATATTTGCATTATCGATTTTGTGCAATACGATTTAACAAGCGTGATTGTTCAACAGCTGGAAGTGGGAGGAAGCGTGACCACCAGACAACTGGACAACCTCGTCTCACAGACTGAGTATGGCCTGGCTGTTACTCCCATCTATGATGAGGGAGCTGGTCAGCCAATGTTAGGGGAAGCAATCACTGGTAAGAATCATCATTAATATCACGACATTGTGGATAATGGCAGAGGCTCAGTTAACCTGCTTCTCACTGAGATAGTGATCACACTTCACTTCCTTCCCTCTGCGCTGTAGATGTGGTTCCTGCCCCAAAGAACCTGCAATTCTCAGAAGTTACCCAGACCAGCTTCAGAGCCACCTGGGAGCACGGAGCCCCTGATGTGGCTCTGTACCGCATTGGCTGGACTAAGAAGGGAGACAGCAACTTCCAATACGTAAGAGAAAACCAGCTGTCTGAGATGTTTACATTTCTAATAATTCATGCAGGTATTGGTTGATGATTCCTACAGAAAGACTTTTGGCGATGCTTTGAAAAAGACCTCCGGTGGAGTCAGTCAGAACATCTAAAAAACAGACTTTTGCACCAATCCAATTACCGTCACTTTAGTAAAGAACTTGTGTTCTTGTCTTTGGCTTTTACTGGCCAAAATTTAAGTCACATGCTGTGTTTATGTTTTTCTCATCAGGCCATTCTGAACAATGATGAGACATCCCACGTTCTGGAGAACCTGGAGCCAGATACGCCCTATGATGTGTCTGTCACCGCAATCTACCCGGATGAATCAGAGAGCGAGGATCTTCTCGGCACGGAGAGGACATGTAAGACAGCCCCCCCCAAGCCTCGCAGCTCTGTGATGACAGTTTTAGAAATCACTTTAGTTAACAATGGTTTGCTTGAGTTGCTTGACAGACTCTCTGTTGGATCTTCACCAACGGCAAAGCCAACGATTAACCTTTTATTTTGAAATGTTCAGCAAAGGGTATGCCCATTATGCCTTTCTATTTTTGCCTCTCTAGTGTCCAAGCACGGTGGTGGTGCAAGTAAGTACATTTGTGGTAACGCAAGAGGATGCTTTATCTTTCAAGTGATGAAAGCATGTTTTATTACTTCAACCAGTCATCAGCACTTCTGTTCATTGGACAATCATCATTTCACCATCAAGCAAGGCCCTTAACCCATCCATCGCTCTGGTGTCGCTGTGCTCCAGCTGACACAGTCGGTTTTATTATGTGTTTGTCTGTCCTTGTCTGTGTTTGTGCCATCATCCATTCCATCCATCCCATGGCTTTTCGTGAATATGTCAGATGCCAAATGACATAGCTGAAGATGGATTTCAAATATGCATGTCCTGCAAAACAGGGATTTGAAGCCTTGTTTTTGAAACCCATTCCATCATCCCTCATCTATTCATCCATCCATCTGCTCATCACATTCATCCATGCATCTATCAGTCCATGAATTATCATCTTTCCATCAATTCATTGCTGTTCAAGAGAACCCACCCCTGCCTCAGAAAAGATGAAATCCCCGAGGAGGATTGTCTTTTCTTCTTTAAAGCTGCGGTCCTTGATACAAGTCAGTGGTAGACCTGCTTTATGTAACCATAAACTAAAGAAAGCAACTTATGTAGAAGTAAATCAACTGATGTTTCAATGACAAATGAGTCTCCATTCAAGACATCTTAACATGAGCTGACCAAGATATCAAGGGCTGTGTCTTTAAGAGATGTTTTTAAGGAAACCCATGGAAAACAATGAAATGGTCCTACTACATGAAGCAGATACATTTACATGGTTGTAATTGTGACGTGTGTGTGTGTGCATTTTCCAGCACCTAATGCACCTCCTACTGACTTGGTTGTGTTCAACGAAACCATCACCAGTATGAACACCAGGTGGAATCCAGCTCCAGGCCGCGTCCAGAACTACAGGATCACTTACGTCCCCACAGCTGGAGGCAAGACCCAGACTGTAAGTCTCACAACAGAGCCTCATCATGTTTGATCATGTTTGTTCATGTTGATGTGCTTACACCTCTGGATTCCATTTGCCAGGCAGCACCAGGCATTAAAATGTTAGCTACTCCTTGCTCTTGCCTTCTTCACTGAACTTGAGCCTAGCATCACTGCTGCTCACGGCTCCTTGAGCTTTAATCACTGGATTTGTTTCTTCCTCTAGAGCAGATTTGCCTCCAAGAAATATATGAACTAAAACTCTACCACTGGTATTGCATTATTTTAGTTTATTCAGATTCAAATCTCTTAATCTGTTGTTTGGATATGGCAGCACTAATGTGGACAAAACCCTTCCTAGTTTTCCTCAATATTTCCTGACAGTGCAGACTGTCTCCTGCTGGTTTTGCATTATTGGCTGCTGTCCTGGTTGTGCAAAAGTCTTTTTGGATGACATCTGAATATTTGGTTTCAATTTGCTGTCAGGCATTTCTCATTTCCTCCACAATTGAGACAGCACACATCCATATACAAGGCTACTGACTGATAGCCACACTGATACGCTGCGAAACAAACCCTTTAAATCAATGTTAGATGTTCCAAACAGCTCTGTTGAAAATATTTCGTTGCTTGGCATTTACGAGGAGTTGCTTACATGGAGAGGTAAAAGAGAGATTAAATTCAAATGCTGTAAGAAGTTCACGACACATTCTGAGGGCTGATAATTTTAGAACCCTATATGGAGACAGTGAACAGATACCTCAGAGATCAAACATTTATCTTAACTGTGCTTTGATGGTTCATGGGGTCAGGGTTCATGTAGTATGTGGTATTTCGTTATCTGCAAGTTGTGTGTTGTGTGTGTGTACATGTAGAATTGCGTGCACTGACCCTGTCAAGTCAGTGTGTGTTCGTGTAATGAGAGAGTGCTTGTGCCATAGGTGTCATAAATTAGACAGTAAATTATGGTTAAAGTGCTGCACAAAGCTTGTGCTCTAACAAACCTGTCTTTTAGTTTTTCACCAAATGTAACAAGGCCAACATCCTACATTTGTCATATTCAGAGGGCAGCTAAAGTTTAAGCTAATTTTCTTTCGGAATAAATTTCCCTGTCAGAAGCGTTGCACCAAATTCAGGTTGACCGTCTTCACATAAGGTGGAATGTTTTCCTCTTTAGTGCTTGATGAGATTTAGTTGTGCTGATTGTCTAGGCGATATCACACTGAAAGGTTGATGGAAGACTGGAAGCTAACAAACTAACAGCAGCCAAGGGCCCAGGGAGTTTGACATTTTTTTGACTGGGACAGCGAGTCTATTTTCGAAAATGTCTTACACACATTTTACACGTGTGTACAAGTAAACTACTGCAGGCCCAAATTAATAAACTTCTTCCCTCCGGTTTTCTTTTTCTTTGCTGATAAAAGATTCAGCCAATTGGTTGAGAGACAGAGCTGCACAGTGATTAAAGAAATCTGCAGAGGATTAAGGCGGATGTAAAAGGCGCATACATTATCATACATAAATCCCCATGCAAACAAACTCTCCCAGCTTGCTCAGAATTATGTCCCCACTCTTTATAGCTTCAGCCAAAAGTAATGTAGTAAATCCATCAGCAGTCATGACTGTGAGGAGAAGACATCCGACTGTTTCAGCCATCAGTATGTACTGGTTTACCTTGGCTACTAGGCTGTGTATCAACTGTGTCCAAAAACACTCAAAACATTCCTCCTCTGAAATGTTGACAGTCTAACAGTTTTCAGGTAGAATTCTTTCCATCAGGTTATTGTCATCAATTTAAGGCGCCCGTGGAGAGTTGTTAAACACTTTATTCCTTCCCTGAGACAGAACAAATATATTTTCCCTCAGTGTATACTAGAGTTGCAAGAAGGCTTCAGCAAAACAGATGTATTTTGTAGAAAATACAAATGTTTTCAAAGAAAATGAAAATGGATTAGTAGCCTGAGTAGCTAAATCAATCAGATTTACCTTCAATATAAAACGTTAGAGTTCTTGAACATTTGACAGCATCAGTGATTGATTCAAGAGTCATTAACAAGATTTACGCCAAGGAAGCTCACATTAACTCCTCTCCAACTAGACCCAGGTTGGTGGGAAGAAAACCACTGTCCTGCTTCCCAAGCTGACCCCTGACACTGAATACGCCATCAGTGTGGTGGCAGTGTACGCCAGAGGAGTCAGCAATGAGCTGAATGGCCTTGGAAAGACCAGTAAGTTGTTCTCCACTTCTAGCTGTAGTACTGCATGTCTTAGTAGTGCACACATGGAAATTCTCTCTCTCGGTCCAGTAAAAATGTTGATGTTGATCGTGGTATATGTGTAGTATTAACTGTATAGTACCTTCATCTCAACACAGAGCCTCTGGGTGGTGTTAGGAACCTGAGAGTCACTGACCCCACGACCAGCACCCTGAATGTCCAGTGGGAGGCTGCTGAGGGCAACGTGCGTCAGTATAAGATCTACTATGTCCCTGCAGCAGGAGGAGACGAAAAGACGGTAAGCTGGAAAATAGTTGTAGAGCATTAGAGCATGTTAAGTGACATGTTCATCTCTTTGTCATCACAATTAGGCCGTGCGTGGAGCAGGTAGAGCACAACCTGATGTATGTCTTGTGCTTGTATCCAGGCCCAGGTATCAGGCAGCACATACAACACTGTCCTGAAGAACCTGCAGTCTGATACCGTCTACACTGTGACTGTAGTTCCTGTCTACTCCGCTGGAGAGGGACAACGCATGAGTGAGAATGGCAAAACATGTAAGTCTACAATCATTGGTGTAGCACAAGTTTCAGTTGAGATCCATGCAGTGACAATAGTGACATCCTTCGAAGGCACCTTTCAGGGTTTAGAACAGCCCATGCAGACTGACAGGATGACCTCTGAGAATGACAAAGTGCATGACAGCTTTTTTTCCTAATTCAGGAGTCCATTCATGTCTGTCCAGAATGAACTGACTGGCCCCTAGCTGCTGGCTTGCTGTTACTGTATGTGAGGAACCTTCAATATGGCAGCCAGTTATAACTGATTTGTTTCATAGTATCATCCAAGTCCTTTCAAAACCTGCAAGCCAAGCCAAACCGATCAAATCATTTGTTTCTCAAGAGCTTCGCGGTTCTCCATACAATATCTCTGCGTCTCAAACCAAAAAGAAAAGTGCTCCTCGCCCTTCTCCACCCCCCCCCGCGACCACTACCACCCACCTACCCATCCACAGCACTCGTTCCAACCACTGACTGACGAGCTCTCTTAGCGTTTGTGCTACTGTGTTAGATCAGTCGCTCTAGCTGAGTCTGTCACAGTAGAGCGACTCTCTCTTGTTCCTTTGGCTCGGTTCGCTCTCTGAGCAATTCATGATGTCACATGCACTAACATGCACGCGCGGCTGTCCCAACAACCAAAACAAAGGATAGGGAAGTTCGGATTACAACACACACAGAGTGAGTGTGACTTCATTCTCTGCTCAGGGCTTCATTACTCCACTTCATGTTTACAAAGCAAATCGTTGTTCTGAACGTCGTGTAGAGAACCTTTGATTAAAGTATTCACTTCATTCACACCTCACGTGTAAAAATGTAACTTAAAACAAAATGAGACTGTTAAACTTAGTCGCTTTAGTTTAAACTTTATCGAAGAACACAGATTTTCCAGTTTCTCCGACAATTTCAAACCACCGATCTCTGCTGGGAACAAGTCAGCATTTTGCGGAGTGATTGCGTAGGAAGGAATTCCTCGGGGTTGGCAGCATTATAATGGTGTCTCATCTCTCTTTACCGTAATACTGTCCATTTATAGGTTGGAATGAAGGGTAGTGGTCAGGATAATGGTGGGGCTGGGGAATGGGGGATGGGTATATTGAGTAATTGGCTTTCCTTTGGGAAAAAGAAACAGAAAGGGGGGTTAGAAATGAATGGAGAGCATTATATGTTTTATGGCTCTCAACTAACTTGGCTAAGGTCATGCTACTACTGCTACCCCCATTTTCCCTTCTGTAGCAATGGCCCTTCATGTTCTGTGGCTTTTTCCTGGACATGTTCACCAAACTCTTATACAGTATCAGTATGTACAGTGCATCAGATCACGCTGCTACGAAACCTTTTTACTGTTAACCACGTTGCCTTTGTGGAATATCTTGTCATTTCCATGCAAACTGCAGCACCTCTGCTGCGAGTGTGAGCATTTGCAAGTCACCGGCTGTTGTGCCGTCAAATTGAAAGCAGCTTTCATGGCAACAGGCTTTGGTGTGTGAAACTTTAAAGTACGGAAGCTCACTCACTGCATTTTGCCCGCTGAGCCTTTCCCCTGTCTTTATAGGGTTATAATGGGCAGCGGCACAAAACCTCTAAACATCTGCTTTGGTTTTTTAGAAGGCAAGCTTCATACAGAGCGGTGCATGCGCCTTATATATCCTTTTCACTAACCTTTAGGGCACTGACAGGAAGTGTCCTGTTGATAGCAGTATTGTTAATGTCCCAAACTCGTCTCTGCTGGTTGCTGGGCAGCATTGTTCCCATTTTACTGAAATGTTCCCATGTAGTCACCGGACTGTTCTGGCTGTCCACAAAACTAGTCTGGACTATGTCATGTTAAATGAAACAAAGGGAGAATGACAGTACTACTAGTTAGGAGTTTCACAAACGGGTAATTTAAACACTTGCAAATAACCCCATGAAGCAACATAAGGTAAAACGTAAAAGTGCTGGAACATAAATACTAATAGGAATGTACTACAAGAACCTACTACTATATAATTGGCGTTGTTCTTGTGGAATTGATGGTTTGAGCCTCTAATTTACTGACCTCTGTCCATTCCCCACTTATGAGTTTCTGGCTTTTACAAACTCTTGTTTTTGTCTCCTCTGCTTTATGTCATCCCTCTCTCATCTCATCTATCTCCCCAATCTGTATAAACCTCTTGTGCTGCTGGCCTTTAACCTCACTCAACACTCTTTGGTCTAATCTTCCTCTCATTCCTCTTTGTACCCTGTTTTTGCTTGACCCTCACCCTGACCTTTCCCCCCCTTATCTCTGTCTCTACTCATAACCGCCGTCTCACCACCTAACATTCCTGGCTCTGCAGTGGAGCGCAGCCCCGTCAAGAACATCCAGGTTTTCAACCCTTCTACCAACACTCTGAACGTTCGCTGGGAGGCTGCCACAGGCCCGGTCCAGCAGTACCGGGTGGTCTATGCTCCTCTGACTGGTGCCAGGCCCTCTGAGTCGGTGAGTTTTCATCCACTGGGTGGGAACATGTGAAGTATAGCACATATGCATTCAAAGAAAGAACATTTACATGGGTGCACAATGGTGCACATAATGTTCTTTACATATAATGTTAAATCCTTTTGTATTATTGTATCACAGCACTACAGTAAGCATCTTATTGCTAGTACTCTTCGTCATTAGTCATTCAGTCATTAGTCTGTTCACCAAATGCTCCACATGAGAGTGGAATGCAAGTGTGTAAGATTTTAACCATGTCTGTGGTCATTAAAGCAGAAATTCTTGAAAACACAGAACGTGTCCTCTGGCACCACTGTACCCACATCTGCACATGAAAAGGATTTCTGGGTTGCTCAGATCACTCCATTAAGAACGGTTTCCTCATTAACATGGTCTTTGAAGAGTGAGGCTTATTCCGTTTTATTGATAGAGAGATGCACTCTGCCTTCATCCCCTTCATCCCTGTTCTTTAGCATATTTATGGCAGGCTCAGGCCTTTTCCGTGGCCAGATCCAATGATGTGCGTCAGCGGCAATGTGGCCTTTTTCAGACAGCTCAGTCAAACTTAACACCAGCTGGAGATTTGTAGTGTGAATTACCAGCTGTACCGCTGTCACCTGTGATATTACTTTTATACCAAGTCTCTCAAGTACTTAATGACCTTTTTAGCAAGAAAGTTTGGAGCAGACTGGGATCGCTGCAAATGAATCAGAACACTGTAGCGGGACACTGTAAGCAGATTCACCAATCCATTTGTTGGTCTAACACTCGCTCACACGACCCCCCTGTCAACAAAGTTTCTGCATTTCCATTGAAAGCACCCACACAAGTGTTCCCACTCCTTCCCCTTCTTCACTCACAGAGGTTATCACCAGGCCAGAGCCCCCGAGGAACACTTACCTGGCTCTGTCCAAATTACTAACCCACAGACAGAGAGAGAGAGTGGGGAGGAGGTGGCCCCCATGTAATCAGCTGTCCTCACTGTCACACCAGGTTGAACTGCAGTGCCAGCTGTCAAACATCAACAGCAATTTGGCTCTTCATTTCACTTAGTGCCGACAGCAAGGGGCTTTTGAGAGTCATTAGAGGGAGTGTGCAACACAAGCAGCTGTCAGAAAAGAGGGGAAAGGTCTTCGTGTGTGTGTGTGTGTGTGTGTTGGGCGTGGGCTCTGCATCATGTCTCTGCAACCCTACATAATTGCATTTGCTCTTATCTTTGTCTGAGTTTACTGATCAATTTAGGTCAAGTAAAAATGAAATTACAGTGGAAAAAAAAGAAAAAGGTGCAATTCAGCTGTATTTCTGTGTCCTTTCCTGACATGTTCTGTGTCTCTAGGTTCTGGTACCAGGGACTACCACCACCACCGTGCTGCAGCAGCTGCTCCCAGACACCGATTACAATGTTGGAGTGGTCGCCCTGTATAGTGATGGCGAAGGACCTACTATCAGTGACGCCGGAAAGACATGTAAGAACCTGGGCCAGTGTGTTACATAAACTGTCCTTGATTGGGATGAACAATCTAAAGACCATATGTAGCATGCTGTGTGCGGATCTAAGCTTTTCAATCATCAACAATTAGCCTTAGAGAAATAGAGATGTTTGGAAAGTACAGCTCAAACAAACACTTTCTTCCTCCTCGCTCAGTGCCCCGTAGTGGCCCAAGGAACTTGCGTGTATATGACCCCACCACCAGCACTCTCTCTGTGACCTGGGAACATGCCGAAGGGCCCGTCGTGCAATACAGGATCACCTATGCCCAGACCACAGGAGACCCCATTGAGGAATATGTAAGTTTGTTCCTAATTCCATTCGACCATAATCCTGTGTGGTAAACCAACTCTCATTAATCCAAGATGGTCATACGATTTAAATCCCGATTATGCTTTTGATGGGTTCTTTAATTATCAATTAATTTTCTTTATGGGATCTGTTTCCTAGACTACAGTACCAGGCAACAGAAACAACGTGATCCTCCAGAATCTGGATCCAGACACTCCGTACAATATCAGAGTGACTGCCATCTATGGCGATGGACCAGGGGGAGAGCTGGAAGGAGATGGACACACATGTATGAGCCATTTAATCTGCCCAATCTATGTGAACCTGTTTAACTGATGCACAGATCATTTAAAGATGTGAAACTAAGACACGTTGTAAGGAAATAATGTTGTACTGCGTACGCACATGCGCACACCAGAGTGACGAATCCACAGCAGAAAATCTGAACAGACTGATCTATTGATTAGGATTCTGAATCACTGTAGAAAAAGTGGAATGAGTGAATTTCTTGACTTTTCATCAAGGCCAAAAGCACCAATAGTGTTTGCCAGAGAATTATGGCTGTACTCCAGTGAGGGAGATCTCATGCTTGCACCACTAGCCAGTGTCTTGCCTAATTTTGCCTTTCAAGCAAAAGAAACCTTATTGCATAACATAATGCTACTCAACTGCTTGAGGCAGCTTCATTGTTTTTTCAGATTTCTCTAATGTGGTTGAATTCATCATCCTCTTGATCACATGTTCAGATATTTGGCTCGTAATTCAAAAGCTATAATAAACGATAATTCACTTATTATACAATTCAATTACCCTGCTGACAGTTCACCAACACTCTACACACTGAAATTCCTTTACATTGCAATAAAACGAAGCCTGTGTTCATTATGCTTTTCTTCCTTGTTTCACACAGTGGGTATGCTTGGCCCCAGGAATCTCCGTGTTTCTGATGAGTGGTACACCCGCTTCAGGGTGTCCTGGGACCCCGCCCCCTCTAGGGTTAATGGATACAAGCTTATCTACCAGCCCGAGGGTACGGACATGTTTCGTCATGGAGACGAAACTGAAAAAAAAAGTGTTTTAAAAGTGTATTTCATCGAGTTACATTATAAGGGGACTTTAATTCTAATACAAACACATCAGGAGAATGTAATATCTTCATGTCCTTTCAGGCACCGATGAGTCCTTGGAGGTGCTTGTTGGAGACGTGACTTCCCACCAACTGCATAACCTGAAACCTGGAACCACCTACGACCTGAAGGTGCTGGCATTGTACAACACAGGCGTCAGTGCACCTCTGATCGGACAAGGCACCACATGTAAGCTAATCATGCTATTACTCATGGGTTGACAGGTTTATCTTGCGCAAAATTAAATGGATAATTCCAGACTTGACTGCCAAGCCATTCTCTTGCAGAAATGTGTTGTGTAAGAGGCATATGTACTGAGAACAATGTTTCCCTTTAGTGTACCTGAATGTGACAGACCTGACCACCTACAATGTTGGCTATGACAACTTCTGCATCCGATGGGCCCCTCACAGAGCAGCCACCTCCTACAGACTCAAAGTCAATCCTTTTGACTGTAAGTCCTTTATTCAGTGAGACACTATAACAACCTTGATGATTCAGACTTTCAATTTACTTGACTACTGCAACCATAATCTTTATAATGAGGATTCCTCCTCTTTTGCTCTCTTCTAGCCTCCAAGAGTGGAGCACAGGAGATCACTGTCAGAGGATCGGAGAGTAATTACTGCTTTGATGGCTTGACCCCTGACACTCTGTACAGCGCCACAGTGTACGCCCAAACCCCCAACCTGGAGGGACCTGGAGTCAGCGTAAAGGAAAGGACATGTAAGATAACATCCTCTGTGCCAGTGTCATGCTAACATGTTAGAGGACAGTGCTCTCACACACTTGTTGGTAAAAGCTCCAGTTTCTTTTGAATTACACTAGTATGCCCCCCCCCACTGTTTTACGTCTCTTTAAATACTAAATACTGTCTTGCAGTGGTCAAACCCACAGAGGTGCCGACTGAGCCTCCCACACCCCCTGCTCCAGCAACAGTCCCCCCAGCGCTAGATGGTGAGGAGAACTTTGACATTTGTGTGCTGAATGTTATTTTTTGTGGCTTAGCTGAGTTCAGGCTTTACGTTAACACCATTGTGTCTGCGCTGTAGTGTGCAAAGGTGCCAAGGCAGACCTGGTCTTCCTCATCGATGGTTCCTGGAGTATTGGAGATGAGAGCTTCAGCAAGGTCATCCAGTTTGTCACGAGCATGACTGGAGCCTTTGATGTCATCAGCCCTGGTGGCATGCAGGTATGCAGAAGCCTTGGTGGCGTTGAATGTTAATTTCTCTGTACATTTTCTTATGCACTGTTTTGAAAGCTTCCTTTGCCCTTTCCACATGTGTTTTGTTATATATTCTACTATTTGTTCTCTTTGAACAGGTCTCATTTGTGCAGTACAGTGATGATGCCAAGACTGAGTTCAAGCTAAACACCTACCATGACAAGGGCATCGTAATATCAGCTTTGCAGCAAGTCCGCTACAGAGGAGGCAACACCAAGACAGGTACGCTACTGAAAAAACTCAAAGTACCATCTTCGCAAACAAACATTTCTAAACAGTTCTGTATAAGTGATGTTCTCTGTCCTCTCCTCTTCACTCCCATCCTCCCCCTTCATTCAGGTATTGCCCTGAAGCACGTGTTTGAGAAGGTTTTCATCTCAGATAGTGGCATGAGGAGGAACGTCCCTAAGGTGCTGGTGGTGGTCACAGATGGACGCTCTCAGGACGACGTGAAGAAGAGCGCAGAGAAACTGCAGCATTCCGGTATGTGTGGAATTATTCATCGTTGTTGTGTGTGTTTTGGTCTGCGATGTATGCACAGTGTTTACTGTGTTTAGCAGAGCTGTTTTGAATTATCTAAATTCCCTTTTGCTCCCAAACTTCGATATCCTTCAGCACAGCCAAAGTTTGTGGCTGATTTAATAAACTCTTGTAATAGTCCCGACAGCGATGAAACTGCCTGTGGTTATTGGAAACTCAACAATGGTCTTTGTGCTTTTTTTTTGTATGTTTTACCCCCCTCAGGCTACAGTGTGTTTGTGGTTGGAGTGGCCGATGTGGACTTGTCAGAGTTGAGACGTATCGGCAGCAATCCCAGTGAGAGACATGTGTTTGTGGTAGACGACTACGACGCTTTTGCCAAAATCCAGGATAACCTGATCACCTTCATCTGTGAAACAGCCACCTCCAGTAAGGCAAACATTAATCTATAATTAAACACTATTATAGTATTTCTGCATTCCAATAGGAGAACATTTCTTTTGGCTCTGAGCTTGTAAGTCCTATTGTAGTTGATTAGTGCACCTGCAGAGGTAACAGGAAGCTCCCCCATTATCTACTGCCAGGAAATGTACACACATGAATCACTTTCTTTAAGCCTTAGTTTGTTTTTTAACCCGCCTCTTTTTGTCCTGTTTCAGCTTGCCCTCTGATCTACATCAATGGGTTCACAACGCCTGGTGAGTATACAGCATCACAATACACCGTACACATCAGCTAATTCCAACAGAGCTTGTTGCTAGAATGCTTTCCTGCTATGCTATGAGAAGGTTTCACCATTGCTTTTTCCATACTCTCAACATGGCTCCTGTTTTTACCCCTTCCAGGCTTCAGGATGCTGGAAGCTTTCAACATCACAGACCGGACATTTGCTGGCATGAATGGCGTATCCATGGAGCCGGGCTCCTTCAACAGCTACATTGCCTACAGGCTGCACAAGGACTCCTTCCTGAACCAACCCACCAAGTAAGAGCTGAGGCGAAACAGTATGATTCACAATATGTGCATATTCCCAGCCTATTAGCCTTATCTCCTGTGCACTGTAATTCTGCCCAGCCCATAGTCATTATTTCTAATGACGTTCAATAGCCTCTGTAGTCAGAGGGCTTTCCCCAATGCCCTTTGGCAAGAAGCCCACAGCTCTATTTGTTGTTGCAGCTTGTGGAATATGAGGAGCTAGTGGAAACAAAAAAATGTGGTCATAGGGATTAAAAAGTTCCTGAACCAGGCCCTTCTCCCACCTTTGTCATAATAGAAGCAAACAAATCACCCCTGTGTCAAGAGCTTTGTGTCTTTATTAAGCCTCATTTAAGTGGTGTTTAACTGCAGAGCTGCTGAAGTATCCAAACTTCTTCAGCATACTTTGTTAATATGTTTATAACGATGTGTGCTTCGTGTGCGTGGGTGCAGCCATTGACTTAATGTGCACAAATGGAAACACTTCGAACTACAACAAAGGAGAGGGAACAGAAAATACTTTCAATATGTGCTCAGTTTCAGCAAGGTCAAATGAAAAAAACTTGCAATCATTAACAGGTTCTGCAGCCTTATGTGACAGACTGGATGCTGTATCACTGTAGGAAGATTTCATGGTCTTTGTATTCATTTCTTACCTGATATTCTGACGGCTAGTGTAAAGAGTGCTCAGCTCTGACTCATCATGATCTATGTTTTTAAACTAACAGGGAGATCCACCCGGAGGGTCTTCCCCCGTCCTACACCATCATCCTGCTCTTCCGCTTGCTGCCCGACACAGGCTCCGAACCTTTTGATATCTGGCAGATTGCAGACAAAAACAACAACCCGGAGGTCGGGGTCACCATCAACCGTAAGCCTCCCATCCTGTTTTGGCCCTCAGTTGGAGGGGAAACCGCTGTAACGAACCCAACATATACACAGCTGTACACTCTTTATTAACAGCTTAAGCTGTCTTCTTTCTCTTTCGTACCTAATTTACAGACGGCCGAAGTTAATTGATCTTTGTCAGATGTGATAGGCAGGACAAATATGGCAGTGGAGGCATATTTAAAGGAATATGATTAATAACAATCCACTGCTCTGAATTTGATTCTGGATCTGGATTTGGCTTGGCTTTTTATTCTCTCATACAAAGCCTTCATTTCTAAATAATTATCTTTTACAAATGTGCGCTAACACACGTGGTGAATGCATGCAAATAATTACGGGCATGGACCTAATCCCTCCTAGCCGTCTTTTTATCCCGCTCCTTTTCTACAACCATGTGTTCTCTATAGTCTTGTCTAGGCTTTGCGTGCCACAGCATCGTAAGGCACTGTCAGGCATTCATCAAAGGCTCTTCTCTTTTCAGCCTCCAGCAAAACAATCGCATTCTACAACAAGGACACTCGTGGAGAGATCCAGAGAGCCGTATTTAATGAGGAGTCAGTGAAGCGGATTTTCCATGGAAGCTTCCACAAGGTAAACACAATGCATGAGTCTTAAGGTGAGGAGAGCTGTGTGCACCTTATAGTGACATTATTAAAGTCTGACCTTAATGGGACTTCTTTTCACTTCCTTTCACATATAGTGTTTTTGAATCTTTTCACATGTCTCTTTGTGACTTTTACCATAGATCCTAAAAATAGTGTTATGATTACAGAAAGGCCAAGCGCTGCTCCACACAAGTAAACTGAATTTTCTTTGTAAAAGTGGTGGAATGGCCCTTAAAATGTTTCACTCCAACTCTAATAATAGACGCTGTGAGACTGTAAAGATAAATTTAGCACACTTAGTTGTCGTGGAAGCAAGATTACCCATCATTATTGGTGGACAATGCAATCTTTCAAGTAGTCAATGAAAATGTTGAATCCAGATGTTTCCAACTGTCTCATGGACATTTGGAAATTGGTTCAGAAACCAATCCATGCCATCATCCGCACTGTCTCTCATGCAAGAAATCGAGATTGATGTACTTAATAAAAGATTCATTAACATCAACTACTCTTCAAACAATCTGCCACAGCCTCCCGTCTAACTTGAAAAAAAAAACCACCCACAGTGGCGGCATTGTTTTGCAAACTCTTTGTTTTCCTTCGGTGGCTTAACCACTATATTTGGCCCACATGCCAAGCTTACATCTGTGATAAATAGCATTTGTATAGTATGGAGTCTCTGGGGCCACAGCAAGTGGTAGGAAGAGACAACGAATGCCTCAAAGCAGCAGAGAATATAAAACATCCCATGGTATGTTGAACCACAGTAGGGTGACTAGAACAATGAAGAGCAGTGTTATTTCATGCCGACCTGGAATGACTTAAGGTCCAAGATTCATCACTGGAGGAAAAATGACTGGTTTCAATGTACTCAAAGTTACATTCAATACAATTTGAGTTTGTTTCCAAAGACAGCGTGCCCCTTCTTTAGTACATAGACCCCCCTGCACCCCACCCTTTTTAATGTACTATGGTTTTATCCGACATCCAAGATCGCCCACTTCGGCGCTATTGAACCATGAATTGATGAGAGCGATACATTGGCCCACAGATCAGAGCGAACTGTAAACGGCTTTTCAGTTTGACCATTTAGCATGTACACAAGTAATTGCAGGGTAACTTCATGATTGAAAAGGACTTTGGAAAATGTTGGGTCAGGACTGAATGTAAATGACATCACTGCTGGTCTAGTTGGATAGCAGCCTGATCTGTGTGTCTGTGTGTGTGTGTGAGAGATCTCTCAGCCTGTGGCCATGGTGGAGACTGTAGTCTGACTGTACACTGGCTGGCTAGTTTGTGGTGCAGGAGTTGTTGTTCCATGAGCCTACAGCGGTCTACCTAGCTACTTATTTGCTGGTCTGCTGAGTAAGTGCCACTGTAGACTGCTGCGGTGGTGTGTGTTTGCATGTTGTCACTGGTTTCCCAACACTTTGCCTGTGGCTACTACAGAGTGACCTCAGCCGTGTGTGTGGCTGAGCTGAAACCAGAATGACCAATGACGAGGGTTGTCACAAATGGCAGCCGGTCCAATTGTCCATGTGATAAGATACACAAAACAAAACCCAATGAACTCACATGTTAACTTTCAAGTACAAATGGAATGGACCTTCAAGTAAGGATTATTTTCATTATCTATCCACAGATTATTTCTGCAATTACATTTTGAGTTCATAAAATGTCAGTAAAAAAAAATGGCCACCACATGTTCCCAAAGATCATGATGCCAACTTTAAGTGTCTTATTTTACCCAACCAACTCCAAAACGCAAAGATATTGACTAAATTATCATAGAAGAACCAGTGCTAACCATAGCTTGGACCAGTGCATCCATTACTTAATAAATAAATAAATCCTCCTTCTGTCTGTAGTAGATAATAACATTATGCAGTACTAGTGTTTGATACTGTACAACCTTACATCATGCCTTTTCCTGGAAGTGACACAAACCTCAATTCTAAATATGTGTGATGATTTCTAGTAGTTAATTTTACTGAGAATTTGTGTTAAAAGCGCAATAAGCCTAATCTACCCAGCCAGTATTTTCTCATTAAAACTGCACTTTCTGTTCCTCTCAAGTGTTAGATGCACTTTATGTGCCCTCGTGCCACAGTGCCGGGTCAGAGAGTGCTTGCAGATTTGGCATGTGTCCCCGGGCGAGTTAATAAAGAGCAACCCAGGCAGGAGAGGTCGTGGTCTACCACTAGTTGAACATGTGGGAAAGCTCTCAGAGATGACTTAAGCAGATGCTAGCCACTCACTAGCCCACTGGGGAATCCCCTCCCACACTCAAAGGGTGGGAGTCCGCAGAGGGAGCTTTCTGGTTAACTGACGTGAAGAAGACATTTTCCATGAGTTGCAGTGACTAGTTGTGTGCTGAAGGTCAGATTGGTCAAAGTTGGAGCAAGTAAGTCGCTGTTGTGACCGTACTTTGCTTCCATGCTAAAACACACACAACCCTTATTGTCCTTTGAGATGTCTTAAAGTCAGTCCTTCAAACTTTCCTTTCAGGGGCCTTGTTGGGAAGGTTGTGCCAAGACACACACGCACTAATTAAGACAAAGAGGGAGATCTCTACCACACTGTCCACTTGTGGCACTCATTTTCATTTGTCCCAACTTTCTTTTGGACCTGAAGGCATTTTCTTTCTGTGACTTGGACAAGTAGACGCACTGACCCAAAAAACCACACTAGAAACACAGGAAATTATATATTAACTTCTCTTCCCAAAGGAACCCACAGTGCCTTGTCTGCTCGCATGTGCCAGATCAGACATGGGGGCCCTCCCATCTAGAGTGATACAATGAAACTGACCAGTCCAATTATACTTGTTTGCATTGAAACACCAATCTAATGGAGATTCTATACTGATTATGTATTCCCCTTTTCTCTCAATAAAAGCCAACTTAATCCTGGGTGCATTTTTATGGAGAAGGCTCACACCTGCTCATTAGTGTATGCATGAAATCGATGTCATGAGGCTGTCAAGGATTCAGGATTATGAAAACGAAAAAGAACAGTGAGGACGGAGCCAAGAACAATAAAATTTAACCTGATAGAAATCATGGAAATATGTCAAGTATCAGAGTGGAGACGGTATCGGCCTGAAATCTTACCATAGGCCCTCTGACTGGAGAGTGTTGACACAGCGAAGCTCAGTGAAACCTTCTGTGTTAACCATTGATGAATGAAAATCGTTCATCTGTCAGCACATCGCTGTAGTACGACCAGATCACTTAGCGAATACCTTCAGCTGAGGGAGCAGCGATCATTAGAGAGATAGCATTTCTGAGGCTTTATTTTCCAATGACTAGAGTGTTTTTGTCGTGTTTACTTATTGGTCAGTGAGGTAATATATACACGCTCATTATTTGCCATCTCAGTATATCATCCAAAGCTGTTTTGGTAAGCTCTCAGCAGCATCATGGTATAACGTATCCACGCCAGGATCGTGGGATAAACGACACCCCTCTCTCTTTGTGGTCCGCCAGATAGCTTGTTCTGTAGCCAAGGAAGTCAACTGTAATTTTGTGATTGGTTGCCAAGAACTGCGGCCTGGTCCTGTGGTTGGTATGGCTTTGTAGAGAAAAATGGTAGCTTGCTTTTCCTGACATAAAGAAAGCTTGTCTGAATGTTGAGCTGGGGAAAATTTGCAACTGTGAGGGGAAAGTATGGAAAGTGTAGGGCGTTTGATGGCACACCACAAATGATATTGTTTCAAGATGTGTGGAGTAGGGCTCTCTGGACAGGAAACGTCAAAATCTGGCACTTTGTCATTCTGTGTTGTTACACAATCAGCAACCGGCTTTAAAGCAGCATGGAAATGCCAACTGTTGTATATTTCCTTTTTTATGGTCCATTCATCTGTGGAGGCATTAAACAGCAGCGCCATGCCAAATGACTAACCACTGTGGGGTAGCATCAGAATCTATAATTAAAATGGTTCTCCAAAACCTAAACAATTCCCTGAATATAGCAATTATGTGGAATACAGTATCAGCATCTTTTTGTGCTTCAGACAACACAGTTTAAAAAGGTTCAATGAGGTTGTTCCCCGCTGTATGGATGCACTTTTTTTTAAAGTATTTCCTTCTCTTTAAAAAGGCAATCATGCCACTTCCAAATAGAAGTGAATGTCAAACCCAGCTTTTCAAAAGCCCCAATGTTCTCAGTACTCTCTGCCAACTAATTGTGTTGCAACAAAGCTGGCGGCTGCAAAGTATTGAGAAGAATGTTTCGCTAATAGTGCCCTCCTCTCCATCCTCTCCCTCCTGCAGCTCCACATCACCATCTCTCCAGAGAAAGTCAAGCTCAACGTGGACTGCCAAGAGGTGGCAGAGAAGCCTATCAAGGAGGCCAACAACATCACACTGGACGGCTATGAAGTGCTTGGCAAGATGGCCAAGTCTGGAGGCGGAAAGAGGCAGTCTGCAACAGTAAGCGAAAAAGAAAGCTTTTGCGTTAAGATACGCGTAGGCCTGGAAAAACACGTTTGGAAGAGCTTCTCACAGCTTTCCAAAGAATCAATATCCAAAACCTCTTCTGCGTAGATGCACAATTAAGATTTAACTGCTCCCAGTGTCTGCTGGAAGGATGAATGCCTGCATCCCTCATTTTCTCTGAAGGACTCATTGTTTGTCTGTTTTCAACGCTGTACATTTTTATTACGGATGGGAGCCATTTGTAACACCCCTCGATGTTCTGTTCCCCTCTTCTGTTGTGTAGTTCCAGCTCCAGATGTTCGATATTATCTGCAGCTTGAGCTGGATCAGCCGAGACAAATGCTGCGACCTGCCCGCCACAGTAAGAACAAGTGTCACTTCAGAATCTTTTAATAAACTGTATTTACTGTATATACTGTATGCATGCTACCTTCTCAGAGGCTTAAGTGTGCTAGTTTGTAGTCCGTAGGCTCAATGTAAGGCTGATAACTAGATTGCAGTTTAAAAAGAAAGTGACTCAGCTGAACTGAATGGAACCTTGTATCCTGTGTAATTGTGCTAATTGGACTGTTGCCCGTAAGATCTCCTAAATACATGAAAACAAGTGCTCCTTTACTGATCCATCACTGAGCGGGCAGTATTTTCTTCTGATACAGTATGGTAAATACCGGATGTGTGCACTTTTCATCCAATTAAGAGCAATTTGTTCATGAGTTGCATCAGATATTAATACCTCACGTCAATGATTGCAGTGTTATATAACTCATTATGCCAAAGACTCATTTCCAAAAATGCGAACAAAGTTTGCAGCTGCCACCGAGCATCTGGTCTTAAAGCCCCACACGGACTCGTGGCTCGAGCCACTGTTCCACCATGACCTTTGCTGGGTTTATAAACTGTCTCTTGTTCTTAAACTCCAAGCAAAGTCAAAACCACAGTTTGCCAGGGTACTGTCACAAAGTTACATCAAGGATTTTCGATTTTACCCCTTGTATTCTGTCAATTGCACGATATGATCTCAACTATCAGTGTCTGGGTGTGAAATGGACAATAAGAATACATTTCCCTTTTCTAATTTCTTTATCTTTTGTTGTCCGTTTCAGAGAGATGAGGCCAAGTGTCCATCCCTTCCCCACTCTTGCACATGCACACAGGACAGCATTGGCCCTCAGGGGCCTCCTGGACCTTCGGTAAGGACACCGTCATCCCTCCCTGTCCTCTGTGACATCCACTGCTGTATTTTCACCTGATAAAATGGTTTTCTCAGCAGTCGTACATGCTTTGAGGACGATGATGATAAAGCCATACTTTTCTCTGCAAGTGTTAGAATGTCTGCACAGTTACAATGTGCTACTTGACATTTGCCTGGTATACAGTTTGAACTGAAGTACACTTAGGATGTCCCCTGCATCAGGAGTGATATTTTCTTTTCCCCTTGAAAGAGCAGTTGAGGATGGGACCAGTGGCATGCAAAGAAATATGTGCTTAGGGAGAAGTGTCAAAAGATAAATGTCTGTCGGAAAAACAACAGTAAAGAAGCTGTGCGTAGAGGTCTGGTATGTGTGTGCTTGGTAACCTCCCTGAGCCCCAGCACACAGTTTTTAGGGCTTATGGAATCTGCTCCTGTTGTTACACTCACTCTGTGTTTCTGGCTCCTTGGGTTTCCAGGGCAGCCCAGGTTCTAAGGGACCACGAGGAGATAGAGGAGAGCTTGGCAAAGCTGTGAGTACAACCTTACATCACTTTAAGCACCTTTTTTTTTTTTTACAGTAACTTAAGTAAGGCAAATCAGTTTAACCAGTTCACAGCCAAAGAAGCCTGCTGACATTATCACTAATGGTCTATGTGTGTTTGCAGTGGTATTTCATTTGCTTGCACCATCAGACAAAGACAAAAGCACTGAATTTAGTCATCGACTGTATATTTTTACTATATACCACTATGTCAAGTACCTTAAAGGCCGGTTTCCACTATTAATGTTCATTTTCTCAGTCTTTTGATTAGTCTTTTGTAAGAGTGTGGCTATGAAACATCTTTGTTTTTTGTCTGGGTATTGCTGTAGGGTGCAATGGGTCCACGCGGTGAGCCAGGACTCCCAGGCTCAATGGGACCACCGGGTCCACAGGGCCCTAACGGACTGTCTCTACCCGGAGAACCTGTAAGTTCATCTACACTACAACAGTGCAGCCAGGAAAGAAATAGTTAAATATCCATGGTAGATGGAGTTTACTATAGATGACACTATCACTCATGATTAGTGGTGCTATAAATGTGTGTGAAAATTGTACAGATCCACCAGTGAGTGAGATTTATTGCCTAAGTCAAAACACTTTAAGCTCCCCTGTATCTCTAGCCAGGCAGCTGGACTGCTTCTTTATTTTCTTACCTGCAGATGTTCTTGTCAAAACATGAACTCAATCACAATCACGGACTAAAAAGGATAAAACAAAGACTAAAGCTTCTTGCAAACCTCTCTCTCCCCAGGGTCGCGCGGGACCAAAGGGAGATCGCGGAGACCCGGGCCTGTCTGGCCTCCAAGTAAGTCCTCCCCTCTCATTTTGTGGTTAATGAACAGGAAACAGGAGACTATCCATAGGGAGCAGAGTTGCTACTGGAGCCTGGATTCGGTCCACATGGCGAGATTGAAACCACACTCTGAGTGGGAGGTTTACCATGCCATCCTCAGGGAGACCCACACTCTAAAATCAGCCCGTTGATTGACAAACTGTAGAAGGCCAGTGATGCAGTTAAATTATTATGGAGCGCCGACTCATGTTACCAAAGGGGAAACAGGGAATGGAATATGTTCTTCCCCAGACTTGTAATTGAAGATAATCGTGACTTCTTAAAGACTTGGACGCTGTCTGAAGTTTGTATATCTTTGACTTACAGTAGATGTCATTCTAGGGACTGAAAATAGAAGACTTACCATTACTGTAACATTCAGAGTTCGTTTAATTATTCACATCACTGCTGTATGAACTGAGAAGCAGATTTGAATTCAGGCTAAACCCATTTCACAGTGCAGGGGAACTTGTTGGTGGAATTGCACTTTTGAGTGGGCTGGTATTACATAGCCATCTCTTGGCTGAAGCAACCGCTCATTCATCCAGCTGAGGTCATTCAGCCAACTCCCACCATTCAACTGGAGAGAACATCGCCACTGGTGATTCTGGCTTCTGAATAAGCGAATTCAGTCACAAGAGAAAGTCCTATTCTATGATCTCCACAATGTATTGGCAGCATTGTCTTGGTTACTTCACACAATGAAGCTTATTATAACAAGACTGTCTATGCAGATGTCTTGTAGACATCATGTGTCAACAGACAAGAGGGAAATTGTTCCAGAGTTTATTAACAAGATGATATATTATCTTTGGCTAAATAACTGGGAAACTGCAGTGTTTTTTCTCTGTAAATGTTAAACAGAGGCTTTAGGGAGCTGTATAAATGTGTTGTTCCTGATCATTAGCATTTGATTAAGTGTGTCTGTTTTTTTCACAGGGTTCTCCCGGGTCACGTGGTCCTCTGGGCCCCGTTGGACCAAGCGGAGCGCGGGTAAGACCTACCTCCAAGCCTGCTTAGTGCACACACTGTGATCAAAAGCCACAAATACATCCAACACTCAGTTAATATGGTGTTTTGCATGTGATCACCCACCCAGCTCAGTATACAGACCTACTGTTGCATGTTCTCACTTGCGTCAGCCAGAAGAATTGAGCCACTACTTATAAATGTAATTTAAAAGGACAGACTCAAGGCTGAGCCCAATATAAAGCCATGACACTGATGTATTGCATGAATGGGGTCCCCAGTGTGTTGTAACCCATGTGTGATTGTATGTTGTTTCTACATAGGGGCCACCAGGAAAGGAGGGACCATCTGGACCCAGAGGCCCATCAGGGCCCATGGTAAGTGTGTGTGTGTGTGTGTGTGCTTCTGTGTCTTTGTGTTGTTCGGTAAAGAGCCAAATAAATATTCCTTGGAGCGTGCTTTATTTCCTGATATATCGGCAACAATTACTCCTCTGGCTCCACAGTTGCACTCTGCTGGAACAGCACATAAAACAGCAGACTGCAGGCCCCTCCACTGTTACGAGGATGGTGCATGCATCTCATTTTCTTCTTCTGTGGTTTGGGGAGGTCTGAATCTACTTAATCCAGCCATCATGCCAACAGGCAACATGCCAGTATAGACGTCACGTGCACTATACCATCCTGCATGCTCCTAGACTCATTAGCAGTACGCAGTGCTTTGTGTGTGTGTGTGTGTGTGTGTGTGTGTGTGTGTGTGTGTGTGCATTCTATCCCTGTTGTGCACGTGTGTTTCCATCTCCTCTTTACGGCTGTTGGCAGCTTGTGCCACATGCCCCCCCACTGCAGATGTCAAAGAATAGACCCCAATTCAAAGCTTGTTACACAACCGTTAACAGGGAGCAGGAGTTAAACATTGCCATTATGTTTATTGTGCAGTGATTTTAAATAACTGCTACACTTTCTGTGTGTGCTCTTTTCTTCTCAGGGAAGCCCTGGAAATCCAGGTGTACCAGGAATTACTGGAAAACCAGGGAAGCCAGGAGATACAGGAAACCCAGTATGTACTGAATAACGAGACACAAATAACGTAATAAGTACAGGGAGTTTATTGTTGTTCTGCTGCTTTTAATATTTATCTCACCCATCTTTTATTGATGTCTTATTCAATGAACGCTTTTTGCTTTTTTAGTTGTCTTGGTGTGAATTCGTCTCTAAAATCCATTTTTAACATCCTACGTTTTGTCATTCTCTTCTGAAGCACTTTGAATTATAATTGATTTGTCTGAAAGGTGCCATTTAAATGAAGTTTGACTATTTGCCTGTTCCTCTTGTTAACAGGGACCTGTTGGCCTTAAAGGAGAGAAAGGAGAGCGGGTATGTATTATGGTGTATATGAATCTACCATCCACACATTATCACACATCAACAAGGAGGAAAGCAATGCCATCACTTGATGAAAACTTTTCCTCTTTCCAGGGAGACTTTGCATCCCAGAACATGATGCGCTCCATTGCCAGACAAGTTTGCGAACAGCTTGTGAACAGTGAGCGAAACATTTCTTAATCTTCAGGGGATTTTAAAGCATAAATCAAATCCACTTCCAACTAGTTCTGTACTCCTCTTGCAGGTCAGATGAGCAGAATTGACATGATGCTCAACCAGATTCCTTCTGGATATCGCAGCAACACTCCGGGGCCAGCCGGACCTCCTGGCCCCCCTGGCAACCAGGGAACCCGCGGAGAGCCTGGACAACCTGGCCGAACTGGTTTCCCTGGAAACGCGGGATTACCTGGAAGTCAAGGAGAAAGAGGTGCTTTATTTTTCTGAATGTTTGGTGGTGTTGCAAAGCAGAGAGAAAGAAAATAAACAAGTGGGGATCAGTGATTTCATTAAAGTCATGATATGGACTGTGGTCTATAGTACTGGTTCAACATTAGTGGAACAACCACATAACTGCATTAACTTCTAAAGTCTACGCATGATTCAAGTTCATTCTGCCAAATATTATTCAATCCTTGTGTTTCATTCTTCCCTTTAGGTTTCTACTCATTTCCAGATATTGGATATAGATTTTTCCAAAAACATTCTTTATTAGTGTGGCAGTGGTTTTAACTCTCTTCTCTGGTTTATGTAGGTTTGCCAGGAGAGAAGGGAGAGAGAGGATCTCCAGGAACTGGCATCAGAGGACAAAGAGGCACAGTTGGGCCACCAGGTAACACAGTTGGTTGGCAAACACGAACACTGTTCTCCGGCAGCTGCAGAGAGTCTGCTGGCCTCCCAATGTTCCACACTAACTTTATCTCGACACTAAAACAGTTTCACGGTGACAGCCTTTTCACCTTTTTTTGTGGACTTTTTGAGTACACAGTGCTCCCTTTAGTCTAATCAAAGTGACACGTTCCAGCCAGAGCCAGAATTCACCTACCCTATATGTGTCTCAGGCACCATCGTTTAGGCAGCTGGACCGCATAAATTCTTGGATGGAGGAGTCCCAAACATATTCCCAAATTCTTTCCTTTCTTAAAGATTTATGTCCTATGTACATTGAGCTCCTCCAAAAACACAGTGCATATTTGAAATGTTATACAGTAAATGGAAGGTATTTATGTTCATCATTAAGGAGAGAATGTCGGTGTCTAGAGTGTCTCCAGTCAGGCAAGGTCATGATGCCGTTTTAGAAACAATTACTAAAGCACATTATTAGGCTGATTTGTCATAGCCTTTCCCCGGTTGCAGCTGATATCAAATATGTTTTCTCTAAAACCTCACCACTTCAGAGGATTGCCTTTCCCTTGGGAAGCTTTTGCAAAACAACAGGAACCTTCTATTGATGTCTACTTCACCACAGCAAACACTGACATGTCTGTTTCTGTGAATGAAGTGAGAAACAACTGAAGGCCAGTGGGAGGAAGTCCACATTGATGACTCACTTGTGTGTGTGTGTGTGTGTGTGTGTGTTGCATATGTGTGTGAATGTCTGTATGTGAGTGTGTGTGTGTGTGTGGGAGAATCAGATTGTTGTACAATGAGCTTTCTTTGGTGGCTGAATTGGCAACACATGGGCTCACTTAAGGGAGAGAAAAAGAGAGAGGGGGAAAATTCCGTCCTGAGTTTTTACTGTCTAGACAGACGGGGCCGAGGGTGGAGGGGTGGGGGGGTGGTGGGGGGGTTAACTCCACAAAGCCCCAGACTTTTTTCCTGGTCAAGGTTTTTAATTGAGCCATTGAAAAATGTAAATTACAGTGCCACAGCCCCGCGTTACCCCTGCCATTTTCACTGAAGATTTACGGGTGATGTCAGTGGGTTTTTGTGCTGCGCTCAAGAGACTCTTCATACTAGATCTCACCTTTACTCCCCCCTTTGCAGGGCCACCAGGAGATTCAAGAACAGGACCCACAGGTCCTTCTGGCAGCGCTGGGGCTCGTGGCCCTCCAGGTCGCCAGGGTACTCCAGGGGTGAGAGGACCACCAGGACCCACTGGATATTGTGACTCCTCTCAGTGTGTTGGCATTCCTTACAATGGACAAGGATACACAGGTACACTCACTGTCTAGGTCTTGCATGGAGCTGCATTACACAATAGACTAAATGTATGCAGACTAATTACAACTCAGTGCATCACTTCTTTCTATGATAATGTATGGAGATATGATTGTAAGTGTCCCAGTGTTGATTTTTGAACAAGAAGCTGTTGTAACTATGTCCATAAATTCAACTGACTGTTCGCTAAGCTCCGCTCACTGTTGCTGTGCCTGTCAAGCTTTTTGTTTTTGCACGGAATATAATGATTGATTTCAGACAGAGGTAGACAAAAGAAGGCTTTGAGCTCGCAGCCATTGATTTTCTGATTGAAATTACACTGTCTCAAGTTAACTAGTGATGCTAATCCATCAGTTGGTTAAAAATGCTGTCTGTAACTGAAGTTTAAATGTTACATGCTGACTTGATTTTAAATGAGACCCCTGTAAAAGGATGCTACATAGGTGATTTTATGCTAAAAGACTGAAGCAGAAGCTGCATGACTCGGGCTAAAGGGCAGCATCCTCAACAGTTCCTGTATTGCAGTGTAGAGCTAGAAAGTACTTGTATTAAAAGTATGATAAGAATAAATATAAGATCAGTCTGGTACTCTGTAGGTAGTAAGCTACTTAGCTAAGCACGCTAACGTTTGCAGCTTTTGTCAAAGAATACAAAGACGCTGGTTAATGTCTTCCTCACACTAAAGGCTAAAAACAAGGGAGAAACCCAAAGCCTGCCATGCTTGGTTACTGTTGCTAAGCTGGGATTGGTCAGTGGCAGTTTTGGAGGAGGGGTTTAGCGAACAGTTACTTATTCCAATACCTCCATACATTTGATGTACAATAATTTTAAAACTGGCATGTGAAGCATTCTAGCTAGTGGTGAATGATGACTTACATTAAATCAAATAAGATGCTTATAACTTTGTTCCACAGAGAAAACTCACACCCTCTTTGAACTATTTTCAGGTTTGGCATAGTAAGCGTTCTAAGTCACCTGTGCTGCTTACACTTTGAAGCCCTGTTTCTGAGATGTTTGCCCATTTGCTATGGGGCATGTGAGGATAATCACCATGGACATAACTATTGAACATTAATTAAAACAAACATTACGAAAGCCATAAAAACAGAACGGAGCGGACTGGCACTAACATCATCTCACAGCTACAAGCTACAGTGATGGCAACCTGCTGGCCTGTTTGCATCTTGAACTACAAACCGTTGGGGGAAAAAAAAAAACAGAGACTGAGCATTTCTACGAAGGAAGGAGCATGTACAAATACCACCCAAAACAACTACTAACAAAGAGGATTTCATAACTGAAAGCAGTGTTAATGTGGAGGTGATATGTGTAAATAAACTAATTTTTGTGCCTTGTAAATGATTGTATGAACCAGGACATTTCACTAAAAATCAAGTTAACATCTGTATTGAGCTTGTGCCTCATAACCCTCTGCCTACTTACCACCAGCATAACCTCTGACTACGACGCCTTAAGTCACTTAAACAGCTCTGGTCCAGACTGAAGCATGTTCCATTTGTACTTTTAATCATCATGTTCTTTTTGTACGTTGATCAAATCAATGTTGCTCTCTTGCCATTTCCATGTGTCCTTTGTAGTATCAGCTGGCTATTTTACTACATCTTATTATCCAATAGTTGATGGATTTTTATTGTAAATGTCATCACAGCATTTGAAACAGGTTTTTTTTTTTTATTTAGCTTTTTTGGTACTTAAGGAAGTTTGACGCAGGGACTTATTTGGAATTCCATAGTGCAATATAATTTAAATTGTGCATGTGAAAAGTTGTAGAAGCAACCCTGTTTTTTTGATTGGCCGTCCCCAATATTTTTCTAGCCGGCCGCTACCAGCCTGAACCTGAGGTAGAGTCTATACCTGTGGAGCCAGCTGGAGAGTTTGAGACAATACAATCCCCCGGTTACTCACGAAACCAACGAGGAAAGAGATCACTACCACGAGACAAAACAGAAACACTAGCATCATAGCTACAATAAGGAGTGTAATATTAGAATAACTTCCATGATCACTTATGTGAGGATGGAGTGATTTTCAGAGTAAAACTAGTACTTACATGGGTTTGATACCCCTGGCTATATTGAACATATATTTTTTTTGACATGAGAAAGTTTAGCAAGATGAATACAAACCTACATGTTCGTTCATTACAAACCTGTGTGCTTGCTAAATGTTCCCTTTAAGCGTCTGCTTGTAATATAACTGCAAGTGTTTATCGGACTCCAATGTGTAAAGCACTAAACATGTGAAAACCAGCAGAAAGTATGTCAGAGAAAGGGCAGTATGTATGATTTTGAACACTTTCAGTTCAGTTCTCATGTTGTTTTATCAAACGTTAGTAGGTAAAGCTGTTTCAGACACACCATCAGTAAAGAGTTAGAATTAATTTGATCCCCAAAGATTTGTTCAATGTGATTTTTTTTAAGACTGTAAACCAAATGATAATCTGACTTATTGTAACAAACCAAACTTGTTTTTTTTTTAAATTTTGTTTTGTTACCAAAGGTGGAATTGCATGTTTGTGTTGTATATTTACTGAGGAAGTCAGAATATAGTTGTTGTTTTCTATCTATGCAGTTTGGATTTGGTTGCAAGACTATGGACATAGAATTGCTTTTCTCATGTTTTAACTGCACATTTTGTGAATTCCACACAGCCTTATTTTCTTATTTATTTCTGAAACAGAAGAGGCATTTTTCAATAAAACTACTGAAAATGTAGCGTTTGTTTCAGCTCTCCAGTCATTTTTGTCTTTTGCCGATAACGGTATCTCACGGTATCTGCACATTCAAAGCTCTGGTCTCACATTAGAAGGTCAGATCAACATGCAACCATCTTCCTTTTATATCGAACTCCTCAAGACGAAGCAGAGTTTCTTTGATCTTGACTAACAAGACTGGTTCATCCCAGCATTCAGCCTTGAGAAATACGCTTTGAAGATTGGACATTTGTATATTTTGATAGCTAAAGATACTTGCCATCCAGAATGCCAGGGCAACAAGAAGAGAAAGGAGTTAGAGTGAAAACAAACAGCCCCCAGTATCTAACATTCCCAATATGTGAACTGCCTCTCAGTCTTTTACATGCACCCAGTTGGCTGTTATCCTATCAGATTGAAATGATTATGAATAGATTTCCATGAGGAAACTATGCAAATAAGATTGTGCAGATCGTAGCCCTGGAAAAAACGCAGATTTCCACCCATTAAGCACATCTGAAGGTGAAATGAGAGATGGATGAGGTCAGGGATGACTGACGCCATTTCTGTTTATCGTGCTGAGGGGAAAGTTTCAAAGAGCATGTCTGGTTGGGGGGGGCGGGGGTCCTGCACAAATGCCTGAGATAAGAACTGGAGTGGGGGCTTAGGTATGTAGGTTGTGATCATCACTACATGGGAGAAATCCCCTGTGGAAACTCCTCAAATTGTTCTCGAGCAATTTATGAAGTACCTTTGCAAAAGTCCTTCAATTAGTCCTGGAACCTCAAATAGATTTTATGGAATAGTTTATATTTCATGAGAATTGGGAATTCGTGCAGGTTAAGTACAGCATGAGTGTTTGAACAGCTGGTGCATGTTAGACATAAAGGAGACAGGGGCGAGTCTGCAAAAGTGTTTCACAAAAGAGCGTACATGAGAGCAAATGCAGAGAACACTGTCAGCCATGTAAAGCTGCCTTCAGCAGGTACATTGTCATATGTGGGAGAACATAATAAAAGCTCACAGCTACGGTCTCACTGCTTAATGATGGTGGATTTCATTTACAGTACTTACTGTACTAAGACACACTGGCCTCACTGAAATATGTTCACACCTGTTATAAGTGATGTGCTGTTCGTGCTGTTTCTCAACATCAGGCTATGATTTATAGCTTAACGTCATTCTGTGACATTGTCCAAGACAACGCCATAACCTTTAAGTCCCCCTTTTTTCCACCACAACTGATCGTACCATTTCCCACTAAACTCACATAAAACAACTGTCTTCATTGATGCCTGATACCATCCTCACTCTAACCCTGTCTGGTTTCTGTCTTCTGATTTCTCTGAGTTTGTTGACAATCGAGCAATCCAGCGTGCATCTGTGTTCACTTTGTGGCAAGAGCTTCAAGTGGGCTGTTCCAGGGTCTGCGGTTGTCACAAATTTGAGCTCCTGTTTTATCTCCAGTTGTCCCCTCGCAAACAGCAGACAAAGTGTCTCTTCCACAGCACTGGGAAGGACCATTGGTGGTTAAGTAACATTCAATTACCAAATTAAGGCTCAAATTGGGATCATTCATTGTATTTGGACCCTCAAAAGGAAGCAGAAACGAGCTTTAACATAACGCTGATATATTATCCCTTTAAAAAATTGATATGGTATATTGTAACCTAACAGTTGCCTAGAGCATCAATACATTTACCAGATGTGGAGCAACATTAGCATTTACAAGGAGCTGTACATCTGGATACAAGGTGAATAATAATAGTTTTATTCATAGCTTTAACAGTTTTACCTCTGTTTTGGTCTCCACCAACTCCTGACAGAAACATTTGGCACTTTAACAGCTAAATTCTGCACTATTTCAGTGATTAAGTTTGTCTGCCTGCTGTTTAGTGCCCAGAAACAACACTGATAAGAGCATTGAGAGTGAATTAAAACAGTAATATCTCCAGCTTAAACACAAAGGAAACAAGCCGAAAGAGGCTAAAATGGTGCAAAGCTTCACATTACAAAAAGTCATTTGATCTGTTGTTCATATAAAAATATTAATTAGTGCAGCTTTTAAAAGATACTGTGATATTCCTTAATCGAATACAGGTAGAATATATGAATGTGCAGAGAAACACTGTCAAAGGTTAAGGCTGCAGTCAAAAACTCAAATCTGGGAACAATTTTTGTCTCCTACCATATTGTCAATCAATGTAATGCGGAGTAGGACGATGACACTTTGATATTACTGTATATAAGGTCGTGTTTTGCGAAGCTTCATAAAAGACTTTGATGTACAGTTATAGAAGGTCAGAGATGCTCAAACGGCCTAAACTTTCCACACTGTATTTTGTAAAGCAGCAGCAAATTCATATCAAGCGTGTGATGTGTTAGCAGCGTTGGCACGTCAAAACACAGACTGAGGTTCAAAGAAAGCAAAACTCACCACAGCAATTCACCGGTTTTTGATTTACCGTGGAGCTGCGTAACTGAGTAAAAGTTTAAAGAACACTGTGAGACATTTTTTGTATCTTTGTTAAAAAAAGAAAAAAAAAATTTCATGGCGATAATTATAACCAGCCTGATTTTATGGTGAATTCTTGCACACCGTTTTATAAGGATTCAATGCCATAATAAAATGGAACCATGCATGGACAATGGGCAGCAGATGAGATGAATTAGCCTAGTATTGAAAAGTAATCATTGAGAATGAAAACTTGGATTTTATTTGGAGTTTTAGGACCCCAATGAAAGCACCAGCACAAGAATTGGTGGGATGACAGTGAAATGATGGAGATCACATGCCGTGGAACACAGAAACAGAAGACAACGTTCTCATATTTTCATGTTACAGCTCTGCTCATAATGTAACCTGCTGCACAGAACATTAATCATTACAGTGCAGACCTATAGAGGGGTAGAGAAGACAGTCAAGAATGCCCCCCTGGCCAGGAGAGGCAAACACAGATATATTGTTGGTCTAGTGTGCTAACGTCAGACCATGCACCATTTACAGTGAGGACAGTCAGATTCAATATGCGTCATTAAAGTAATATTTGCTTTCCATGTTTCCAGTCTTCATGCTAAGCTAAGCTAACTGGTTGCTGGCTGTGGCTCCACCGTGCAGAACTGAGAGTGGTATCAATCTTCTCAGCTAAGTCTTGGCAAGAAAGCAAAGCATATGAACTATTTCTTACAGAGAGAAAGGACCAAAGGTTTTGCTCAAGAACACCTCAGCAGGCTGGACACATGCTGTCACATGAGTTAACAAAAGCTGACATGTTACATACAGTGTCTTTATACAAGAGTTGAGCTGAGGTTTCAGACTTACAATGGGATAACAAGAGAGGTTGACCAATATGGGTTTTGGATGACCAATAATAATAGAGCTTTTTTATTGGATGGCCAATTTTCTATCAAAACGTTCCATCTGAAATTGACTTTTGGCATTGTGGATGTGTGCCACTCCACCTTTCCGGTAAAATACTGTAGAATAATTTACTATATAGATACTTTTGTGGAATCCAATCAGAAGCTTAATAAAATCAATTAACAGCAAGTTCCCTGTAAACAGTAATACCATAGCATACTGTATCTAATCTCAGCTTTGCCTTAATGTGGTTTTGAAAGGGAGCCACTGCACAAAGGGAACCAGACACAAATGTATATGAAGTGCTTCGCCTCAAGCAGCCACCCATTAGAACGGAGTGGCTTTGATTCTTGGCTTGCCAACCAAAACCTGAGGAAGGAATGAAGTAGTCCTTTTGAACTTGAAGGGAGGTTGACTTCTCAGAGGGCAAATATTCAGTCAGCATGCAGACAGTAGGTTTCCACTGACTGAGATGCCAAAAGCAACAGCGGAGCAGCACTCCCCTTTGAATATGGGAAGAGGAGAGCCGACAGTTCTCCAGCTGACCTTGTAAAAACTGAGCTTTGATTGTGAATTATTCCCCTTAAAAACCCCATGTCCTTAGTTGCCACGTTACCTGTCACCAAATGTCCTTTAGACAAGAAATAAAAGACAGACTTATGCAGAGTGCTCCCTGATCCCTTGCAATGGTCCCTGTTACTGCTGCCTATGGTATCGTAGGTGTTAAATTACTAATAAGATAGACATACAATTCTCAGAGGAAACTTTGGAAACACTAATTTCAAAAATTGTGAAAAACTCATCGTGACTGCTCCTTCATGAGTGTTACCCTAGAAGAGGTTATCTGCTGATGAAAACATGCTGAATCTTACGGTTGTCTTGGTTTGTCGACTCATTTCTGGTAAACAATAATGGTAAGCACCAGCCTCTGTGACAAATATGTGTGAAATGTGTTTCCTGTGGCTGCATAAAAAGCCCGCCTGTGCTTCACCATTTGCTTTTAATGTAATGCCACAGCAGGAACTGTTATGTTTGCATGACTGGACAAGTAAGTGGATACAGCTCTGATATGGCTTTGGGGAAGCAAGCAATAAACAGTGAGGCTGATATCAGTGACACCAAATCTGAAAACACAAATACTAGATCATTTCCTGTGAATGACTTGTGCTTAGGTTGGCAATTTGAATCCAGCGAATGGCGGACTCCGCCACTAATGATAAAAAATACCACATAAAGATATAATTATAGCGTGTAAACATGTTTTAATGACTTTTGCTGAAGAAATGCAGACTATGAATGCCAGCAAATACATGGTTTGATTTAATGAATAGGATTATAAAGTTCCCTTGTTTGAGCTGTCTATTTGGCAAGGAATGTCTGTGAAAGTCCTCCACCCAGTTCAGAGCTCTGCCCCCTGTTGCAGGAAGCAGCACATGGAGAGCACATCTGTGGAGATCACTGGTAGAAGGCCAACAAGTGTTTTGATTCCTCTGCCTATCCCACAAAAGGTTGTACTGATGTTTGTGAAATGTCTGACCTTTTTTTCAGGGTGAACTTTGATGGTGTATTTACCTAGAGATGGGGGTGGTCTCAGATGCTTTGTTGTTGTGACTAGAGGGCTAATGAGGTGAAACTCGGGATCTTTGGGGATTTTTGTGAACACAAGACAGTGGTTGAATGTCATATGCAGGCATATTGTAATACAAAAATCAACATCCTTTCATATGTTCAGTTCATCTAAAGTAGTGGGTACATATATACCTGTCCATAACCTGATGGATTCAGCACTCTCCGTAACCTTTTCCAACAAATGTTAACCAGTTTACATGTTTATTCTTTCCTTTGAGGGTGTTTAAATGCTCCCAGGCAGCTGTGAAATATTTCATTGGAGTCATCCCAACTTTTGAAATGTTCCATCTGTTTGTATTAAAGCTGACTTATTTCAGCCTTATTTTCCAGTGCTTTAGGCCCAGTGAGGTTTTATAACATTACAAGCCAAATGACGCACAAATGAAGCGTCTTGTGGCAGCACAAAGTGCCTCTAGTTAGCATTTCTCACTAAAGATATCAGGCATCCCAGCACAGCTGCTTGTCAGAGTTATGTAGCATCAGTCAGAAATGAAGTGTGACAAACACGGAGGGAAGATGTCATCTGTGTCCTCTTCTATTGGTTAAGTTTCAACCAACTTGTAAATACAGAAAAAGTGATTTCATGGAAGGACTGAGGAAACATTTTGTTGTTTCTTAAGTTTGTGTTTCACGCTAAATGGCTGTCCTCTGAAGTGGTCTGGAACAGGACACATGTACTCATGCAATCAGTTGCTGAATGTAAAATAAGATGAAATGCAATTAACAATATGCCTTGGAGGATGAGTATGTTTTGAGGACCGGATACAGCCACATGACTTCATACAGTTCAGCTGCGCTGCGACAAGATGCTCCTATAAACAAGCACCAAATGATGAACAGATATCTGTTGGTGGTGTTCCACATCTCTCCTCAGAGACGGGGACTTTGGAATGAAAACACTGCCACACATAAAGCCTAACAGGACAGCGGATTCTTTTGTGTAACTCTGGCCAAAGTCTTGCAGGTAATATCATCTAAACCCCTTAAACTGTCATTTGTATTCCAACAGAGGAGGTTAAATAATAGCGAATGGTGCAGCTCAGCTCAAGTAATGATTTTCTTCTGTTTTAGCTCTCCATCCCCTCATAGATCAGTCACTGTCAAGATGACTTGCCATTGGTCAACAGCACAAAGTTGGACTGGTTGGTTCATTCCAATGGAATCATCATGATCAGAGGGTGTGCTCACAATGTTAAATCCTGATGTGAGCAGGCCTTGAAGCTCACTAATTAACACACCTTGTTTGTGTAATCCATACAAAAACTGAGGTGTAAAAACAACAGGTTGTCATTTTACAGGGGGTTAAGCACCAGGCTGTTTCTTGGCCTGAAGCAGTGACTTCCCGGAGTCTTTTCATCATTGTGGGTTGCCACTGAGCAATATAGAGTCGTAGAGATGTTGGCAGGCAGACTTTTGTACCTTGGCAAGGGCCAAGCTAGCTGTTTCCAGTCCTTTTTTTATATGGTAAGCTAACCTTCTCAGTATAACTTCATATTTAATGGACAGATATGAAAATGTCGATCTTCTTAGCTAGCTCTGGGCAAGAAAGTGAGTAAGGATATTTCCCAAAGTGGCAAACTAGTCCTTTGAGCGTTAAGAGGTTGGAGAATTCATCATTTATATGTTATTATTATTTAATGGACCTTAAGGGACATGGCATCTTTAAAGCACCCCGTATTTTACAAGAAAAAAAACAAAAAAAATGAAGAAAAGCTGGAAAAAAAAGATTTTCTGTGAAAGATTTTTTTCTGTGTCCCATTTGGCGACACCTCAGATTTTTCTTGGGACTGCTTGGGAGTTCTCATCCAATCAAAATGTGTCATGGAATATGTCAATGAAATTATTAGTGAAAAGCTAAAATGCTATGCATGAAAAAGCTACAAAAAGAGAATGCTACACTTTGGAGACTGTAAGCAGACATTACACTCTCCACATTCTTTTTGTTTGTGTGGGTGATGGTGCGGGGGACTGATTGTGTGGGCCTGAACATTCAACGCCTCTCTCCCCAGAGGGCAGTAAGGAAAAACGCTTACTGGGGTCGGTGTAACGCTGTGTCACTCTTTCCTTGCACAGCAACTTTGAGAGAGTCCTCTCCAGTTTCCCCTCCGGGCCACAGCAGCTGGCAGGGCCGCCGTCATGATGACCTGTGAACCCTCAGAGGAAGAAGAGGCTTCGTGACTCAGCTCACCGAAGCGTCTGTGAATGTTAGTGAGAAAAAGAAGGGGGCTGCTGTTCTGGGAAATACTAAAAAAAAAAAGAACAGACAGTGTGACAGAAAGAAAGTGGTGAAGTATGTGTCACATGCTTTTTTTGCTGAGAAGATTTGGAGAGAAATAATAGTCAAAGAGAACTGTTCAAATGTTCACAATCAAGGGGTATTTTAAAGTTATAGAGTAATTATAAAACCCACATTCAATTACAGCAAGATTCCCATGTTTTACTATGACCACAGACACTCCGGGTTCACAATCATGAAACATGATCTAAAAATGGATGGAATACACAGCTGTATGATCTACCTAAGATTTCAGCACTATTTTCTGTGACATAACTCAGAATTTTTAAATCCATGTGAATTTTCTCATGATTTGGGTCAGCGTAGCACAGACTGAGGTTAGAATAAACCACTTTGGTGAATATGATTCTTCTCTTAATCTTAGTAGACTTTCATTGAAATGTGGTTGAAAGCTCAGAAAAATGTCAGTCGTCCGTGAGTTTACTATTATTGGAGTCAAAAGTGAACTTTCCATCATTACTTTGTTTGAGGTTGCAGGAAGGTTTTCATCACAGAGGTAAGATACACTGTTGTGTAAATATAGGATACAAGTTTTAGCAGCTGACTACGTCTCACATCTGTAATACTCAGAGAGTTTATAAATGGTAGAGGGCCAAAAAAACATTTGTTTTCTAGGGGAAAACCCGTGGCGTCATTAAACACCCAACAGTTTCTCCCACTATAAGAATGAATGTGGTAATCTTCAAACATCATGGCAATCTGCCTTTGAGAAATCTTGTAAATATGTCTTGTAAAGATAACCTGTGTAATAGATTGTTTTGGCTCGAGGAAAGTTTGAAGGTCATCAAAAATAAAGGGATTTGTTGTCTGGGGATCACGGTACACGGGGCCAGCTTCAGAGCCAGAACACACTGGATGTGAGGATATGGGCGTCCGTAGGTCACAATGACCTGGACGTCGGATAAGCGTCATAAAATAGATGGATGCTTGGTGTCAGAGGAAATGTTAAGAGTTCATCAAAACAAGATTTCCCCTTTGGGAGACCTACAAAACCTACAGCAGCTTTCAGAGAAACGGGACTGTGATGGTAGAGGGAACATCACAGGAGTCATCAGGTCATTGGAATATCTTCTGGGGACCATGAATTATTCATAATTTCATGCTAATCTCAGATGAATTTACTGGCCAACATTGTTGCCCTCAGACCAAGCTATTGGTCAAGCAAAGTTCAAAAGTAGAGGGTAAGGGTGAAGTTTTTTTATTTAAAGTATTTGGAAAAGGTGCTCCTGTTGCTTCGTGTTCGAAGATAGAAGTTAACTTGATGGATAAGTCCGCTGAGTCTATGTCAAACAGAAGCTGCGACTAAATTGAATTGTCACTTGTTTCTTGACACTCCAACTGGCTCTGGAAGGGACGTCTCAACACCACGGCAAATTGGAGAACTGGTTTGTTTTGACTCTTCTATCCACAAAAATGATTCCAGAATGTTTGAATTACAGCTTCAAGTTGTTTCTATAATACTGAGAAAACAGGACTCCTTCCATCCGAAGTGCTGCAGTTAACAAGTAGTGAACAGCCAGCGGAATAAAAGTACAGGCGCAGCAGCCGCTCCACGTGTCCCTCGCCGGCCATTCGGAGGCATTTTACAGCTTCACACTGAAGTCATTGTCGAACGTGTTGGTGGAACATGTTAGTTTAAGGTTACAGAACATACAGAACACCGCGACTCGATGCGTTTCCATCGCGGCCTTTAAAGTTGTCAACATGATGAAATGCAGCTACAACAGCTTGTATTTTGTCTATGTCTCTGGGAGAAGTTTATCTGCATATCATTATCATAGATAAAACACCTAAATTTACAACATGAATCATTATATTTCTTGTTTGTTCGTCCTTTAAACTCTCCCACGCGGTGACGTGACTAATTTCTTCCTCAGACTGTATGAAGGGGGGGCAACATGATGGAGGTGCTATGAAGACTGATGGTCTTCATCCGTGTGGGAGGGACATTCCAAGTGGATGATAGTGGAGGTTTTATAATCCCGTTCCTATCAGTGATGGATTTCACAGACGATCACTGTCTGCTGTTCACTGCTGTGCTGTTACAGAGGAACCGGATGACAACTGGAGGAGTTGTGGTCTTCCCCTTTCCACCCCCTGATCGGTTCCCCTAAGAAACATGCGTCGTCGCCAAATAATGTGTAATGGCAGCAGTTGGTCCTGGGTCCACTTTAATATAACAGCACATTCGATTTAATGTTAAAAACCTGCTGTGTATTTTCTACAAAGGTGAAATGAAAGCTGTGTATTCACATTTTAATTTCTTGCATTGAAACAACAAAACATGTGATGTAAAACATACGTTTGTGTAATTGACCATTGGCTATGCTCCACGTTACAGGTAAGCAGGTACACAAGCCACCATGACGTCACCCGTTGGTTTGTGGACTGCCACGTTGAGGCTTTATGTTGTCATCTTGGTTTCGTGGCCGTCGCCGTTTTGGTTTCTTTTGCAACCAGAAGTGACATTTATTCCACAAAGACTGCCTCTGATTGGCTATTCACAATGTAAACCCACTTTAAATGGGTAATGGGGAAACTAGCGACTGAGACCATAAACACATTAGGAAAGTGTTTGATGAGGTAATAAATCAAGTGAGCATTAGTGTCATTTTCTCATTGACTTCAACTCATTCAGACTTTTTTTTCTCAATGAGCAGAGTCGCCCCCTGCTGGCTATTAGAAGGAGGTTTAAGGCTCTTCAGCATTGGCTTCACTTTTCACACCTGGAAGCTACGTCCACCTCTTTTAGACAGTCTGCGGCTGCAGCTAGCTGAGTAACTAAAGCTGGATGTATTATAAGATGAAAGATACATGACACAACTTAACAAACCACTGCAACACATTTAGATATTGGAGGAAAATAAAGTTAGCAGCTGTTCACTCCACCTCTGAAATGATCTGCCTATACTGACCTCTCTTCTTAGACTCTTCTTAGACTGTTTTTGATAGGTCCGTCTTCCTTTGTTAGGGTTGCTTTGCAGTGTAGACAGGCTTTCACCGGAAGAAGGCGCTTGCACGCACAGGGACACGGAAGGACTTGTGATTGGTAAGAGATCTCTGAAGCCTGAAGATCTTCTGAAGCCTGAGCCAAAGTCTAGTTTTCTCTCAGACTACTTGAATTGCAACATGCTGAAAACTTGTTGTGGAATTTTCACCCAATGACACTAAACATAAACTGCCTGCCTCAGCGTCTCTAGCTGATTTTTTTTAAATGTTTCCAGACAAGACTTAAATCTTGTGAAAAGAGTCTCAAAGAATAACAAGAGCATAACCCTGCTTGGCTTCTTAGCTTGCACACATCCTATTTTCAAACAGCAATACATTTTCACTTTTAAAGTAGAAATAGAAGATCTTTTAGAATAAGGACTAACCCATGTGTCTGGCAAATGTAACACAATCCCACCTATTGCTGGCTGAATGCAAACCATGGACTGTATAAAAGAGGTGGATTTAGCCACCATGTCTTCACCCATTGGTTTGTGGACTGCTGTTTTGAAACCTGGAGTTTGGCATTTTCTAAATCACCATTTTGATTTTGGAGCCTGAAATGACGCATGTGTTTTTGGTTAGGTTTAGACATGGTCTGAAAGCATAACCTGCTTTATCATCTGTTTTTATTCTAAATGGAACCATAATTTACAAAATAAACATCACGCTTTATTGAAGAAGAAGTGAAACTAGTGACTGAGGCCATAAACTTATTAGGAAAATGTTTAATGAGGTAATAAATCAAATGAGAAGTAGGATCTTTTTCTCATAGACTTGCGTATAGTCGGACTTCTTTTTGGAGCCACTGGAGTCGCCCCCTGCTTCAGCTCTGGCTTCACTTTTCAGACCCGGAAGCTACGTCCACCTCTTTTATACAATCTATGGCTGCAGCTAGCTAAAGCTGGATGTATTGTATTATTTCTACAGTCTTTCTGCAAACTAAGGATGATTTGCCCAACATTAGCCTGCAGGACTGGCTGTCACACATTCACAGTCATCCACAGGCTTTTTCCGCCATTATTATTCATGTAATGTACACCGCCAAAAATGTTTGTGGGTAAAATAACAATGTGCTGCTTGGCCTTACACTGCTGGTTGATACTGGAAGTAGTAAGCTAGTTATCCACACATGCTATCAATTGCAGCTTACATACATTACATTACATTACAGTACTGATTAACATAATGTTTACTCCATTTCTTACACTTTTGCTTTTGTATTTTTGGTTTTGGACAGATTTAGAAAAGACACCACTGTTAAGGGAAGGTGTTTAGCGTACAGTCAATTAACAAATCCTGCCAAAATTATTCAGTAGTTCATCTGATACTGTTGTGTTTGGCCCCATTTAAAACAAGGCTGATTCATGATTCTCTTTGCTTGTCTAGTTTCAACATGAGGTGAGCGGCAATATGAAAACACAGCATAATATCCCTGTAATTTACTGTAACTACTGCAATTAGGACCAAGTCTCTTTTAAAGAAGATTAATCATTACTCTTTAATGGTCTAATAAATCTTCATCTGAAAAACAAGGGTCTTTTCTTGTCATGGTTTAACTGCTCAGAAAGACATCTGAGTTCTGGAGAAGCACACTCCAGATGCAAAACTTCAGCTGTTCCAATTACCTGCAGTTATGGACATAACAAAGTAAAGATTAATCAGATCAGTTTGAAGAATAAGATCCTGCTGTAGTTTAATATAAAACAGACAAACATTTTTTCTTTTTATGATTTGTAGGAACAAAGACAGTTACTTTAAGTGTAGACCAGTATTTCTCTTCATTTTGTCCCACAATATTAAGCACAACGCTGTATTCTTTAGTAAATCACATGCTGACATTTTTGCATGATTCTGGGAAAAACGCAGCCCAGTAATCTAATGGAAACTCAATCACTGGTTTAACCTGATTAAGGCTGAAAGCCCGATGTCATATTTACTGGCAGTTTGACCATTTTGCTAAACTTAATCAAATTTTCTGTTAAGCGTTTTTGCATTGCTGCTGAATAAAATAGTCAAATTATTGTGTGATCTCATGATTCTTTTAGAATGAATCATGAATGGAAGGTTTTGATGTCTGATGAAGTTTATAATTTGGGCTTCATCCCCAGCCCTCGATGTCAGCTGACTGGTGATTAAGAGGCTGTTTTGGAGGTTTGGTGGTTCTGGTTTAGCCCTCAAACGTATTCAAATGGCACTACTCAACAAAATATAATACTGTAATACTGTAGAGCAAATGACTTGGAGTTTCTTCCAGATTTGAACATCTCAGTAGACAGTGGATCATATTCAACATCAGCACTGATTTCAGTCCATGTTGTTCTGCTTTATCTTGTTTACTGACGGATGAAAGGAAGTGAAAGGAAGTGGAGTCTCCGACCCAGACTGTGGTAATATTTAGTTTTTTACTTGCAGTCAACTAATCCCAATCAAAAGACCAAAACCATGTATTGTCTGACCTTATCCAAGTATCGCCTGTGTAGCCAAAGCCTGATAGCTTATTCCTCTGCCATAGACGTCCAGTGTTGTCCAAATATTATTAAAACACACACACACTTTTGTAATGGTCACAGTATTGCACTTGGTGCCCATTAACATGGGCACTGCAATTTATTTTGAGTCGGTCCCAAATATAACATGTAGCTGCTGCAAATACTCAGAACGTCTAATGTGTATTATTCCACAGCTGAAAAGAGCTATTTAGGAGTCTCTTTCGTAAAATGAAACTATATATTTGTAAATCCATTTTCAAAGATTTATGCCTTTGGTAGAAATGGGCATGGGCCTGAGAGCCTCAGACAGGGTTAATAAAACAGAAAGTATTGAAGGATGAACATATTGTTGGCTTTGGTTCTTTCATGGGGTTTTGTAAAATATAGAACAATGTCAGCTTTATCTTTTAAGACAGCATGTGTCTATTTTCTTCATCCAAATATTCTCTACATTATATGATCCACATTTTTGCACTCTCAAGAATCCCTTTCCACAGTTCCAGATTTACTGCGCACTCTCAGTGTTTAGGTGGTTATGATATGGCATAAAGGAATTTGCTGTATAGACAATTCATCCAACTTCCACTTGAAGCGTAATCTTGTTTAAATTAAAAATCCTCAACCTCTCCAGCAGATCTTCACTCACTGGCACCAAATGACAGGTAAAATGATAACCTGATGGCTTTCCATAACTGAACCCTCAGACTCTCCCATTATTCAGTCAAATTTAATCTATTTTCACTTTGTATGTCTGTCATGAATTGAGCTTTGGGCCAATCTACAGAGTAACTGGGGTTTGTTTGGGTTCATGGGGCTTATCCACTGCGTTCTGTATAGATTTTCACTTTGTCTCCATACTTTTAGAGCTTATAGGTCCAAACTTTCCTTCACTCGTGCAGAGTTTAGTTACAGGCAGGAGACACCAGAGATTCCCAAAAGTAGAGGTGATTTTCTTGTCTGCAAACCTCCCATTTTCTTTTGTTTAACATCTGGGTTTAACGCTTCCTTTTGGCCATCTGAGAGGGTTGTTACACAACTTGCCCACTGAAACTGATCATGACTCATTTAATGTGTCTTGGTGACTTTGTGGTTTAAGGTGCGCTACATATGAAACCTGGCACTGAGCCTACAGTATATCATGTGTCCTTCCCATTTTTCTTGTTTCTGTCTCTACTTTGACCATAAAATTGTAGAAAAAACCTGACTGCTCTACATAAATAACCACTGATTATTTATGTAGAGATGTCTTCATGTGCGTGTAACAGCAGGAGACTGCACTCCGTGGTTTGGTAACTTGGACTGAGCAGTTTCACGGGTCTGACCCTCTTCCTCCACAGAGTTTATTTTGTGGTTTTGTGAGCCTGTTTAGCTGCTACTTGTAGCAGCATGATACAATCTGCAGCTCCAACCTTCTGCTGTATTGTTCTCATGAGCCAAGAAACCGAATACATGAAAAACTCATCAGGAACCTTAAAGCTGCATGCTTAGATTGTTGTCAAAGTCACTTTATGTATATTCTGAATAGAATAGAACATGCAGGAATGGTTCAACATTTACTTTCTTATTCTCAAGAGTTACTTGCGCTTAATTAATACCATTCTCATGACAGATTGCTAAAAGCTTAGCTTTATCTTGGAATGAATACTGGAACGGGGGAAACAGCTAACCTGGCTCTCTCCAAAGTTAAGTAAACCCACCTCTAAAGCTCAAACAGCTCAATCAGATTTGACACAACAGCTCGTACAACACCACAATCATCATCTAGCGTCGCTGAGATTTAGAGCGCTGACTCCTTGTTTTATGTTCTCACTTAGCAGATAGATATGAGAGTGGTATCAGTTTTCATATTCAACAAGGAAGCACATTTCACTGGAGAGCTAGAGTCTGCTGGAGCCACTGTCCCAGTTTGTCGGTCACAGCCCCCAGTGCTCTGATCACCACTGGCACCTCTGTTGCCTTTAGCTCCTCTTTCAGCCCTCGGTGTTTCTCTAGATTCTCGTGTTGCTCCTTCCTGATGTTGCTGTCGCTCAGACATGCTACATCTATCACCACTGCCTTCTTTTGTTGTTTGTCGATCAACACGAAGTCCAGTTGGTTATCACCAGTTTGTCGGTCTGGATCTGGAAATCCCACAGGATCTTTGTTTGGTCATTCTCAACCATTTTAGGCGATGTTTTCCACCACTTTCCGCCACTCGACGGAAGTATTGAATACTGTTTTTCATGTACAGATTCTTACATACAGGCTCAGTGATTGGCTTGAGAAGTCAATGATGCTGCCAGTGTAAAAACAGCAATTATATTGAACAAGGGTGTGTGTTGGAATTTCTGTGCTTTGGAAAAGATGACTCAGATTTGGGCTTTGACTTATTCTGTGACAGCCAGGATATTAAAGATTGAGCCTTCAGCTGGAGCTCTGGTCCTGGTCACAGGCAGCACAGCGCTAAATACATGGCATCTTCCCTCCCATTCATCATTCATGTACTGGATCCACTGTCATATTTACTTCACCTATCCATGAACACACAGCTCTGCCCATGTGTTCTCCATTACCCAGTGCTAGCTGTAGTATTTCAGTGATGTGACTGAACGTCCGGCCAGGTTTCAGCAGATGGTTTTGTTTCTTAGTTCCTTCCACCCCACGAGGGTTTACTGTGTACAACAGCTTGGATTAGATCAGACAGAGTGCAGTGGAAGTCTACAATGTATCCCTTCCTCCTCTGGCTTCACTTAGGAACAATTAGATAATAATCACTTTTCTCTCAGAGTGATGAGGGAAGTCAAGTCGACACTAGACTCTTGCGTGATTTGAAGGTAGTTTCAGGCTAATCTTGGGGATTCCTCCAGAGCAACCTGCCTCCCGTATTATCTTACAAGAGCACCTGCAAACAGACCCACTTCAGGACCAGGGGATTTCATTTTCCTGTCTACAGTTTAAAAAGTTATCATGATAACATTTTTCCTAGTTTCCCATAGCGCTCTCTTGTCTTCCTAGAAAGACATCATACCCACATAAAGAATAACTGTCTGCTTTTCCATCGGTCTGTTGGCACATTTTCTCCGTTTGAGAGAGGACCCTGGGGCTCTAGTTTGAATCATGGCTGTCTTACTTCTGCACACCATCAGCAGGATCTGCACAAAGAGTATTTTAAAGAAGGATGTGGTGTATAATGTGTTATACTGAGCACAGAAACATTTCACAAGTGGAGTGATCTGCTGGCTAACAGTGATTTCCACAAGATCCAGTCTTCCTCCAATCTAAAACAAATACCCTCCACCTCAGTGGGACTTCCATGAACTTCTCCAGATTTAGGGTCTGCCGCTATAAAAGATGTAAATGACATCTACTGAAGCCTGAAAGGAACATATTAACATATAAAAACATCTCTCTCAGTATTCCAAATATATCATGATAATGACATGGATGCTAATGTTAACCTTTGATGGAAAGGTAATTGATAACAAATGTTTGGATATTGATGTAATGCCTAGATTTATGGCCGTTATATGGCAGTAATTTGACAGGACATTATGGACCATTTTCTCTTAAAAATGATTTTAGTAGCACAAATTGATGTTAAACAGCAAAAGAACAATAGGTCCGTTGGATGTAACTCACCCTGATCCCTTAGGAGTGTGAGCACTTACGCAATGTGTACTCTAAGTTGGAAATGGCCTAAAGTTGAGTCCTTGGATGCACTACACCATCCAGACACCCTTAACCTCTGTAAGGAGTACTTTATTATTATTAATATGTGCAGTTGCTTTCTTTGGATGCTAACATGGATGTAGAGGGACCCCTTGGTTGGTTTTGTCTGCGAGTCGAGGCTGAGAGTTCGCTCAGTGTCCTTCTGCAGTGAGTCAGCAGGCGGGCTTCCACCAGAGCGTGAGATCCTCTGGCTGCGAGCCACACTGTTTGGGCCACTGAGGCCAAGTTTATGATGCGGCCACTCAGTCACTGCTTGTAAGAGGAACAGTGCTGCCTCCAAGTGACTGGGAAAGTCCAGTCAGCCAGCGAGGGTATGTTAGAAAGAGAGAGAGAGAGACAGAGATTAGTCACACATAAGGTCTCGTCTCTCATCCAAGCAACCAGCTCTGTTGACCATCAGTGATGTCCCCAAACCTCAGAGGATCATAAAGCCTCAGCTGTGCCTTGCATCAAGCGGTCTATGCAAAGCAATGGAATTTTAAAAAAGAAAAGCGCTGCATTGTATCACCATATGTTTAACTACATTAACAGAAAATGTCTAAATGTTACTAATGCTGATTCTATGATGCAAAAGGTTTGTACAGCACCTCCTAATACATCAATCAGTCCAACATATCAGGCCATATGAGATCCTGATCGGCACCTTGTCATCCACTTGTGTTGATGCACATTCATTCTGCACATGAAACATGAGTGGAAGCACCATAGTCAAAAGAATGCAGGTCTCAGGGGACTAAAGAGTCTGCAATGTCTCCAGTTTGATTCCAGGTGGAGGGTCAGAGAAGACACAAGTGCTATCTTATGTGGGAATCATCAATGAAGTGCTGAAGACAACATGATGCACTGATGCTGATTTACTTTTTATTTTTGCAGAAATGTGGGCTACATGCTAGCTGACATGGATGAAACGAATTTAAACAATGGAAATGAAGGTTTGATTGATATTTCTTTTAAAAAAGAACAGATTTGCAATTGTCAAGTGAGGAAGCTCAAAGGACTTCACGTGTTTGTCGGGTCTCGAGGATACACACACTGCATGTTTGTTAGAAACACATATTGAACAGAATATGCATAGCATGCCTGCTCTGAGAAAGGCTTTTTGTGTACACTTAAAAATTTCTTCCAAACTTACCTGCAGCTGTTTAAGCTTTAGCCACAGTGTCTCTGTAATGCTGCATGGGTCTAATGTGCCACATCTGTAATCATTCATCACAAAAACTTTAATGCTTTATGAACATGTGACACGTACAAGTGTTCGGCTGCTTTGCTAATCAGCGGTTTTTGTTGGAAAAGTAAATGTTTTTGGAAAGTATAAAGTAAGGCTGAAACCTCTCCAGTGCAAGCAAAAGCAGGTCTTGTGAAGCAGGTTTTAACATCAGGTAACATCAGTGCATCAGTAATAGAATCAGGGGTTCTGTCGCCTAAATCAAAATATTGTCTCTGGCAGTTTGAGAATGCTGGATTGTGCATTTTTTTTATGTTAATCCAATTGATGCTTGAGCTAATTATATTTTAGGGAGCAGCAATACAGTCCCTAAATTCATCCTCACTGGAACAGTTCTGAGACGGTACAGTTTACAGTTATGAATGATGGAAAAAATGATGATGATACAAAAACAGTTTACCTGTAAGTAAGGGAATCGCTAGCTAGGAAAAACAAACCTGGCTCGTTTTTAGTGAAGGGGAGCCTTATAAAGAGACACAGCAAGGCTCATCTTTAAATGCACTACCCACAATCCATTTTGTGTTAGCCAAATTACAACCTACCGGGCCACGGGGACAGCAGCGATGCTCTTTCAGGGACCGTTTTTTTCTTTTACAACTCTGTTTAATAGGCTTCTTTGTCAAAGTTAATGTCTGCTTTCTGTTAAACGAGGTGGCCGTGAAAAGTCTCCCATAGCGCTCCGCAGAGGTTTCGCACCTTTAAGTTGTTATTGATTTATTTATTCGTGGCCTGAGAGTCTCCCATGCCTGTTGTGAAGTATGTAGAGAAAATGGGATCCTTGTCTGTGCAGTCAGGCACTGTCTGCTTCAATTAGAAATGTTCAAACCATAGCCGGAACTTTTTCCACTGTTTGCTCTTCATCCACTCATATTTTCCATCTGCTATGAAAGTTTAAGTCCCAGCGTTTTGGGAGCAGGGAGTCCTTCTTTTTGCTCTTTATTTAGGAAGAGGGAAAGAAGGCTGCTGATATAATGATGCTGTGTTCACGTTTGCATCTCACATATCAGCCTAAATGTAACAACGTATTATATCAAACCAAGGGAAGAGTGGTGGTTACATTTGCCTTTGAAAGCATTTGAAACCACTCTAGCTTGAGTGAGTTTCTGCTGGATTTTATTTCACATTTAGGGCCATGCAATGTCTTTCTTTTACTTTGACCAATTACTGATTTATCTTGGTACAAATTTTCATGTACGCCTACAAGGCACAACTGTGTATCTCACATTTTAATAGCATTTGTCCCTTCTTTCCACCCTCTTAAACTTAACTGCTCATTTAAAGATGATTTGTAATTACAATCATCACATGAACCCTCAAAAAAAGAAAAAAAAAAGATGAATCATTGGAAACCACTTGTTTCATTTTCCACAATCGTTCCAGTAAAACGTCTTTTTTTGGGAAACCAGAAATAGCAGAAAAGTGAATGTGTCTTTGGCAACGCTCTTACATCATGATGTCACACCAGGCCCCCAGCCTGCTTTGTATCATTTGGGGTTTGGTTTCGGTAAAGCATGTTACCAAATGAACTGTGGGGAAAATGATGTTCATTCATTCTGCCTTTTTGGTGTCTTTAACTATCGGTCTCTAATTATCATCTTTACTTTTCCCAGTCTTGGTTTAGTTGTGCTTAAGCCAAACTTGACTTTTATTTAAATGACATAATTTCTGTCAGGGGCACATATGTCAAAGGATACCGGACTGTCACGCTGCATTGTTAGTCATGTATACTTTCATTTGGCAGAATAAGGTAAGTGTGATTCTTAATGCTTTCAAGACAACACAGACAGTAAAAGGAGCAGAGGCAGGTAGTCTTCACTAGAGTTTAGTGAAGTGTCGTGTTGTCTAGCTTTCATGCAGTCATAAATTCTATTGGTAAGTACTCCCATGTCCTGTGTGACCTGTACAGTAGATGATTAATGCTGTACTCAAATGTCTGGGAAAATGGCAACAATGCAAAAGAAGAGAGACTGTGAACCTTCCTGTGGGTAATTACATGCAAACCAATTCCTGTTTCATGCAATGGCCCTGGACACTTGGGGTTTCTGTTTGATGGAAAATTAAAAGGCTCACCCCAACATTAAACCATAAACTATGGGGGTACAATACCCACACTCCCAGGATCACTGCCAGAAGTCAGGATTATGTTTTTTTGTTTCAGACCATAATGCTCCTGCTATTCTCCTTCCCAAATTAGCTGAAGCATCATTGAACAGAGGGTGAAAGATCACATTCTTCCAAGCCAATACCATTTAATGGTTGCACACAAAAGCAAGAGACAACCAGAATTTTTTCCTAATTACTTTAAACCTCTTTTTGAGGGATGACGCAGTCGGGGGATTGAGGTTGCTCTTTGAGAAGTTCTGGCGCGCCTATATGCTTTTAGGAAGGAAAAACCTCCTCTAGACAAGATAGTAATAATTTTTCTTACATTCAAGTTTCAACTCTGAGCTTGTTTGCTTTGGTTCCCTCAATAAAGCAGGCAGCACCTGTCTAAATGGTCCTATCGAGCAAGCAGAGTAAAATAATGAATCATTCAGCATGAAGACTGAGGTTATCAGAGTTCACAGCAGGCAGACTTTATGAACGTAGAATAGTTTCATCTGTCTTCATGCAAAAAATCATAAATCATCAGTCACAAATAGTACTAGAAATACAGATTTTATCTTTTGAAAATCACAAATAACTTTAAGTTTGTGGCCTCAGCTTCTCATGTTAACGGTATGCTACACTGTTTATAACAGTTAAGATGAATTAATCTATTTAGTTCACGCGACAAAAACTGAATGAGATCTTCAGATGAACCAAAATCAACCTATGGGATGTATACGTACGGTTGAATCACAAATTCTCCACATGCAACATTTGTAAGTAAGAAATAATGGGGAACTGACTCAGGAGCAACATATTTTGCAGTTTGAGAGGAGTCAGCTAATTGAACTTAAACAGTTTTAGTTTATGACTGTATGACTGCACCATATTTCCAGAAGGTTCCCTAGGTTACATGCATTACTTTATTGCTGAGCAATCGGTCATTTCATTAGTTTGAACATTTAAACAATGGGAAAATCTGTCATGAATGCAATTTATGGGCCATTACAGCAGTAGTTAACAATGAGAGCCGTTGCACCTCGTACGGAGGAATCCCTGGTGTTTTGGCTCCGACACAGAGAATGTGGAGCATGACCAATCCCCTCTTTTTAGCTCGGAGCACCGTCTGCCCATTAACCACAACCACAAAGCACCACTCAGCATCATGTGAGCCTCAGTTGTAGCTCATACTCTAGTCGTAATGGTTACGGTGGCTGCAGAGGTGACTCAACTGAACAAAGAACACACTGGCTGTCTTGGTGGTCTGAGCCTAATTCTTTGACCTTTTGACTCTCCCACCCACTCACATAGTATGAGGTTGTCGTCTTACTTTACTAAAACCAGCCTGTCTCGTGAAAAGAAGTCTTGAAAATCTGAGATACTGTAATAACAGGAAACTTGGATGAAACACAGCGGACTAACTCGATCAGCTGACATCTGATCTTTCTGTTTAAGTGACCAGCATGACAACCATGCAATTATAGATTTTGCAAAAATGTCAGCACCTCATTGAACTTGTATTCTATGACAAGGATAAGGAGTCCATAACTCCGTGCCATGAGCACTGGCGTCGGAGAGATCTCCTCAGGATTGTACATGGCCTAAAAGTCACAGGCAGTAAAATCTAAAACTTTCTCCTGTTATCGCTATTAAGGAGGATTACTGCGTATTGTACTTGTGGTTTACTTGCTTGAACGGCCCAAATGAAGGAATGTTTCATCTGCTCAGTAGCTGCAGGAGCAGTGTCGAAGCATCCGCCTGTACGTTACATCATGTGTACATTCAGCGTGTGGTTAGTCGTCTGCTGGCTTTCAGTCAGCTACAGTGTCGGGGAATGCTTCTCATTACCCCATGTAAATAGCACATCCTGACTCACTCTTTAATTTAACATTAGGAAGGAGCTTGTAATGCTGAAAATAGCACACAGTTTGTGCTTAAGTCAAGGGCAAACACTACCAGCTTCCTCGCCGTGAGTTGTGGTTTGAGGAATGTCTAGTCTTGATTTCTTAATTGAGTTTTATAGCCTGGTCTTTGAAAGCTATCTTAGCATCTGCTGTGCTGAGTGTTTTGATGTGCATTCAATGGGAGCAGATGTTAGAGGTAAAATACACTCTCAGACATGAGTTGATAACAGTTTCTGCGTTCGATCAGTTTGCAGTGCTGCAGTGCGTTACAGGAAATTAGGCTTTGGTGTGTAATTTAGTTTTTTTTTAATGCTTTACCCTTTCTGCTCTACTTTTACAGTCCTCATAACTTAAAAACGAGCCTAACTTGTTTCTTTCACTTACAAGGAGAGACAATTGCAGCCCTGACAATTACTTAGATAAGTTGGGATTTTGGCAGTTAATTGGAGAAAAAGGTCCTTAGCAGGTCACAGACTGCCCGGCCTCTTTATAGTCCTGATTCAGGAGACAATGGCAACAACGCCAGAGCTTTTACTGCTGATGCTTTTGAAGGCCGATGTAACTGGCTTCTAACTGTGTTTTTTTTACTCAAACATAATGCCTCATTACAAGTAGAATAGTCAAACAATCATAAAGTCAGCAATGCGACTAAATAATGTTTTACAGCAACATCTACAGAAAGTTTGCTAATGTAAGCTAGCATAAGCTGCTGGTCATACCAGACCAAGTAAGGATGTAGCAGTGAAACCCGTGAGTGTAATTAATTGAGCAAGGGTACATTTTATTATCTCTGCCAGGCGTCAAGCCCAGAGGGGATCATGCATTTGATCACGTGTGTGTGTCTCTCTGTCAGCTTGATTTTTTTATTTTTTTTGCATTTATGCCTCAATGCAGTTACGGAGATTCACAATTTTTTAATAACTGTTTTAGACTGTTTTTGACTGCTGACTCCACTTAACTTAACAACTGCTTTAGTTTGACATCAGAGGAAAAGGCACTTGGCTGCACAAGTCTTACCCGATCTGTCGCAGGCCACATTTTGGGCTTTGCCGTGGCTCAGAAATTCACAATAGAGGATCATAGTTTGGCCTTTTGAATTGTATTTTAACAGGGGTGCTTGCTTTATATGCTATCTGCCGTCAAACTTGATTGTAGCTGCTCTGGAAATTCTAAACAAGAGTGTTTAAACAAGAGTTAATCATAATAATGAGACAACACAACACCACATATAAAATGGCCCCGAAATGGTCAAATTAGATACGGCGTTATTTGTTGTGGATCCTGGAAGTGACTCATTCTTTCATGCAATCATTGCCTCATTGTGTGCTGTCTCAGTATAAGCACAGTGTCCAGTGACGATGTTTAATGATTGTTGATCATGTTAAATGGAGTGCAGACGCTAATAATGCACAATTATTCTCTGACAACCCTGTGCAAATACAGAGACTGGCCTGAGAGCTTCGAGCTCTGGGGGGAAAATTAATATGATATGGCCTCTAAACTTGATCTCTAAAATGAACGGACAAAATAAATACAGTAGTTACATGAAGCAGATGAATAATGAGAGCTGCCACCACTGGTTTTACTCTTAAAGGATGATTTCAATTAGCGTAGGCGACAGATTTCTGCAGTGACCTAATATCAGGCTGTGAGGACTCATGAGAATATAACGTTTCATAACATACAGTAATGTCTTTCATTAGAAAGAAAACAAATGTAGTTTGCACTGGAGAATTGTTAATATGAGCTCTATGTGTACTTCTCAATGCAACTATTTTTCTTTAAAAAATCATAAAAAGCATTGCTCCTATGATAGATTGTACGACATGTGAATACTTCAACACATGGATGTTAAAGGGATATATTTCATTGGTCATTATTGCGCATTAACATTTGCTTCACTTTAGTCCGATTTCCACAAGAGACTGCACAGCCTTGTAAAGTCTTGCATTCCACTGATTCATTGACTCCAAACAATGCTTTTGTTTCCTGGAACTTGATTTTATAGATGGAAATAGTTTTTCATGAAAAAAAAAAGAAAAGAAATGAGAGCTTGTGTGCAACGGCTCATTTCTGTGTTGTCTGGTGGTAACTTCATGATGGCAACCATGACTGCTTTCACTTCTTCATCCAGAGAGCGATCATATAAACATTTTCCTTGATGTATTTAAATGAAAACAGAGCCTTAAACAGCGGCTCGATTTAAAGTGAAGCGCACATGGGTAAAACACGCAAAATAATGACAAATAAAGAGTCAACAGCCACGGATTAAATCTATCTGACTTGCACGGTAACAAAGAAACCATCCAGCAGTCAGAGGGGTTGCCAGGGCAAAGATGCTTAGAAGTGCTCTGTAACCAAAGCTGCAGTAAAACTAAAGGTGCCTTTGTTGGACTTGCCCTGTTGTCCTTTCAAATGAACCACAAAACCACACTTTCCATGGTGCTGTTCTCCCAGACAGCCAGCTCTGCCACCGCCGGGCCCCACTACCTGTAGAGGCAGGATCTGAGGGCCATCTGGGCTTTGTGACTCATAATGTCCACAGCTGAGATGCCTTCCACACACATTCATAGCCGGAGTAGTAAATCTTATGCACATGCTTTACAGTACAGAGAGCCTTCAAAACTGCAGCTTGTGTCTGATTACAGATTGTATGATAACTTTGTATATTACGACTTTAACATGGATACCAACATCGATATGCTAAAGGCTTTCTGAAGCCTGAAACATGATTAGGTTTCTAAATGAATGATAAGTAACACATGATTTACAAGAGCTCCCTAAGACTGAAACAACATTCACACTGTTTTGTCTTTTTAAATGAGCCATTCTCCCGCACGGTCGGTGCACTGCTGATACCAGGAGGTCAAAGTTGAATCTACAGATTTAGATCACCAATAACCAGGACTAGTAAGTAAAAGTACTGTTGATTTAGACGTGCTATTAATGACTAAATAAGATGGTATTGGTTTAACAAAGCAATTGCTTCACAATTCTTTTTTCAGTAAATGTTACGACCGTGTGATGATATTGGCAGGCAGGAATGCCACATTGAAGTTTATATCATCAGCTCCAGCTCTGTATAACAATCCTCACAACATTTACAGGACAGTTAATAATTTATATAATAATCATTTGTGTTTAATAAAAGAGCCAACTTTAATGCAATTGCCAGACAAACTCACTTCCCCCTCAACTCGAGAGAAAACCCTTAAATGAAATGTTTGATACTTCACATCTTTGCATAAGAGCTCGCTTTTTGTGCGTCCGATCTTAAATTACCCTCAAAGCTTTTTGCTGTCTCTAATGTCACACCTTGTTTCCTGAACTGAACTTTACTGTCAGGAGAGGTGGTTATTCTGTCCACCCAAGAGGTGGTTTTGGATGACTCATGATTCTTCCACCTGGTCTAAAAAAGTCTGAAAAGCTCACCACAGTATGTGGCATGTACACTCACAGGAAGCGTTATGTCCTGCAGGAGTTCCATAATCTAGACAATTTTGTCCTGAAAGATACACAGATGTCTCGCAGGACTGAGGATGCCAGAGAAGGGCATTTCAATATATCCTGCACGACTCCTACATATTTCCTACAGGACTTACTGTATAAACTTAAAGCTGCAACAGGACATGGCAGAAAAAAACACGTCTTTACACACAAAACAGGGTTTTGTCTTCTCAGTGTTTGAGGAGTAGAGGGTGAGGAAGTTATATTTGTCTATAGTGAGATGGTAAGTCCAGCTTTCTCCTTTACAGGTGTTTCCTGTAAAAACAATATGTTATATATGTAATGTGTATATAACATCGCCATGGAGAATTTTCTTGTTAGATATAGATCTCCACAAAGTCATATCAGGGGAATGTATTGATAGCTAACTAATAGATTTATCTGTCTCTGATATGTCTGGAGCTCCTGCTGGGTCACCACAGTCTGCTGGACCCTGAAGCCACGCTGCAATTACTGCATCGTCGTAAACAACTCATATTCAGAATACACAGGTTTACATTTCCATAATGTTTGGTAAACCCTGGGGCCTTGAACTCCATGAAGTGGAAAGAAAAAAATGCACGACAGATTCTCTCACCGGTGGAAAAATATCTCTAAGTGTTGCCACATGTTCATGTAGACGTCAAGCACCCATCATGTAACAGGAGAAATGCAGACAAGCACAGATAGTTTCTGCTTTGCGGTTTGCCATAAGATTCAGAAATGAAATTACCATTCTGCCCGCAGTGATTGCCGGGATGAGTATTCTGCGTTAGAGCCATCGAGGGGAAAGCAGCGAGGGAGACGTCTGAGATGATGAAGGTGCATAATGTGTAATGAACCTTGATATCTGACCTGGCTGAGGTGGGTTCTTTTCATGTAATGTTTGATCCTCTCTTCCAACTCGGACAGAGTGAAAGGCCCTCGACCAAACATATCCACATGCATCGTGATTTAACACAGCTAGACGAAGAAAGTCATGAAGAATGCACACCTTTGGAATTGACATTAGTTTCCCTGACAGGAACTTCTCTTTTTTAGCAACGTCCCTCTCACACTCACGTTTGCACACAAGCCTTGAAGCTTCACTGGAGCAGCGGGGAGTTAAGAGCCTTGCTCAAGACGAAGGGTGTTAATGAGGGAGCTTCAGTCACAAACCAGACAGCAGATTCTTTTGAATTATGTAATCACTATATGAAAGAAGTTGAAATTGATTCAATTTAGCACAAAAAATTTCATTATTGTGAACAGGTCAAGTGTCGAATTAATAATACAGCTCTCCTTTTTCGTTATTTGAATTCATCCATGATGTTATTTCTCACACAATTTTATTCAAATTGGATAAAATGTGTGGAAATAACGTGTTGAAGTTTCCACACTCTAAAGTTCTGCCTTGACTGGGCCAAGAGGGTTTGTACAATTACAAATAAGGTGACATGAATGTCAGTGACTGGCTGAAAGTAAAGTGTATTATTTATGAGAGCATAATTTAAATGGTGCATTCCATAACAGGGAGGCCGTCACAACTCGGTGGGAAAATTAGATGGAGTCTGGCGGGCCGCTCTTTAAAAAAAACGCTGACTCAGCAGGAGCAGGTGTCTGGAGGGGCTGTAATCGTCTCTGGACGCTGCAAAGAACATTTGAAACATCCTCGTGTCCAAGTGTGCTCGAACATAAGTCATCACTCACCTACTCATTTGCACACCTCACAACATGCTCGTGAAGCTGTCACTGAACTTTCAAAGACACCCCATCACGCATCTCAGTGGCGAGCAGATCATCGTCATAATTGGAAACACATGCTACAAGGAGTTCTTGTTAATGAGAAGCTTTGACACACACATCACGCAAAAGTGACTATAAAACTAACAAGGACATAATGTAGCTGTCACTAGTGTTGATAACCAGCAGCAGGTTAGTTTAATGGACAGCAGAATGAACGTGTGTCAGATGAGTTTGTGTAAAGTTAAATATTTGTGTGAGAGTTGATTCTCTTCCCCTCGAGCGATGACGCACAGTAACAGCGCTGATAATCGTGTCCTGATGACACGGTGGTATCATTGCTACTGACCTGGTTCTCCTTCTGATCACCTCTGCTCAGGTTTGGACTATGAGTGTTTTTACAGCATAACTGGACACAGACTTTCCACTAAGATCTGTCAGCGGGGGATGAGTAAAAGTCTGCCTGGGCCACGTCCATCGGAGGAAGACTCCAGTGGACGGCTGTTGCCAGCAGGCTAATTCACAACACATGTGCATGAGAGTTGAGAGGAAGAAGCCTGCGAGATGAAGAGACAGAGACTAATGCAGCTACTGCATTTAATCCTGCTTTATTAAGTCAAGATTAAACTCTTTCTTTAAAAATGTGACCACAATCAGGCATCCTGCTAGAGAGGCACGTGTGACCCTGTGTGTGAAGCCAGCGAGCACCCTCTGGTCATCCCCTTTGTCTTTATTACTTGTCATTTCTCATTTTTCTAGTATTTCGCAAAAGCAAAAATATTTAAAAATACATTTTGCAAAGTTTACCAGACCTAATTCTCCTCATACTCATGTTATCCTGTCTTACAACCTGTTTTAATTTGCAACTTCTCTCGTGATTAAAACCATAACTCCTCTGTGGCAATGACATCATCGCGCACACACACCATGTTAACAACAGCTGTAGCTTTTAGTGATAGTCATCACTGCTGCACTGTAACAATTACAGATGAATTATAGAGCTGCAGAGGCAGTTGTGATCTCTTTTCTTTTTTTTTTCTCCTCTGTTTGTCCATAAGTCACCGATAATCCTACAGCACTGGCAAAAAGATGTGCCCTGGCCGCAGCTGACAGTTTGAATTACAGCCTGGCTGCTCCTGGCTATGAGCATGCTAATCTGTCCGACAGGGTGGTCACACCACCGGGCTGCAAGCACCTCGTCCTCCCCAGTTTAACTGAAGCCACACAGCGAACCCAGAGTGGAATAATGAGGCATATTGTTCTTTATTTTAAAGTCGAGTCAATGGATCTTTGATTCTTCTTACTGCTTGATGAGCACAGGGTGGAAAAAGTAACAAACTCCCTTATAATGCAGTAATTCTAAAAGCTAATTGTGTTTGTTGGTGTCGATTCAATCACTGTTTCTCATTATTATTGGTCCAGTTTTCTTGTTTGATAGTGTTAAAAATCCCTACTCATAATGTAGGGCAGCAACTACTGTAAATCACAAGTCACTCACACAAAGTAAACTTTAGTAGAAGTTTTTGAGTTAAACAAGGCCAGAGAGTTGCTGCCTGAATGGATGTGGTGCAAAAACACTGAAAAGGAAAAACATTCATGAAAACATGTGCCTAACACATGAAAATACACTTTCATTAGACTTTCATTAGCAATGACACTACACAGAATATCTGCACAGCAACACACAACACTACACTACACAAACTGCAGCCTCAAAAAACAAGCTGACACTCTCAAAGGACAATAGCATCGCAAGCTTCGTCAGATCTACATTTACTGCAGGGGTTTTTCTGATTATGGCCAGAGCCTGTGTTTGTTTGGGAATAGTGAAGATGTCTGGTCAGGGCGCCTTTATGAATTGAAAATAAACAAAAATTTCTCTGCCATGCTTGTTCATTAGCTTAGCAATTAGTCTGCCAAGACACGTGCAGACATTATAGACAAAAACACTGAAACCCACAATTTAATGTGCTTATGACGTGTGTGCAATCCTGATGGAAATTAGTTCATTGCTGTCTTGTCAGTGTCTTTATTTTGACAGGGCTCTGATGGGAACATCTTGGATGGAGGGTGACAGTGGACTGACCAAAGGTGAGTGGACCAGCTGCACTTACCTTTGGTCAGCAGTCAGCACTCGTGGGTTTTAGTGCTGTCATTCTGTGGATGGTTTGAAGCAGGTTAAACATTAGAGGATCAGAGTACTAACATTCTTACAAACAACCCAGAGGGCTCAAAGGGATATTTCATTTCCTTTTTTGGCTTTCACCTGTCTCTTTTGTCCAGAGTGACTGAAAATGAGCAGTTTTTTATGTTTTTCCTAAACGGGGAGTTATCTACCGTAGTGTTCTCTTTTTACTGTCCTTCACTTTTCAGTTACCCTGTCTGTCATTCTTTGGCCTGTTGTTGTAAGCAAAGGTAAAAAAAAACGTAATTTAAAGAATTGTGATGTTTGGCCTGACGTGTACGGCGACCATGAAATTCGGAGATAAACTGAATCAACCACTAAGCCCCTTTGGACAATCATTCCCTTCTCCTTTTATCAACTTTGAGTGTGAATGTAGAACGACGGATATTTCTAATGACAGCTCTGTGCAACTGCTAACACTGATGCTGTTGGAAGGGTGTCGGTTCACGGAGCACATGCTAACATCAGAGTTTATTAGCTGCTTGGCCCTGGCTGGTTTCTGCCAGTTATGAGGTCATGAACATGAATAATGCGCATGATAAACAGCCTGGAAACAAAAATACATGTAAGAAACAAATCATTACAGCGACCACATTAACAGCAAATGAAGTGCAGATTTTTGGAGGGAGTACGGGCAGGTATTTGATAAGATTGATCTGCTCTCTCGCTACAAAGATGTTTAATATGTGGGAATGGAAACTGCATGGCTGCTCTGTTCTCGTAAAGGGGGATGGAAGAATACTGGAGGTGGAGGGGTGCCATTGTGAACAGTTAACGAATCACAGTTGTTTAGGATCATTTGTAATACATGCACTTGGCTCATTTAAATTCTCATTGTATTCAGACATTTATATTAAAGAGTAACCACTGCCATGATAATGATCATGCTTGTGTTGCCATCTAGTGGTGGCTGCATGCTTACCAAACCCTGAGCAGTGTAAGCACTCTACACTGGACTGCAGTGAAATGCGTGACTACCACCAAGGCTAGTTGGTTAACTCTTGTTGCTGTTAGGTGTTGAGAGGCTAGCTAACCAGGATCACGCTAGTTTTCATAAGTCAAACTAGCTCCCTGAGTGTCTTTTTATTTTGCCGATATGGTACCGTTTACTACGCCCTGGCGGTTTCTCTCAGGGTTATACTTCCTTCTATCCAGCAGTGAATTACTGAAAAAGGAAAAAAAGTTTGCAGCCGCTAAGTGGAAGCTGGCGATCTCTATGGCTCGGCCACTAATTAGACAATGAATTCAATAGTAACAGCCATCCTGATTGGTTGGGCTAAGCCATAACCTGCCTCTGATTGGTCAGTCAAAAGAGGACGTGAAACTCGTGATTGAAAACATAAACTCATTAGGAAAATGTTTACGGAGATGATAACTCAAACGAGAAGTAGGGTCATTTTCTTATAGACGGCCATACGATCGATCTTTTGTTTGGAGCCAGTTGTTGTCGCCCCCTGCTGGCTGTTAGAAACAACGCAGATCCGCTGCTACACTGGCTTCACTTTTCAGACCGAGGTTAACTTCTTTTCCACAGGTGATGCTTTATACCTTAATGTGTCATAATTGACCCTTCACTAAGCCCCTCCCTAAGATGGTCACTGTCCAATCCTACGTTAGCAACAGTAACCAGGACTGGGTGGTCTATCAAGCTTTCAGTAGTCTTGCTGAGGCCCCTCATCGATTTAGCATTGAAAGCTTTCAGATCAATAGAAAAACACTGGCATGCTGAGTTCGGAAATAGGTGAAGCAAAGGGCCAATGGTCTTTGTTATAGTTGGTGTGTCCAAGCTACTTATAGTTAATGTTGTGCCTGGACCAGAACAACAACTCACCACATGAAGTGAAGAGTCTAACAGTCCAGAAGTAAAAAAAGAAAAAAAAAGGTCTGCGTCATTCCTCCTCCTTAGAGTCCTTTCATCTGAGTAATTATATTGTTGACTTAGGTTCTGGCTGTTTGCTTTCCTTTTTAAGCCAGTTACTATCTTCTGAACAGTCATTTGTTTTTTTCCCCCCTTTTCTTGTTGATAAAGTTTACTCTTCTGCACGCGGTCTTTGCTCCTCTTGCTCAGCCATTGTGGTTATTACTTGTGCTAACAACTTAACATAAAATAAAAACATAAAATGTACAGTGTAGATTTCTTTTCCTATCCTCCAACAATAGATGTTTGGCACAGCACATGTACGAGCTTTTAACCAGTGAATGAAAAGTGCTATTTCCACAGAATGAATGATAGAGAAGAAAAGACTTTGCAGATTACTAGAGGAGATTCTGTGGCCTCATCACTCTATCAGCTGCTCTCGAAGAGGTTGGTGAATGTGTTTCATATCAAATACCTGTCTATTTGACTTTGTTTTCACGAGACTCATCATCTGACAGCTGATCAGTCAAATCAAAGAGACAGTATTTCCTTCCCTGTTCATCATAAACTGAGTCTGCGGGTTAGATGTGGTCGTGTGTGTGACGCCAGCGTAGCGGAGATCAAGGTGTGAGAAAGTGGAACATCACAGCTACTCCCATCAGTGCATTTCACTAAATAAACAGAAGCAGAAATAGTACATGTATCATCACACACAAACACGGTGAATGCGGCCAGACGGTGGGATCTGTGTGTACTGGGAACGGGCACAGGACCAGAATCCCTGAGCTCTTACTCCCATTCTGTCCTACATCTGGCCGTAGCATTACACTCTACACAACAAATGGATATTAATGATAATAATAGAGGCAAGCAGAATTATCTTATTTCACTGGGATGTTCTGCTCAGGAAGATTATGTGCTCAATTAAGATTTAGGAGACTGGAACAGATGAAAGTGTTTTTGTTCAGCTGTGATTTAACGTAAATCTTTCCCGGTACTTTAGCATCACATCTGGGAATTTTATGAGCTGTTTTTAGCAGGCATCAGTTTGTGTCTGCTAGCTTTATATTTTATTCTAAAGCTGCACAGGGGAATCGAGGGCACTTGGATGTTTCTGTCGCACCCTATTAACGATTTCTACATATCCTATATAATTTAAATAGGCATTATCAGTATTCTACTCTAAAAGGAAAAATATAGTCATGTGAGTGTCTCATATGTAACAACCACCACAGCTAGTAGCTAGTGCTAATATAATAGCACATACTACTGATGTAGCCCCTAAGTTAAATAATGAGTTGCTCATTGACAAGCTTGCTGACAGATGAGGACAAGAATACAAATGCATGTTTATATCTAATCTCCAAGGTGTTTAGTTGAGAAAAAATATTTGAATATTGTTTTTGGAATATCCCCTGTCTCACAACTGATACTGACTAAGAAGATGATTTATGTTTGAGTCTCACTGTGAGCAAAGCATTATTCTTCTGAGATTAAATCTACTACACATTGCAACATTATCAACCACAGGTATTATGAGACAGAAATGCAAGGACAGTTGCTCAGTAGCCTTTGACATAATACACATTTTTGTTGTTCAGTGGTTTCTGAGCGTCTCCCTATCTTGGCTGGCTAGCCATGTGCTGAAACGTTTTCCTCCATCTCCCGTCCTGCGGTTTATGGGAAAGCTTGTATTTCCAGGAGATTTGTTTGAGGCTCCGAACAAACACTGGAAACACCTCAACTGGATTTGAAATAAAGCTGGAGCCTTAATCAGACCCCGACGGGCAAATTCTCACAATCAGCAGAAAGCTCCACCGCGAGAGGCAAACGCAGCCCGGGGAGGAAGGAGAAGATGATTGGGCGCCACAAAGAATGACAGATACCATCACAACTTTACAGACTGACCCATAAACATTTTTCACTTTGTGGATTTTATCCTCACTAATAAAAGCAAAAGATCACAAACTCTTGGCCTTTTTAACTTGTTAGGCCGTCACAGAAAACCAGTGAGCGCTGCAAGTGAATGAATTCATGTTGTCGTCACAGTTCAGACCTTCCTGTGCCACCGGTCTGTTAGTCACTCTGATAATACCAACAGAAGGTCTCCTGTGCTATTACAGCCTCTGGTGCTTTTTGTTGTTTATATTTCCCCAAAATTTATTGACCGTCTCTTAATTTCAACCCTGATGCCACTGTAAACAAACTGGATGAAGTATGATAATATTATTTAAAGGATTTGCTCTTATGGCAGTGCCTGTTTATGTCTGCTGCCAGAATGGTAGGAAAGAGTTCCTCTCAGCCCTCCAAAGTAAACAGGATGAATTAATGAGCTTCTCAGGTAGTTCTTATAGTGTATTGTGAAAGCAGCCCAGCTTAAAAGCAAACAAATGTCAATGCCTGGAAGGCTGGACATCTTTTGAATGGTCTATTCTTACCTGTATGATCACTGAGGGCTGCAGTCCTCTATATCTACTCGTGCATTAATCAGGTCTGAGCCAGTTCTACGCTTTAGAAAGAACAAACAGCCTGTGTTTGTCATCTATTTACAGCACATGTAGAAAGGAACGATACAAAGAATAAAAGACTCGTCATTTACTGCTCCTTTACAGGTTATTTTCTAGTTCGTAGGTATTATTAATGACCACAAAGACAAAAATGAAAGAAAACCTGTCCGACTGCTCAATCTTTTTTGCTCTTTTAGGATTTTTTTCAGATTGAACGTTGAAACAGAAATGAGAGCAACGCAATGAACATTACACTGGGGTAAGAAACCTGAGTCAGACATGAATAAGATAAAAATAACATGTAAAGCATCATCGCTGGCCTTAACATGTTAACTGGCCATTATGGATATACATCACGCTGCTGTTAACAATCAGCACGTTCTCAGCCTCCAGAGACCATCACATGTCTGCTCTTTTGATTCTATTTGGTGCTTGCGGTGCCTGTTTTTCGGTTTGGCATTCTCTCTCTGTTTTTTTCCATTTATTTTCTCCAGAACGGGAGCATAAAGTTAGTGCTAGAAAATGGCTGCATCTCCCTTTTTGACAGGGCGTTAAGGAAAATATTCCATGATTTAAAGCTCGAAACTTTCCACCACACAGATACGGAGAGTACCTTCGGTCTAGTAACTTTGGTTTTTATCTCAGGATGTAGCTGTAGAACAGACTGAAATTTAATACGCCTGCTTTGTATTTTTGTATCATAATTTTTAAGTAACCTTCATCAGTTTGCACTAGTAAAACTGGAGATAATATTCACAGTGTGGGTAGCAAAACACAACTAGATGGTTTAGTTTGGCCTCAGAGCCTGGGGACTCTCAGGATTTCCAAAATGCTCGGTGCGTGAGTCTCTCTAAGAGTTTCTACAGATGTGTGAGATATATAATCCGCTGTTGGCTTTGGGCATTATGTCATTTGCCTCTTATCAAAACACACTGCGCACCTCAACACCGTTCAGCCAACAGTCAGGCCTGATCCTGACCAGAACAGAGTGCACCGAACTCCCTTGACCGTTTTCACACATTTTCATCCGGGCTGAGATCACTCAGTCTGCGCAGCTTTGCAGATGCTGAAGAGGCCGTGGGCAAGAAGGCTCCCTGTTGACTCGTCTCATGGCAGCCGGAGGAGGCGGGCAGCCTTCTTCATTCCATTCAAATGAGATGTGTCAGAAGAAATCGAAAATCTCTGCAATTTAACTTTGTAAAAATGTTGTCAGTAACTCTGTGTGTAAATGTTCCATGTTTCAAAGAGGTGAGGAGTCATTAGCTGCAAGAGCACATGAAGAATAATGCTTTTATCAGATTTTCACGTGTGCAGTCAAGAGTTGCAGATGTTCTCAGTCCTTCTCTTTTTCATTCTTATTTGGCTGTCTAACCTATTTTTTGAAATGAAACACCCATGCGTATGTATGTATCCATGTGTGTGTGTGTGTGTGTGTGTGTGTGTGTGTGTGTGTGTTACTGTGGCTGTGAAAAGGGAGCGCAGGGACGATGATGGGAAACTAAGCACTATTTGTCAGCTTTCCTGCTCATCCTCATTCACAGTCGTAACAGGTAATGCTTGACATCACTTTCTCCATTTGCTGAACATGCTCCTGATGATCCAGATGGTAAGAAGTTACGCTGTTCACCTCATAACTTGAGCCAGAAGTAAAACAACAAGAGATGAGCAGTGAGTTTGCCGGCTGTTGCTCATTACCAGTGAGGCCTCCAGAGCGTCTGGTATCCGCTGCTCAGTGGGTCTGTATTTTGAAAGTCGACAATCTGCAGGGATGGAAGACATTTCTATTTCATACCAAAGACAGCTTGAAGTATTTTCTGAATTCATAAAATCCAGACTCACTTTCATTTGAAATAAATCATCGCCAAACACGACTTGAGTGTTTTTTCTTTGGAATTCTGATAAATGAAACACACATTTGATATAAGCATTTGATTAAGGATGAATTACTCCAGGGGCAAACACTACCCATGGGACACTATTGGGCCCCCACACGACATCTCCACTACCCACTGTGCCCGGCCCAGAGACCAAGACACCAACCAGTATTTCTATGCTGGAATAGCACCCTGCCACAGGTTTTCTGAATGTCAGTCAGGATATATACCATGTAAGTATAATCTCACCTGAAATACAAAACCCCCATTAGACAAGATCTTATATAAAATAACAGTTTATCGGTCTGCTATGAAATTTTATTATCCCAACTGCACTTAACAAATATAAGCAAGCTAATATGCTGAACTAAGTATGGTGAACATTATATCTGCCATCCATTGGTATGTTAGCGTTATCACTGTGAGCATGTTGCCACACTCCGCTCAAAGCACCACCTCGCCTTCATAAAACCTCACAATCATGGCTGCCGACTCAATTCCTAATAATCACATTACTGCAAACTAACTGGCATACAGACAAGCTGGGGCCATCAGGCGCCTTCATAGCCTGGGTTTATTTCTCAATTTGCCAAGTTAGTAATCCAGTGATTCTATTCATCAGAAATTCTTACCTCAACTGGATGATTACATGGGGCTTTATGGGTTAGAAAACATTTTATTTCCTGAAAAGTCATAAAATGGCATTAAATTGTTTTTCATTCGCAGGAATAGCTTGTCATGACGAAGTGTAACAGCTACCATATGAAGGGATGCTCTGATTAAAACCACAGGTATTTGAGGTAACACCTCTGACATGCAGTACTTGTAAATATACACCGGTAATAATACATTGACAAGGAAGTGGAGTCCTTTTCATCTCAGCTCTCCACAGACGAAGCCAGTATAAAACCTATCCAGTTATTTTCCTTCTCGTTCAAACATGCTCTTAAGAGGATGTTGTGTTCATCTGCAGCCCCTACAGGAAATAAAAAGTAGTGCATCGTTTCTGGACAAGTTTAAACACAGAGGTGCAAAAAAGGTGCTTCCAGAGAAGGGATTCCCTCCCTCATAACGCTGACATGTGTTACTCCTTCACATCCTCTGGGAGTTCTGGCACAGATGCCACGCACAGGTCACGGACAGTCAAATCCAAGATGGAGGAATGTGACGGCAGTCGGTTTTATTGCTCATTTCTTTTTGGATGCCAACGCTGTGCATGATGGGGATTTTACAGCCTCTTCTGAAAGGAATAAAGGTTAAAAAAAAATGTGTTGGCAGGGATCAAGAGTTCACATTTTGCATTGAGAAAGCTGTTCAGTGGAGAAAAGGTGCAGATCAGGACACGTGGAGTGATGTCTCATCATGTTTGAAGTGGACTGTGGCGGTGCAACATGTCTGCTCCTGGACAGGTGCATTAGATGGATGCTCGTGAAATCAAACAGAACTGCAAATTAAAGCCCAAATGTAATTATTGGTTTCTTTGCCTTTAATTTTCAGATGGTTATCGTGTGGTGAGCTTTCTTGCAAAACTTTCCGATCGTTATTCCTTCAGCTGCGTTTGACGAATGTATTTTTGGCACCAGAAACAGGGCCCCCGGCTTTCTCTGATTGCTGGCTGTCAATCATCTTGTGAGTTTTACGGCTTGTCCGCATGTGGATGTGGAGCCCCCACAACAAAGGCTGCTCTGCCTCGGCAGCTGAGACGCATGAGCGATTGAGCAGGGAGTCGACCTACCAAAAAATCATCGCTGTGTTGTTTCCTGATTACAGTGTACATAGCTTTCAACACGGCCCACACATTCCTACATGTTTGATTACACTCCCTCCTCTTTAGGTTTTGAAGTTTTCACTTATGCGCTGAATATGCAATTGTGCGGCTCACTGTGAACGTTTGGGAGTCTGCACAAGGTGTTCTGTGTGGAAAATTGACTGGATGCTCTATACAGTGCATGTGTCTGACTTCCTGTCCAACACCATCTGCTCTGATCAGCTTGATGCTGCTTCCATCAAAAACAGACTAGGCAGATATTTTAAGTGGAGCACAGCAGAGAGCCGCTCATGGGATGCTTCTAAAACCGGTGGAATCACGATCATTGCCGAGCACTGCCTCAACGCGACGCAGCCGTGCCCTGCTGCTGTCAGGCGGCGAGCATGCACGAGGTCAGGGTAGCTAGCACAAGCAGTGCGTTTGTTTACTAGCTAGACCAACACCAACTCCCATATGATCCCTGATTCAGGTATGTGCCATGGAGTCATTCATTGGAAATGAAGGTGTATGAATTGATTCAGATATTCTGCAGCAGTTCAGGGGAGGATAACAGCCAAAATTCTGTTCAGAGGCAAATAATCTGCTGCTGACAGATGAAACCTCTTTCCTACATACTGGGAAATACTCTGTTTGTACACTCAAGGCAACTGGTAAATCATCTTACTGGAGGAATTACAGATATCATCTGCGTATAATAGAATGCCCATGTTTTTGGTATCTATGCTAATTCACACCTCACATCAACAGTATTCATATTTCTATGTGTTGAGTGAGCTTTATTGCCATTTCAGATTATTTTGAGTGGGATGACAGCTGTTGAGTGTTGCCTGTGATGGATTGTTTTTCTGCCAACATGCCTGTCGTCAAGAGTTTTGTCACCCTCATTTTCTCTGACAGCTTAGAGAGGCTTTGCGCCTTGAGGATGTTGCCGAACCCTCTGATTTAAGGCCTGAGGGCATCATTCTAAATGAAATCAGTAGATCATAATCATCCATTGACCGAAGGCATGTTTTCTACAATTGTGTTTGTGTTTTTGTATTTGTTTATTAATGTCAGGCAAGGATTATGCCCACTTATAGAGCACAGGAATGTTCTTGCCACATTGTGGTAGTGCAGTAGTAAAAGGTTGTCATGTTCTCCTCATATAAGAAATGCTAGGTTTAAAGAGTTATGTATAGCATTTATAGTTAACTTTATATATACAGTTTAGAGTTTTATCTCATGGTTCTTGGCTCCAGGCAAAGTAAGGAGGACTCCAGAGTAAGTTTTGAAAAATGTATTTTAGGATACAAATTGTACTACAAACTGAGGACAACATTCAAAATAAGGGAGACATTTCCATTAATGAAATGAACTGAGCTTTTAATCTTCAACTAGAAAAGAATAGAATAGAAAAGAATAGAATAGCCTTTATTGTCATTGCAGTGCAATGAAATTAGGGACTTTGTCATTAAAGGAGTAGAAATACACTAATTTGCCACATAAGAGTGGTGATTTACCTCCAAGCCTGAAAACAAAAAGGCACATACATTTGTCGAGACGTCAACTATTTAAACCATGCCATGTCAGTTTTATTTTTATTGCCCAGTATCTCAGATCATGATAATCTCTACGGGAAATGAAACCCTCTATTGTTAGACCATCTATGCCTTTAAAAGAAGGTCTAGTATCTGCTAACTGGCAAACAATACCTCTCACATTAACAATATTCTAACAATAAGGCTACATTTTGCCACGTCCTTGCTAATATATCCCCATCAAGCACACAATATAAACAGAGTCCTCTAGAAGAAATAATTGCATCCTAATCTTCACAGGCTTTGGACACTGCAGTGGAGTCATCCTCTCTGGCATCAGAGCATCACTCTTTTCTGCTGCCAGTGGAGCAAAAGCATGAAAGAGACTGACCTGTGCCAAAAAGGGAAAAATATAAAAACATATTAATTCAACCCACATGCCATACAGTACATTTCATCCTTGAATTAATATGAGCAGCCCCTGTCCTATTTTAAATGATGCTGTGTGAAATTCTTTGGGTAAATCAATTCATGTTGAAACTGAATGGGTGATCTGAAACCGCAGTTATAGTAGATAAAAGAATGGTAGATTTCAAGCTCTATTATAAATGAAGCAGTTGTGGGTGCTTTGCTTACAATTTCTGGCATTTTGTTTGGTGAAACGATGCCTCAGTTCATTTCATCTTGTGTAAATCTGGATGTGCACCATATTGTCATTAGGGAGGGATGGAGAGTCATCGCTGCGATTTCAGGGCTGCAGATTTCACGTGTTAGTGTCTAATTTAAACTTTATTCCATAACTGCAGGCATTTCTGGTCCATAATAATACTTTTTCAGCAAGGCCACCTATGTATTCTCTGCCCTGCAGAAGTCAACTCTAATTTATTGTTCCTGGAAATGGCGTAACAGCAATGGACTAGATTTTATAGAAGCTGTCGCGTGGAAAGATTTTCTGAGATGTGGTGAGACAGACAGCAGCTGTTAATGAGGTTAATCGTGGCTTCATCTCTGAAACCTTGGTAACCATACTAGTCTTTGAGTTTGGCTAGCCCTTGTGATTGATCTCCCAGATTAATCTGAGGTGAGAAATCTTACTTTAAATAGCCATGAGGGCCTGCATTCTTTCTAAGGAACAAAAATTACTTTCCCCTTTATGACAAGTTCATCACTATCCAAACGACTCTCCCATAATATTTGTCCAACACAAACCATCATAAATAACTTCAGATGGCAGTGTTATGTCATCTCCCTTACTCTCAGTCTGGTCTATTTGTTATGCAAGGGCATTAGGAGAAAGAAAGTTCTGGCTTTATAAAGCTTTCAGCAGCTCACTTGGTACTGTTTCTCCTGTCCTCCACGCTGATGTCTGTTTAAGATAATATGTGTTTTTCCTTAGACTTTCTCTCATTTAATACACATCACACATCAAGTAATGGCAGATTTTAGGAAAAATAAAGACTGCCCTCACACTGATATGTTTTCTCAGCTGTCATGGAGAATTACAGAATACAAGTGGTAAATTAGCAAAGTTACACTAAATGGATATTCAACTTTGTCTGTGGCTTTGTCAGGCTGTCTGTGGCCCCGAGCCCATTAGTTCCTACTGAGGACAAAAAGGTTTTTAAATGGGCCACAAATATATAGTTTCAGTTTTTAAAATGTTGTTATACATAACAAATAATTTCCTAAATTGAAATGAGGAAAAAAAAAGTGTCACCCAGTGAAGCAGTGTGGCCAATTTATGTGTTTTAATAGGTTTGGGGCAAAGACTGTGTTCGGCACAGAGGAGTAAAATATATCACACACTTCATCATCAACTCATTGTTGGTTTTCACAATAAGAAAGCTAGAGAAAACCACCAGCCTTGTCCTTTAAAAGACACCCACTGCTGTGGATAGCAATAATAAGGATGTGCTTGCCCCTCTGGTCAATAACGTAAAGAGCACAGCAGCTTACTTCATACACTTCCATTTGGAGAAATTCTCCAGGCATTAATTACTCCATAAATCTACCTCGTGCAGCCAGCATGGCTGCTCTACCATGAAGATTCATGGTTAGACTTGCCGTTTGTTTTTCCTCAGCATAGTTATGGATTGATTAATGGCTTACCCACAGGCTTATAAGGGAAATACCGCTGAATCTCAACTTTAATATTCTAACAGGAAGTTGCAGGACAGATGAGTTTTTCCACCCTTGTGATATCACACAGCCACATAGCTGTATATCAGAATAAGTGAAAACTCAGACATTGGTTTTGATAGCATTTAGATGGTAAACATAGTTTGGGTTTTCTAGTCTGGGACTAAACGCGCTAGTCAACTGTCAACTACGTGTAGTTGTAGCTTAGACAAATCTCTGTCTATCTCTATTTATAGATTTAGCACTGATTAAAACAATTACAATTCTAATGTTATTTTATAAAAGTACAATGTCATGCCTTATATCGGTGCCATTCACCTTGTACATGATGCATACAAACAGATATGAAAGTATTTGTATAGCCGATTTAGTTTTTTGAACAGTGTCTTTCTTTTGGCCATTTGGAGAAAACATGCCACTAATGCCTTGTTAGCTTTTCTTGGTTTCACAGCTCTGGAATTCGAAATTACAAAAGTCTTGATCTTATTAAATCGGACAAAGGCAGCTGAGGACAGGGGGTAAATTACATCTAGCTCAATGTGGGAGTAATAAAGAATGATTCATTTATTTACTGGATATTTGCATGTGGAGAGCATTTAGAGTTTTTGCATGTTATCCAAACGTGAAATACTGACAGTTTCTTTGCACTTGAGCATGGTGAGCAGGCCCAAGTCATACGAGTACAGTTTAATGATCTTGTCCTGTGTACAACCAGCAACAGATTGTCACATTGTGTATCATAGTGTATCGTGTGTCTTCACAGACAAATTCAAAGGTTATTTAATGGCTTCAAATCAAAGCACATGTAGCGTAATACTACTTGTATAAACACTCATGTCATGTGGCCAACACTGCAAATGGCAAACGTGGTAAATGTCCCTATGCTTCGGTTAGGTTACCAGCTAACCTCACATTTCAAAAGACCAATAATTCAATAAAATGCATCATGCCGTGATGTGTTAAATGTATTGTTCTGAATCTGTTCCCTGTTCCACACACCTCCATGGGTATTATTTCAGCACGACAATGGACAGAGCAATATGAAAGGCCGCGTACCTGCCCCTGAACAGTATTTACTGAATGGACAAGCTGATGTGGACCACAGACCAGATGGTTTTTAAATAGTCACATCTGGACGGTTAAAAATACACCATACACTACATCCTTACAGCTGGAGCAAACAGAGGGAGGGAGACATGCAACATCAATTATTGTAGCATTTGTACAGTAGTTAGATGGAACTGATTACACAAATGTACAGTTAGAACATTGTATGGCCAGTCATTAAATGAAGTTCCTGTGGTGTTGTGAAAACTGTTGTGGAATAATGGACTCATTTCTCTGTCTAAAAATATTTACTGACAATCAGCTCCAACAAATGTAAAATGATCAGCTGTTGTGAAATCTGCTCATCATTTTCCACATGAAGCAGTTTTGATTTTTGAAATCTGATCATCTCTTGTCGGTGTAATTGCGTGCACATGAAACAGTCTATGTTTCAGAATTTGTCAGCCAGAGGGATTTGGGATTCTCAGGCTTTGTATAATGACAACTGACAGTCACAATCTCATCTAGCTGAAGCAAAACATTCTGGGATTGCAGGGTTTGTGTTTCCGACCAACAAATACCTGCTTTGAATTTATAACTGAGGACAGGCTCACAGGCTGGGGTCAGACACAGCGCCAGAGGTTTAATGTGCAGGAGAGCAAGTCAAATGCAGCAATTTCAAGTCTGATGCTGTGGTTGATTAATAACAAGCATGTTACGCATTAATGCAGGAAGCTGTTTTGCTCTCTCTGTCTCACTGACAAACATGCAAACAGCCATGGACATGGAACATGGATCGCATCAGGAAGCAACCAAACATCAAGCACGCAAGGAGATACCAGCAGCTGAAACCACGAGATTCAGATGGTTTTCGCCAAGACGTATGACTGAACGAGCAGTTCACATCTCCTCCATCAGGTTCTTGTAGATGAGAGGAGTCCTGCTCAAAACAGATTACAGGACGAGGGATGGAGAGATCTCGCCAGCAAGGACGAAGGGAAACCATGTTTCCTTATTATATCCTCATATTATCCCACCCAACTTCTGCTGACACAGATATTGTTATATGCCAGCATACAATTACAGTGCTGATAGAAATCACATCATGGGTTGCGCCTGGAGATGCCGCACTGTGTTACTGGGACTTTTTTTCCCCATGATGTGACAACCCCTCACTGTGTAAATTGTTCCTGTGGGTAATGCGGTACAAAGAGCATTTAAAGTGAGTGGGGCGATCAGAAAATGTATGTGATATCATATGTGTTTAGCAGATGTGTTTTACTATAACCTCTCCTGGGTTTACTTGAGTTCCCTTTAGCCATCTATCTTATTCCAGTGCAGACACTGAAGCCCCTCAAAGACAAAAGGTGGAGGGATGCTAGCTGACGTTTCTGTAGCCACTTGCACCAGTGTTATGTAAGACCCAGCTCTACCATTCATTCTCCGTCTAGACTGTGCACTTCTAAACAAATAAAGTCAGATTGTTGTCCTCTTAAAACTGTTTGAAATTTGAATATGAGGAAAAATGTAATTACAAATGTACACTATATCTGTTGATAAAAAATGACAATAAGCAATAAGAGGTGCCTATATATTCTGTAGTCTGATTGTCCGATGTTGCACAAGAAACTCAAGTATTGGACGGACCAATCAATCAAGCAATCAATTTTTATTTGATTATTTATTTAATCTATATCGCGGCAATTCATAACAGTGGTATCTCAAGACACATTACATAAAGAGCAGTTCTAGACCAAACTCTTTAATAAGAGAGAGACCCAACGATTCAGGAATTCAAAATTAAGGATTCAACAATCCCCACATAAGCAGCATCAGATATTAGATTAGGCAACAGTGGCAGGAAGAACTCCCCTTTAACGGGAAGAAACCTGGAACTGAACCAGGCTCAGAGGGGGCGGCTTTCTGCCAGGGTCCGTGTTGGGTGGAGGTTAGAGAGAGAGAGAGAGAGACAAAACAAACAGCAACCAAAATACTAACAGCAACTAGTACTGACAAAAGGAATGTGACTAATAAATTGGCAATATGGTAACAATGACAATAGTTAATATCTGAATAATAATAACAGGACTAATATCAGTAAAAAGTGCTGGTGGCTGAAGATCCGCAGCAGTGATTCATGAAGCCAGAGAATCACAGCAGGAGAACCAGGACCAGGACCCACAGGAACCTGAGAGATGAGAGTCAGAATCAGTCAGTGTCAGTAGGGGTGCCAGGCCTTGTTGACGACAAGCAACTATTCTTGTGGCGAAAGCTCTTGGTTCTGATGAGAGTTTATGTCCAGAGTGGGAGTGCTCAGTCTTAATGTCTCCTGCCCACCTCAGGGTCCTAGAGGTGTACAGGTCGTGGAAGGAAACCAGACTGCAGCTATCTTCACACAGCAGCCTGCCCTTGTCTTTGGCAGTGACCACAGTGTACCAGATGGTGAGTGAGGATGTGCAGATCGTTTAACTTCCTCAGCTGCCTCAGGAAGTACATCCTCTGCTGAGCTCTTTTGATGAGGGAGCTGATCAGCTCCAGAACTCCACAATGCCAACTGGAGACTCTGATGGTGATGGGAGGGGGTGAAATCCAAGCATGAAGCTCATTAGATCCACCCTCAGTAACTGAATTTAATTCCAATGTATAACCAGCATCATGTTCAGTTTCTCACATTTATGACAAACCTAATTTCATAAAAATCAGCTCAGAATTCAGTAGGTTTGAGTCATTTTTGTCAAGTCTGCCTCTCTTAATACACACACTAGTGGATCTCCACCTCCCCAATGTGGCAAACACATAGACGCATAGCAGCGATGTACTGTAGTTGGAGCGACCCAGTTTAGCTGTTTCAGTTCTGGATGCCAAACAATGTTCACAGCAATATTCTTCATTTTTGCTACGACCAATCTGTCTTGAAATGTTTAATGCAAAGTCTTTTAATGAACTGTTTAATGAAATGTTGCTCACTGCTACATCTATGACAAACAGTAGTAATGACTCAGGTTTCTTAAGGTTCTGTTTACTCTACATGTCAAATAGAGGAGCAAATGATGGAGCCAAGTGTGTGAACTAGGAAAACAGGCTTCAGAGAGGAATGAAGTGTTTTGACACACCGCATTAAATGCATGTTAAACCAAGTCCTGCCACTGTTTTACATTTTTATAAATGTGACGTATGTTTCTGAAAAGTCTCCCATGTTAGCTCTTATTCAAGCAACTTTGGAGCTGACTTGGTGAGTCGTGAAACAAGAAACAAGCACAGCTTGTTCCTTTAACCAAGCATCCGCTCTCTGCTGTCAACAGTTTTGAATATCTGAAGGTAAATTGGGGTGAAATAGCAGTAGAGATATTCAATCTGACAATTATTGTATCATCTTGCTACAAAGACTCTCCTCAAGTGACTCCTTTCAATGCAACCCAAATGGCCCAGAAAGACAATAAAAGCTTTGCAAGTGCTTCACATCTGGTTTGCAAAATGGCGTCTTACCACTGGGAGTTCTGCAGCGAGTGCAAAGCATGAGGAGGGAATCAGTTTGTACTCCTCTTACTGTCATTTAAAAGAGATTAGATTAATAAATTGCTTAAAAACAGATAAAATACAGATTTCGCTCCAATGTTGACATTGTAAGGGTCTGACGGCACGCTTACGAGTGCTCATCAAATGATTTATTTGATTGCTGTCAAAACGCCTCTTGTTCCATTTGCATGTTGCCACATTTCAGTGGATGGAAGATGGAGCTACTCCCACTGTGATCTGGCTCTGAGTGGCAGGTTTGACTACACCAGCTCCAAACATTTGGTACACTTCAGCTTCAGAGCTTAGACATCTCAACATCTCAGATTACAACATGACAGTTGTGTCATGTGCTGAGTGATTGCATTTATTCCGCTCGTTTGGATTTTATTTCCACAGCAGACTTCATCCGACCGCGTGCGACCATGTGACCAATGACAACCGGCACTGTTTATTGTTCTGAAGTGTGAGCACTCAAACGTCTTCGTCCCTATAGCAAATTAGCTTTCATTTTGTCTTAATTGCATTAAACAAGGTCTTCTCATGTCAACCGTCCTCAGCTGCTAGTAAGAAATACAGGCTCCCATGGGTGCAATGTGCTACAATATTCATTCAAACCACAACAGTCTGAGCAATAACAATAAATTTCATTTGAAAAGGCTTACTAGCTGCAGAGAGAGCTATTTCACCATTGTGAAACAGCAATTAATTGTAAATGAATAGCACAAGACCTTGGAGGCACATTGCCCCTATTATTTAGACAAAGAACCACCACCACAACATAGTTTATTTTCTATGGCAAATTACAAACCCCCTCCCTGTCACGCAAACACATCTGTGGAGACCTTGAGAACTACTTGCCAATATTGTGAGAACAATCTACACAGCAGTTACTGTAATGTCTGTGGGTATCCTCCCCTACAATCGCTACATTAGCTCCACCGTGTTAGTATATACAGTAAGTACAGTCTCATCTTTTAAAGAAGGCAAGGGGGTGGAAAGCTGAGAGTCTGCTACTCATGAATCTTAAATATTTACATCCCAGCCCCACAATGATTAAGCGAACATGGGAAGCACTTTGGATGATTGTTGCTTGATCAGCCCGACTCGAAGAGTGAATGGTGTTGCTAGATTGTGTACAAGAGACATCATTAGTAGTGTAAAGCTTCCTGCCATCAAAGGACACATGTTGATACAAGATAGTGCATCTAGTGCAGGTTCCCATGCATCCTGTCGCATGAACCTCCATTGATCTTCCGCGGGTTCTATCATGAGATACATTTATTTATCTTAAGATTGTGTGTTATATTTGATTTCAGGAACAGTTTAGAACAGTTTAAAGAAGTGGTCACGTTCTCAGACGTCAGCAGAATTTTTGGCCAACTGGGTTCAGCGGAAACAAGCTGCAAACACAACAGTTTTTAGACATTCAGCAGAAAAGAAACATTAGCATTAACAAAGGCTAATTACTATCTGAAATATCTGACTCTTTAGCCGCTAAATGCTGCACTACGTTCTCACTATGTGAGTCAAAGCTGAAAGATGCTAAAGCGCTCCATAGAGCTGAAGGGGAACTGCAGGATTGGGTGAAAATGATCTGTGGATTCAATGAGCAACGCCGGCCGTAGATATTGACTTTTTTATCCACACTTATAAAAAGTCACGCTGCTTTAATTATGTGAAAATTAGTACAATCATTGACCTTAGATAAAAACAGGTGATTAGATAAGGGCACACAGCAGCTATTGTTCTATTTAACAGCTCCTGCTAAATTTAGAGCTTGAGGTTTGCCTTGGCAACATAAAGTGACCCCCAAATAAAACATTTGATTGCGACTGGTAAACTCCAGGGGCTGCATGATTCCGTGGAAATGAGCTTGGCTTTTATGTGGGTGAGTGCTGCCTACATGTAGCAGGCAAAAGAGCAGCTGGACATGCCGTGTCCAGACGAACGGAAAACCTCTCACGACAAGCCAAACCTCACGTATGGCCCGGATCTCCTGACTCCAGTGTCAAGCTGTCTTCCTCAGATACGGAGGATCAGCTTACGCACCCTCGCACCAAACCGCTATCCTGATGAATTAACATGCACTGAAGAAAAAAAAACTGTCTGTAGGACAGTATGTTAACAGAACGTAAAGAATTTTGCTTTGCATCCCAGTGGCTACAGGCCACATGGAAACTGGTCCCCGAGTATCTGCAACAGTTAACAAAATTGCTGGGCAGACAGAAACAGAGAGGCATACACGGTGCAAATTTCAGGGTTTGTCTTCCCTCCGTTGATGAGGGATCCACTAAAACCCCTTCCAGTGCCACAACTGAGAGCTGGATGGCCACGGATCTCTTTTGGTTTGGTTGCTTGTATGCATTGATGTCCCCTTTATAGACGCCAGTAAAAGAAGAGATCGGGGGAGCAGGGGTTTCCCTTTGGCCGTTATTACAGAGCTTGGTAAACACTGGGCGTTTAACAGAATGCCATAGCGCTGGTGTTTGGTTTCTGCTATCATAGCCCAAAGCTGAGAGGGTACTGTGGCTACATGATTGTTTCACGTGACTAAACTGTGACACACAACTGTGGGAAATGGTAGACAAATGACTACTGACATTACTCTATGAATTCCCTTTTGCGTGACTTTTTTTTTCAAATTTTGAAAGGATTGCCCGATACCTATTTTTACACTTCTTTCAGTCTCTGGGGAGGAAAAGATAAAAACTCCACTCTGAGTAGAATTGTGGAAAATGTTACAACATCAAACATTTGATTATTTTACTACACTCTAACAGCCTCGTTGCCCCCTTTCTCAGCCTCAGGATTTGCTTAGCAGGGATTAATTAGACTGTTTGCTTGTTGCTTACCACCCAAGAGCAGCAGAGAGATTTGAAACACACTCACTATAATGGCAGTATTAGAACTCAACCCAGTGAATTGACCCATTGTAGTTGAGTTTAATCATTAACCAACTCACCAATTGCCTCCTACTCAAAGAGCTGGTCAATTCAGAGCCATTACAGCTCTTCAAACATATCATGGGACTCAAAATTAGCTTGTATGTATGCTGAGAATCTGGAGTCTAGAATTACACTCTCATCATGCAGATTTAAAGACGATTGCAAACTGAGCTTTTTGAAAAGTGTATAAATTAGAAATAAGTGTCGTTTGTGGGATTCCAGGAAAAAGATCCAGATTTTCTGTTAAGGACATAAGATGACAAAATGTCCCAGACACATTACTAGAATGCCCTCAGAACTATTAATACAATCACACACATACACGCAAATAAGGGAGCGCTTGTTCATATGTTTGTGTGTACAAGCATCCGTAGGTGTGGCAACGAAGCAGCGTCGGTGCGTGTTTATGTATGTTTGTGTGACTGTATCCTGCAGCATCCAGATGCCCCAGATGTGTTTGAGGGGCACAGAGCTTCATGTGGCTTGTGGTTTTTGGGCCTATAAGGATGAAGATGAGAGAGACATCCATCTGTCCACTCGGCTTTTACACAACACAGAGCAGTGCCCTGCAGCTCCCAGAGCGACCAGCCAAGAGGATTAGGAAAATGGTTGATAAAGACCTCAAATCACAAAGAACAAATGATAAAAAGCTAACAATCCCAGATGAGATTTGAGATGTCCTGATAGAAAACAATGACTGACTGTATGGCAGCAACATCAGATCAAAAGACTGTGTGACTGGAACTTTTTGCAAGTAAACACAGTCCAAACTTCTCCCCGCGGGGGGTCCAAGTAATGGTGAAAATGTTTCTTCCAAATGCCAGGTGATCACATCTGGAAGTAAGTCTGCTGCAGAACAACAGTCTTTCCCAATTAACTCGTAATCATCATTTAGGATCTAATGGTTTCATAATGCATAAAGAATCCGTGAGTTTGAACTCTGTGTCGGCAAGGAGCTATTAAAGAGGCGTCCCCTGGTGTTTCAGAGATCTATCTTTTTGGTTACATCCTGACCCAGATGGCAGGAGGGGTCTATGCATACTGAGAGAGACTTTAATGAATAAGTCACAAGCAGAAAAACTCTGTTGCTGTTACTTTGTATGTTAATCAAGTTTAACATCTACTCCAATGAAATTAACACTTATAATTGACCATTCTTATCTCACATGTGGCCTTCATATGTGTCAGCTGACAAGAATTTAGCTGCATTTCACTGTCATTTTTATGAGGGAGATTTTAAAGTGGTGGTGCAACACAGAGGTTGGTAGAGGAGCCCTAAATGCGCTTAATTTTATTGTGTGCAATAAAATGCAGTCAAGTTAAATTCAAATGAAACCAAACTGCCTCAAAAATGTCGGGAGGACGGAATCAGTTACTGCTGAAGTGTTTTCACCCCAGTATTTCCAGTAATTCTCTGGTATAACAGGAAGACGGGCAAAGATTTGAAGCATTTGCTGCAACTTATCTCCATCTGTATGCATCCTTTGAAATGTCCAGTTCTTAACTGAAAACAGTGATCATCAGATAATGTATAGTGGCATTTCTTTAGCAAACATCAAGGGGAAGACTGTAGGCATGTAGGCAAGCAACGAAAGCCATGAAAGTACATGCACAGATAAATGATCTTAAGGTTCCAAAAACACCTCCATAAATGAGCCCCGGGGAGTCACTCACATGGGCGCAGACAGAAATACCACTGATATTCAAAAATGTAAGCTTGAAGTCAAAGGGCAGACTCCCAAAAAAGCACTTAACCTCCCCTCCCAGAATGGTTCCCTTTGTCTCTTTTGTTCAAATCATATCACAGACAGCCTATGGGGTGCCCTGGGGTGGTGGGGGTCAGACGTTACCTGCAGTGTTTGGGTTTAAAGTTTGGAATATTTCAAAGTCCAGGCTTTCACGGCTGTCATGTTATCAGGAGCTTTGATGCTATCTGAACACAGCCCTCAGCATCTTTCTCTTTTGTCTCAGTCTGGGTGGAGGTGCTGCAGATGAACAGTGACACCTGCTGGCTAAATGCTTGACCCCCAACCCACAACCCCACCCCACCCTACCCCACCACACCCTCTCCAGAGGCCCACTATGAGTTCTCCTGGTCCCTATTTCAACCTTCTGCTGACATAGTAGACCTGATAACTACAATTATTGTCTACTTATTGAAGACAGCAGAAAGTATGAAAGAATGATTCAGTTAAAAACTAAAAGAGAGCTTTTCAAGATTAGTCACAGATATTTTGGAGGGGGCAAATCGTGTATTGGAACAGGTACAAAGACCAAAATGCAAATTAAAATTTCCTGGAATGACAGAACAGGAAATGCCTTTTTGTTTTTAAAAGTCTGCACATAGTCCTCCATGTCCACTGGCAACGTAGGACAAATAAAGAAACAGAATACATGTAAATGAGTGTGATATCTGGCAGTACACCTCTGCTTACAAGCCTTTATCTGGTGACAGTGAAATTAAGTGCAATTGACCAGAGAGGTGGCAATTCAGTTGAACATAATCAAAGGCTGTCAAAGGCTGTGATCTGCCTGCAGTTTTGTCGCTCCATATATCCATCCACTCGTCGACTAGCCTGGCCACCCGCCTGACTTTCCTCATGACATCATCCCTCACCACTCTGGATCCTATTACCAGATCCCGGTCCTGTCCTCCTCCCCTGAGGAGTCTTCGACGTCTCCCCGTCTCCCCGAGCTCTATTGATACTGCCACCATTTTCATCTCTACCCAGGCAGTCACATTGACCTCTGACCCTTTTAAAGGTTTAAGAAGCAAAGAATAACAAATAAAAGGCCTGTTAAGTAGTGCATTACTCACTGTGGAGTCCTGCCCTGCTTCTTGGTGTTACTACATATGGGATGCAGTCAGATGGAGTCACTGCTCTTTTTGGCCGGCTCTGCTCTGCAGATTGTGGCTGCTTTAGTTTTATAAATTACAGAAGAGAGACCGAATATGCTGCTGATGTCTTAGCCTCTTTTGAAGCACTATTTATTCAGGTGAAGTACAAGTACCATATCGAGAAACAGTACTTGCTCTGCTGCATTGACCCCAAGTATAATGTACATAGTTCTGCAGATTCCATCTTCAGCTCCTGCTTTCCCTCCACCCTCAGATTATACTCGACATCTGTGTGTTGAACTTACGAGATCCTCCATAAAATGCCTGCGAGCAGTTCCTCTGTCTGGCTTGACCAAAAGCTTCGGTGATTTTATTGACATCCTGACTTAAGAGAGAATAAAGGGCTGAGCAGCTACAGTCTCTGCATGGAGGCAGGCAGACTGCAGACAGCCTCTGGTCACAGCTTACAAGTAATCCTCCACAGCTGAAATTAAGGTGAACACACATTCTGACTGACCGATGCTGATTACTTTTCTGTTTGCAGAACTGCAACAAATTGCTCTGACTTCAGACATGGCTTTGTCAAAGACTTTGTGATGTATGACAAAGCACAACACAACCTACAGCAAGCTGGAGTTCTAGATTCTCCGATTTTTGTTCTTTATCAGTAGTGGAGATGCTGATAACCAGTCATTCATAGACGGACAAGTAATTACACACATATACATTTCTTAAAAAAACAGGGTGACCAAGGTGTTAGATCCATGTTTTCTGTTTGTATTTTGGTGAGAAACTCTAAACCCAAATGTGATGTACAGCAAGTGACTTTTATCTCTCTAGCTGCTAAAACATCTCCCCGGCTTAATGACGTCTACACTTTGTGGACACGTTGCTGAATCATAAACAGAAGAAAACATTAGGTCTAGTAGAGACCTGATCAAGGTTATTTGCCTAAATCACTGTCCTTGTAGAACTATCCAACCAGAGCCATGTCATCCCCACACATACACCGTTTAAATGACTTTCTGTTTGGAAGTTATCAGAGTCCATTACAACAGTTACTCATGCGTCTCGAGTTTTAATAATAATTTTTACAATAATAAGCTTCATTAGGGTCTATGCTTTTGATGTTAATGGTGATTTTACAAACAATTTTTTAACCTGCTCCCAGAAAACATTCATGATTATCGGTGGTGCCTGGAGGCCACAGACTTTGAAAAGAGGAATCCCGCAAAGATCCAGTGAACCAGGCTCCCCATGGATCCAGGATTCCCTGAACAATTTTGTGAATTTTCATAGAGTTACTGTAAAAGTAAAACTGATAAGATCACACAGCGGTAGTCTTTTTATTCTCTATTCTGTGAGAAGTGGGGCAGTGGGTGAAGTGTCTGTGGGTCAGTCCTGATGGGCCAGAGCGGGACAAATTTAGTGGGGCATTTTTTTAAACAGGCTGTGGTGACCTGGTTCTTTAGGGTACAATATCCTTAAAGAAACCATTTATGAGCATATAATGGCAGACTTGGCTTTATGAGGCAGTTACAGAGGCTGGCCAGAGCCACATGAGGTCATGCTTTTAATGATCAGACCCATTTGAGGTGACACCATTGCCTGCTGGTTGGCGATTATTTAAGTTAAGAGTTAAGAGTTAAGCAGCAACTTTTTAGTTTCATCACCACCACAAAGAATGCCACAACTGAGAAATGGCACTGAAAAGTAGAAACGTTTACGATGATTAGAGGAGAAACCTTGATGAGAGCAACGCTGGGTAACTCAGCCTCACTGGTCAAGAGCGCAAACTCCCAGACAGCGGTGATGTAATGTGGATGTAATGTAATGTGTAACATAGGAGTGTACATGTGTGTGTGTGTTTGTGCGTGAATCACCACCTGCAGCACCCACACCTCTGAACCTTCTCTCCAACAGTCAATAAAATAGCCTGAGAACCAGGCGTCCTGCCGCAACTAACGTGGGAAGAGGAGGAAGTGCTGAGTCGGCACACTGTTGTATTGTTTTAGTGGAGAAATGTGATGACCGGAGAGATTTGTCGTGCTGAACCGGAGTTTGAGGGCCTGGTTTTAATGAGTGGAAAATGAAGCCTGGGAGCTGAATTTGCATGAAAGGCTTGGAAACTAATCATGAAGCCCAGTGGGCGCTGGAAAAGACAGAATTCCCTGTGCTGTCCACAGTCGGCAGAGGCTCAAATTCCCAAGATTAGCGACTTTCATCACGTGGACGGAGAAAAGAAATGGTGACATGACTTCATTTGGTGGAGTCAATTCATCACTTTGCTCTAGAAAATATCCTTCAGGCAGTTTTACCATCCACAACGCTGCTATCAGCACCTTCCATTTACATTTGTTCACCATGTGTTAGATTAAGCATGAGGTCAGTCTTTAGGCAGACGGAGTGTGTCAGAGGCTGCTAATGTTGTAAACTGTGTCGAGTTCAACTGATGTCATGACTGCACTTTTTTTTTTTTTTTTCCTGCCGCTTTTTGTGCGAAACAGAAAATAAGAAAATGACAGACTGTTAATGTCATTATCACATTAGGATCATTACGGCACATTTGGAGATAAGCAGCAGCTATTACTCACAGCAAATTAAAACCAGAAGTAGTCAGACTCTTTTATAAAAGCTCTACATTTTGGCACAGCTTGAAGGGGTGATGCATCCAGTGGTTGGCCCAAATGGTGACCGCATTATTTGAAGGGGATGACAAGCCCATAATTTATACAACATGCTATAATCGTTCATTTTATTTTACCGACTTATCTTATTTATAATGTATACTAACTTTTAGAGAGTTAACTGTGTTCTGTGATAATGGGCAGATGGTAGACTACACACACAGGATGCTTTAACTGGTGTGGAAAGTGGAAATGTGGAAAATAAATGGACCGTTTCCAGATCTTGAGGTTTGGAAATTGAACAACAAGTCTGCAAAATGTATCAAAACCATCCTTCACTGACATGCAGCACATGCAACCTTTTTTTTTGTTGTTTTTAATACCTGCTGTCATTTAATATAATATGATATTTCCTGCTGTGGAGAACAGTCTGGTTAGTTCACTGTAATACCGCCAGGTCAGTTCCTATCAACATGTTGTGCTCTGAACTAAAAAGGGATCAAGTAAATCAATAAATCCAGTCAAGAAACTTTGTCTAAGAGAGTGTGTAATCTAAATAGAGAGTGTGTGTGAACACTGGGACCGTCAGCAGTGCAGTGAAACATGGGGTGCCCTGGTGGTTTAGTGCTTTGAGTAGTGGACCGTGTAATTGCAGTCTCCCTGGTTTGAGTCGTGCCAGGAGCATTTGTCATGTCATCACCTTCTGTCTCTTTACTTGAAGTGAAATTTCAAGTTTTAATATCTGTAAGTGCATTTGAATCTTTATCAATGATTACAATGGCTGAACACAGACCTCTTGGGATAACATTGTTAATATAGTTCTTCACTGCAGGTTAAACAGTTTTGAACTACAGTGGTTGAGAGAAATGACCTCTTACCTCACTACACTAATATGTGTTATAATTTCAATGTCAAAGTGCGGAAACTCTCAACATCCTTCATCTGTTTGTCCTTGTTTGAGCTCAAAGGAGCCAACCAACAATCAAAAGACGAGTAGGGACCAGTTCTGTCACAATCACCGGTTACTGCATCCAGGTGGTTGCTACACAGTTAGCATGACAAGCTACATCTGAAAACAATCTGACGTCGAGGTTCATTTAGCAGCTGTTCTGGAGCTGCTTTTTCTGGGCTGTTATTTTCTCCAAGTGATCATGAATCTAAAAAAAAAAAAAAAAAGGAAATTTGAACATATACAGTTCCATGACAAAATCCATCTGCAAATGAAGATCATGTGATTTGACCAAAAGTGCCAGAACTTAATGGACCTTGAGGTGTAAATGTGTGCCCAACTGCTGTTTCCAAGGTTTAGAATAAACTTTGACTGGACTGAGAATTTAAACTGCACACACAGCTTCACAATTGAGTCCATAAGGGAAACCAACATGAGCGGTCAGACAGACTTTAAAGGGGACATATTATGTTCTTATAGTACATACTCGCACTTGGGGTTTTCTCATAATGTGCATAGTGCTCCTCTCAGCTGCCTTCTGAACGCTCCTGCAACTTGTTGCATGCTTTAACTTCGACATCAGAGCTAGCATACCCGCCATTCCTATCAAAATAAGTGATTTTGTGAGCACACTTGAGATGTTTTAGCTCACACACACACACACTAAGATCCAAGCATCTTGTTTATGTCTGCCTGTGTTTATGTTTCTGCTTAGTTTGGTATCTATAAGGTCTACAATGCTTAGAAAACCCTGAATACCACACCAGAACAAAAGTGACAGTCCCTTTTAAATACAGCTTATTTTGCCAGCGCTTTCGTCTGGTGATTTTACTCCACAGACTTTGTTAGGCTGCTGATACTTTTATCACCTTGCTTCCCAGAAGAAATGCTAATTTGCCTGCAGGAGAACATTATTTCACTCTGGAAATATTGGAAATGCACCACAGCACTTTTACACCAAGAATAATGTTGCTAGGGGGAAAAGTTCTTAGTTTTACAATCTGCTGCATGATAACATTAAATGTGCCATTAACTATTTGAAATCCAGAGCCTCATTATCACTGTTCTGTTGAGCAGCTTTGAGAGTAATTGTGATTTTATGGTTGAAGTTACTACTTCATCTGGGCCGTCAAGGCTCATCCAACAGTTACACAGCCCTGTGCTTTGAATGGAATGCGTCGGTTAATGCAATTTACAAGTGCATGTGGTGAAATATATTGAAACGCAGAGAAATCTCAGCGTAAATATTGAGGTAGGACTGTTTTTTAAGCTGCAGTTAAGTCATGACCACAGTGAAGGAGAATCCAAATATTTTTCTATAAAATTAAGTCATACATACTCAGGAAGGGCCTGCTCTCTGTCTGCAGATGGTATTTCAATCTGTTATTTAAATCTCTACACAATAATGACATCAGCATCTACGTGTGCCATAATTCCTCTGCGTACTGACAGGGATGGCAGAAATTTAGGACAAGAGGAAATCCTTTGACTTGGTGTGCATCTGTTTAACAGCTCAGAACCCAAGCTGAATGGATGAATGAGTGTGCTGCTATGTTATCAGGCAGAGGAGGGGGGGTTTGTAGTAGTCTCATGGGACTGAATGACATGTCAGAGTAGCCACAGCAGGCTGATTAGTATCTATATAAAGAAATGAAAACTATATCAGCTGTGAAAACCCTTCTTATGTTGGCACAGCACGACTCTCTGTATATACCGAGAAATCCATCATCTTTCAGACATTACAGAAGAGACTGATCTCAAAACCATTTCCCTTGGCAAGCCTCACTCTCTGAGAACAAGTCATCCTATAGCATGACATCTCAGAGGATAGTAAACTTAATATTTCTTCTTTCTGCTCGGCTTCTTTACCATTCTGCGGTATTAGGGTGGCCCTGACTTTGCGCCCTAGGAACCTCAGGGTCTGCTGACTTTCATGACGCTTCAGCAGACTTAGCCAGGAAGGACGCTCACCTGGGTGTTCCACCAGAAAAGCAAGAGCCGATGCTAACATTACTGCAGCAAGCGTGGCCCCTGAGAGCTGTGAAAAGCCCACGCTCTGTAGTGCAAAGTATATAGTGGGATGGTACTGGGCCAAACGTCTCTCTGTGGGTTTGTAAAAGCAAACGCAGGAAGTTTAAAAGTAATATGGTCCACTTTTAAAACTATTCTAGCATAGATGATTAACAATTCTATCAAAGAGTAGTGGATAATGATAATTTGACTGGTTTACAAGACGATAAAAAGAATTTATTGCCCGTGACACTGATAAAATCACAGCTAGTGAGGACAAATTGAAGCAAAACTGTTCTGATCAGTGTTTTTGCACATTAAAACTCATGTTTCACTTTTATTGCTCGTCAATGGGCGGAGAGGCTGACTGCCTGACTCACCAGTGACAAGACACAAATCACCCTCCCTCCAAAACCACCCCCCCCCCCCCCCCCCCTTCTAGCTGTATCCTCCATGACCAGCACACCAGCACGTGGGCCTTCTGGTCTGAAGTGGAAAAAATGGCTCTGAATCAGAGAACCACAAATCACAGGCACGCTATAATTCAGTTCCAACAATCACTAATATGCACGTGCAGGCACATGTATGCATACACACCTCTCAGTCAGAGCTCTCTGGTTTATGTACTCATCAATGATAGGGAAAGAAAGACGAGAGAAATAGTTGAGGGAGTGAGGCTATGCAATTAAGCAATTACAAGCTTTGGGGCCCAGATTTTCCATGACTTTATCTCAGCAGCTTCTGGGGTTCACCATGGAGGCTCTGCAGCGTCTCCTGGAAAGAGGCCTGAGACGGGGAGATGACGGTTTCTGATACAGATGGACGTCCAACCCCCACTGCCCCAGGACTCTGTGGTCCAGCCTTCCATCATACATCAGAGGAAGTCTAGACAACATAAGGCTCCCTCCATGCTGAGGAGAAATGGTGCTCAATCAATCTTTAGTATCCTCTATCCTCTCCAGCGTCACGTTTCTCTCCCATACATCCAAAGCTGTACATTTCTCTTTTTTTTCACTTTTTCTTTCCTTCAAGCTTTCCACCACTGCAGCTGTAATTTACCCTCTCAAAGTTAACTCTCTAAGAAATGCTGTCTGCAGAGGTTACCTGGATGAAAACGGGGCTGGGCTTCAGGTCTGGGCAAGCTGGAATACAGCCTGTCTGGGCAGGGTTATGTAAGATTTGGCATGACTGGCTCTCACAGCCCCTTCTTGTTGTCCACAGTGTGCAGGCTGCTGCCCGCATGGCATTGAAGCTTAACCCAACTATATTTCATGCCAGACTCTGCAAAAAGGAAGATAGTGACTGTTGTTGCGCACCTCTGCCTGATGTTTTCTGCATATGTTGGCTCCCCATGCGCGGAAGGAGCGGCTGTAAAATCTATTTAGGTCAGAGCTATTACGTTTCAACCCTTGTTCCCTGTCTCAGCAGTTTAGGGTGTTCAGAGTACCCTCGCTCCATTAGTCTCTATCCAGTTAATGTTTCTGCCTTATGTATGGTGCATACTTTACAGGAAACAAGGAGGACAGTCCTTTCAATGACAAAACACAGAAAAGAAAATGGAAATGATTTTTTCTAACTTTGAAATATCCAAGGGGGTTAGCTCAGCATGCGTGTTCTTTTTCAGTCACACTTTCCTGACATTCGTCAAGTTACACACATCCACGCTTGTCTGCTTGTCACTACTGAGAAGCTTGAGTCAAGAAATCTGGGGTGAAGTACATTTCATAACAGCCTTTAACAAGGATTGATGGGACATGGAAACTTTAAGGGAGCACTTCTATGCACTCACGTGTTGTACGGTAAATATGAAGCTACAGCCAGCAGACGGTTATCTTAGCTTAGCACAAACAATGGAAACAGGGGGAAACAGCTAGTCTGGCTCTGTATGACGTCTAATCCACCTACCAACACATTGAAAGCTCACTGGTAAAAACACGTTTCCTAAAGGTACTTTCAAATTTTGCCATGAATTTAGTTAAAAACACATCAACTAATATTATCAACAGAATGTGAAGAACCAACAGCAGTGAGGTTATGTCAAAAACATCTCTGTATGTGTTTCAGAGATATCTACTGAGGTGATATCTAACTAGCTACCTCTGGTCCATACCGTCTCATAATACCACTTTGTACCTCGGGGGGCGATAGTGAGTCACTGTAGCATCCAGTCTGCCACCAGTCCAACACTAGAGGAAGAAGAAGTACATTAGTTCTTTAAAGCAACTAACACAACATATACCATACTAATAAACATTCCAAATGCAGCAGCCATACCATCCTTTTGTTTTAGATGAAGAACAATAGACCTTGAAATTACCCACAGGTGACCACGCCCGAGGAGAGGGAATAGAGCTGGGTGCTCATGGCAGGAAGGTGAAATGGACAAAATAGAACTCAATCAATCAAAGACTGTTTGTGCCCACAGCTTTAAAAGGTCTGTCTTTGGGTGGAATGTGTTCTGAGCAGACAGGACAGAAGGCAGGCAAATGGAGGCAGACTTTGTGTAATTTGTACAAAAAGGCGAAGCATAAAAATGACACCATGTTATTCTGTTTTTTAATGTGCCAGACAATTTCTTGCCCTGAAATTTCTGCTAACTGGCTGGCAACCTCACGCCGACAGCAGTGTGGCACATAGACTATACAGCAAACATATTTTTATGACCATATTTAAGAGCAGAGAGTTGGAAAAACCTCACGTCAGCCTCCAGATCCTAATTCCAATGGCAGAAGACAATGGCAACACAGATTCAGATCATTTCAGCGAATCTACACACTGACTGTTTGTTTGTATGGTTTCACATGTTAGCGAACGTCACCAAATATGTAACACAGAAAGAGTAGTTCATTTAGACTATTTAGATTACGTGCCTACAAGGCTCGAAACAGGGCTAACCATATTGGAGTAATGCATGAACTCTCAAATTAGAATAACTGGTAGTTTTTTCCATTCTGCCAACTTTGTGTGAATGCAACAATAACCTACCTGTAGAAATACAACTTTATTTATTCTTACTCTTCACTTTTTGTATGGATTAAGAGCTACAACGAGATATTTTTCTCTATCTTGAACAACTAAGACACATATTACAACATAAACATTGCACCCAGGCCCTACTTTCTCTGACAAATTATTTACATTTACAGCCAAGTGTACAATGCGTCACTTAACAAGTCATCACTTGTGCTGTAATTTGCCACGATGCAAGGATACCGTCATGGATACCTGGTGCCCAAGCACTGCACTGTAATGATTTCCATCTCACTTATTCCAAGTGAAATATCCTTTCAATGTGTCCTCATGTGTGTGTGTGTGTGTGTATTTATATACAGTGTGCAGTGAATCAAAAGGGTGTGCATGGATGTGCTGGACTGGACATGTTTCCAGGTACATAGGCAGCTACACAAAACCAGTGCTGGAGATGATCCATGGCAGCAGATGACCGACCGGAGTCATGTGGACCTCAGATGTTTGGACCGAGCGGCTAGAAAAAGAAAAATTCCACAGAGCATGAACAGTAATTCAACAGCAGCAGACACCGCAGCCGCATGACAGTGTTCGGTCATGGTGTGAGCAGATTAGAGAGGGTCAGTCGGGAACAAGAACAGCATGACTGACAGTCGTGTCGGTGAAGCCTTCAGCAGACAGGTCACCTCAGATGTGGATGATGAAGGCACAGAGAGGTAACAGATCTATCATAAACCTGGGACTATCCTGGAATCCTGGGAACAGAGAGATAGATGGTCTTAAATTAAGAGCAGGCTCTCCCCATTAACACAGAAGGGCCTGAGACTGAGCGTCTGAGCACAGCATAGAACTGTGTGTGAGAAGCCATGAAGGAAAACTTTAATATTTCACTTGCATGTACTTATCCACCAGTACAAAACACTTGCACATACATGCATACTCTAAGGCATAGACACGTATATATATACTGTACATGCAGCTGTGAGCATGTAAATCACAAGACCTAAAACTACCAGACATGTATCTTTCACTGGCTGCATTCTGTAAAATCTGTACGATAGCAGTCGTTAGTTGGTCGCTGGATAATGATGTGTACTCCAGAGATCAGACGCCAAGACATTAGCTTTGTTTAAACAGAGTCCTGCAGACAATACCAACAGAATCAGCTGTGCTTTCGTCAATTCAATACCAGGCTCATGCAGGTGGGAACTTGTACACGTGTGATTATTATATCGTTGGCAACCCCAAAGGCCATTATCAGAGACTCTCCTGCCAACTAAGCAGCTGCTATTTTTTTTGTGTAACCTTAATCAAAAATCCTCTTTTTGTTATCCTGATATTTATTATATTTCAGTACACTTATTACTGTATCACTTTGAATGTTGAGGTGTAAATTAACACCAGACCACTACTGTCAGCTTGCTGCCTTTGTGGATTAACAATGACAGGAGGGTAAAAACAGGCCATTCTGACACCGGTATGATGTTAGCAAGTTATCAAAGCTACAGCTAATAAAACTGATAACAGTGTGTGTTAGATTGACAGTAAGTGCACAAATGATCAAGCACTTACCATAGTAATTCAATTCAATTCAATTCAATTCAATTCAATTCAATTCAATTCAATTGTATAACTGGTCAAGTATTAATATCATCATCGTATTATCATCGTCAATATAAGCCTAAGCAGGCTCATACTCTCTCATGTATATGTAGTAACCTGTTCTATTAATAATTCCATATTTATTCCAGCACCATATTGTCTTCTGTCTTCTTTTGTTTATATGTTTATGTTTTGTTATGTTTTCTGTTCACCATTGTTCTCCCTGTTTTTAGCTGTTTTTAGAAATTACAGAGCTCTTTTTTAACCTGACACCCACATTAGGATACGAGTGGCAGACAGGACTGAGCCAAGGGCCCGGGCGTAATCATCAAGTCATCCACAATTTAATATGTGTGGACAGTTAAGTATTCAGTTTTAGCCTTGGCAGCCTCTTATAGAACTGGCTAACATGCACGTAGTGCTCAATGACAATGTGGTGTTAACATTATGTATAGATCCCAATATGTCTAGATGCCTATTACTATGCCTATTATAAGAAACCTATTTTACTTTCATGCTCTGAAAGGGGAGACACACAACACAAAACTCCCTAAAGGACTGAAGGTCAAGACAAGAAAGATGGACACTAACATTAACAAAGTACATAAAGCCTGTTACACAGTACCAGCACCTTTAAAGCTCTCTAATTAACATGTTAGCTTAACACAGAGTCTCAGCCTGGGAACCCTCACAGTGACAGCAGGGCTCCAGGAAGTCCCTGCAGACAGACAGGAGAGCAGCATCCATGTTTTGATTTAACTCTGGGAAAGAAAACAAGTAAGCGTTCTTCAAAAAACGCTGTGTACTTTACATCACAGCAGTTCCTTGTTAAATAACATACTGCTGTGTTTTAGAAGTTCCGATATATTTTTCCCACTGTTCCATGCGTCCATTGGTTTTCCTTTCATTTCTGTTTGATATCAACTCATTATCATTTTGAGGTGAAGCAGTGCAGACTTTTTAAAGACTTTCAAAACACAAACATAACTTAAAACTGACAGAAAATGACACATTTTGCACAAGTAAAGCAAGAGTCTACTAATTATTTTCGTATTGCACAGACAAGAATGGAAAACAGTGGCTGCCTGTTATGGTCTGGCGGAGATCTTAATAGCAACAGGTCATCTGTATTTCTTTTTACATGCCATTTGCAGGCAACAGTCTGTTTATGGAATGAACAATGTGACATTTATACAGCACACAAATCATGTTACTACGCATATTGTGTCTCCAGTAGGAGGCTAGCACCGACAAAGCAGAGCTTCTTGTTAGTCCCCTGCTTGGTTTCCTTCCAGTTAGTCACATATGTTGTCCTTACAGACATTCCTCTTCTGTCTGTAAGAGCTCAGCTTGTGTCCAAACACCACCAGATTGACGGGGATGGTTTTACAGATTTACAGTTTCCTGTAAAAATCAGGAGGAGATTGGGTGTGTTTCCCTGAGGTGTTTCATGTGTCAGCAGGGTGGAGTGCTTGTTCACTCATTCATACAGTACATGTACATACAGATGCTGTCTGGAGCTTTAGTAAAAAAAATAAAATAATAAAGGATGTCACCAGTCAGCAGCACACCTTACAAGAACAAAATAATGATTTCTGTATGAGTGTTTCATTTGCACATCTGGGGATACTTACCACACGCAGCTATTGCAAAAAAAAAAGGAAAAAACGGTTTTATCCTGCACAAATCCTAAACAATTCTTCTCAGAAAACAGGAAACACATAGTCCTCCCAATAGCTATGAGACATAATCAGAAAAATCCTTAACAGTTCAAGTGTTTATGCTGCCAGTAAATACGTTTTACAGTTTTTCTACACACAATGACTGGGCCTATTAACGAAACATCCCAAACCATTACGCCATCTACAAAAAACACTCAAAGAGTCTTTTTCCAAAACTATAAACACTATTCCCCTCTGTTCATCTGTGATTCAGGTTAGTTTAACTGTTTGTGGATCAGTGTCTGCACCATCTGGTCAATGACAAAGCACTGAATATCATTACCGCAACTCATCACAGCTGGAACCCAATTAACACTCAATTCCCCAGGTGGATATACAGTCAAAATCGCTGACCAATCAGAATTGCAGGGTCAATAAAATGGGCCTAAAAGCACATGTCCATGTGCTTTGGAACAGTGGGTCATAAAAATGCTGGAGATGTTATACAACAGAGAGGATGAGAAATAATAATGATGATGAGGAAAACAAATCTCAGATGAAGTCTGTGCCACCCTGGTTCATCATGTGTCATACATGGGGGGTACTGTGAGAGGAGCTGGCCAGATGCTGTGCACAGGTAATGCTGATGCTAACATGTTCTTTTGCTGCATTTGGAAATAAAGCTTTTAGAAATTGGGTATTTTACTGTGCAAGGAGAGCTTTTTGGTCAAAACAGCATAAACAGCAGAAGGTATTTACAGTATTACAGTGCCAGTGTGAATTTCTCTCCCCAGGGTGCTCCTGAAGGGTTATCTGGTTGGATTTTACAAGGCTTGAAATTATTCCTCTAAAAAGCTCGTCTAAACACTTTGGCAGCAGTGTTTTGAATTAATCCCTCCTATGTGTAACAGTCATGTAGCCTGTGGTTTTGACAGTATGTGTGTGCTGTCTGAGTTTGAATTGGACCCAGAAGATGTTTGTACCGCTGGGTATGAGTTTTTAAAATCGTCTGCAAAGATTTGAGAAAACGGCAAGATGTGCTTGCACAAAACGGCAATCGGACAGAAGCAGAGATGAGAAAAAAGGATTATGGAAATCATGAAAAGCTCCATTAAAGTTGTAAAGGGAGAACTGGATGTCACACAATTTGTTTTCCTGACGTGTCCTCTTTCCTTGCTCTTGCTGCTGGATGTCGACATGACAAAAGGTGCTCTGTGACCTCGACCAGGTCCAGGCTGTAAAGTTTACGAGCCCTTGACTGTGAATGCAAACAACTTGAATTTCAGCTTGAGGAGATTGAACAGGCTGAATTTGTTTAAGTAATCTGATCATACAAACACTACATCTGAACATGAAGTACAAATATATTGGTAAAGGGACTTTTCAAGGCTGCATCTCCTTTATGGTATGAATTTATGACTTGCTGACAAAATATCACTTGTCTGAATGCCACTGCCGAGAGTACACTACTAACATGAACATACACAAATACATCCACGCTCGCTGATGGTAATGGGGTGGCAACATTTTACACCTGGAAGAGTTTGCTTTGATTATCTTCCCTGTGTGTACCTCGGGTGCCTCCCCATAACTCTGTCACTCACTATATTGCAGTGGGCCTAAAGTGGCTCGTAGCCCAGCAGCAAAATGGAAATATTATGCTTCTGAGTTTTATACCAGCTGCCCTCCTGCAAAACTCTTTAAACTGTGACAGGAAATATTTAGACAACAAGATCAGCTCTGTTGAAATCACAGGACAGATGGGAGCAGACAGAGCTGAGGACAGAGAGAGAAAAGAGAAACAGACTGTTGCATAGTAATATTTGAACTGGACCATTACAAAACTGTGAGGATGTTTTCTTAGAGTATGCATGGTCCAACTAAAGGCATTTTCAGACCAGACACGAATAATTCATGTGAATAAATCACATGTCAATTTGATATTTCAAACCCATTTATTCTGACTGAAACTGACGTATTTCTCAGTGTGACTTTCTGTTTTCCTGTTTTCCACAGCTGCTTTGATTTCTGCAAATTTTGGATGCTGGGTAACACAAGGCAACAGATGAAATGACTTGTCAATCAATAGATTTACTCATTTTAGTAGCAGCCAATGTCATAATTCCCACAGAGTCACAGAACAACACACATGGATATCGATCGGTTGGTCCATTTGGTCTCGTAACACAGCGCCCTCTGTGACAAACACTGAAAAGATGAGAGTATGAACAGGACCTCTGGGGAAGTACAGCTGCTGAGCTTGATTATACTGTAATGTATGTAAACATATCCCCTCTGTTCAGTCCATCAACAGTGTGAGGGTTTATTAGATTTAAAATGTATCGTTACAGGCCTTTACAATCTGTAACTTTTTGGATATTCCACCACTACGCTAATTCATTGATCGTAGTGTGAACACACACACGCTTTCTTTTTCTGCTCCGTGGTCTTTTGCTTGCTGTCTCTCATACCAGTCAGCACCTTCAGTCCAACGCCAGGCTTCCGCTGGTGGTAAATCACAGCCTTACTGCAGAATAGAAGAATCCAGTTCAGTGAAAATTTGTGTCTTTGTGTGAAAAGTTTGAATGCAAAAATTTGTCAACCCATTTTCATTTAGTTTGTTCCTTCTGCTCCCGGGGCGTAAAGGCCCTCATCTTTAAACAGGCCTATCTATGAGACATTATCACAACTTTGTCCATCTTGTAAAATTGAAAAGGTTTTCTTATCTAATATGTCTGAAAAGAAAACTGTCTATTCTATTCTATTTGCTGTTGGTGGACACTATTGTACCTCAATGCACAGAGGAGTTGGTAGTGAGACTGCTGTAGAATGATCTTACAAAAATGAAAAATAGATACTGTACATATTAGTATGATCTGTATTTGTATGATACAACTCAATATTTATGATTTGTTATACACTAACTGTAAAAATAGCACAGCGGACAGCAGTGCATACTGTGCACAGTTAGTATGTGGCATCTCCTCACACAGTATTACTTTGACGTCAAATCAGTGATTTATTACACAGTGTAAATGTTGGGTTGCATCGTTTCATGATAAAAATGTAATTGATGAACTGCTGCCAGACAACAAGACAAAGAAGCTCATATCTTATTCAGAACACTCCATCACAATTGTGACTCAAGTGTTTCCAGCCGTGTTCAAGTCCACCACTTAAGTGCTCATTATCATCGAGCCATACGTCAGTGGAATAACAGAGCAGGAGAGTTTATTTTCTCAGCTCCCCCCATTCATCAATCCCCTGATCCCGGCTACTGCATGAGCCCCCACGTCACATGTGTTTAGCTCAGCTTGTGTGTTTCCTGTGTGCGGGGTAATCAAAGCAGTTGATTGCCCAAATCCAGACGACTCTGGTGGTGTTTGAGTCCTAATCAGACTGCAGGAACTCCCACTCTGTCTGTGGTTTGGATACATAATAATCCCATGTCAGTCAGATATGTCTGTGCAAACACACATGTGCTGCTTTCATATGGCTCCCCCTGCATTTGACACCCATAAACAATCGTGCTTTGATTTCCTCTCATCTTTTTTGTCTGTCCAACTCTGCCTTATGTCGGCGTACAGTACAAACACAGACACACAGCAGCAGTAGGGGAGACCTTTTTCCACCTGTTTCTGATTACTCTAATTGGCCAGTGAGGTTGAGGAAATGTGTGACAGCTGAATCTGGGGTAGCAAAAATTGACCTTGGTGAAAAATTAGTGGAAAACTAGGAGAGTACCTAAGTGAGAGAAGTCATATCGTCATTTGGAGTCAGGGCTTGCTCCACTTGTGTGTGTGTGTGTGTGTGTGACCGGTTAAGTTTAGTCTGTCTTCTACTGTGAATCATTCATTTTCTCACTCTCCCCTTACACACACACACACACACACAGACAGATTTAACAGAACTCCAGAGCCTGGCTGACTCACTGAGGATGCCAAGCACAAGCGTGAGGCAGAATAAATGGAGCACAGAGGTGATGAGTCAAGAAACAATCTTGAGCCAGACAGAATCAATCAATCACACTCCAAGAGCTGGAAGCCTTTCCCAGTGATGCCCTTTCACCACAAGGAAAACAGCTTCAATGGGGCCAGAATGGAGTCGAAGCCTACAGGGTAGGCTGTGGAAGAAGCCGTGAAATCCGTGAGGAAGAGAGATGAAGATTGTTGGAAAAAGCCTCATAGAGTTGTTTGGTATTCAGACCTGCGTAAGGACCGTATACGACCTTTTAGTCCAGCCTGACCATCTGCTGGAGTTTGGATATTACAGGTGAAAATCACAAAATAAATTGTCTGATCCGATCTGATTTTGTTCGGACATTTTAGTCACAAATCCGCTAATAATAGCTCAGACATTTAAGTCAAGATCACAAACACTGTAGTGCTAGAGGAAAACTCAGATGATCACCAAAGTCCTTATTAAGGATTTCATGGCCATCCATTCAGTAGTTGCTGAGATAATTCAGTCTGGACCGAAGTGATGGAACGACCAACCTGATGTTGCCATGGCTGGAGCTTGCACGGTCTCAGGAGATAGGCACGCAGGACCATGATGGGTAGTACACTGTCTGATTCGGGTTTTGTGGTATTGTGTCTCACTGGGCTTGTAGCAGCTCAGACTCATATAAATAACAGGGATGCAGACAAAATAGCTGCCGACACACGACGAGACAGTGACTCACATAAGCAGATAGAATTCACCTGTGCACGCACAAAGACACTAATAAACCAAACATTATCTTTGGAGGGGATGAAGACTCAACTTGACTCCTCAGGTTCAGCATCACCCCTATGTGAGAGGATCGTACCACAGAGATATGATCAGGGCTCAGGATGACTGTGTGGACCTTCAGCCTTGCTTTGTTCCTCTGGAGTTCCCTCAGTCTGGGGTGGATTCGTGTGTCTGGGCCGGCCTGTGCAGGGTCGCCTGGGGGTTGTGTAAATACACACAGTCTGGGTGGGATGGAAGCTCAAAGGGATTTTCCATGACTCGCCCCGGTGAATGGAGCGTGCCTTGCCAAACAAACGCCTCATCCTCCTCCCAATCGCAGTCGTTTAGGTAGCATAGGGAGTTGGAAGCTTTTCCCTTCCATTCATCTTTGTTGTTGCTGCAGCTCCCCGATTTTCTGTCACGACACCATCAGCATTGGGTTTCCATATGATGCTGCTGTTTGTTGTGATGGCGATTCTTTCCTGCTGATGTCATCTGGAGCAGGGCCACGGGGAGCAATTTAGTATCTCTGTTTTTGGAATAAGTGTTTTACTGAAATAAACCATCAGACTTGCCAGAAGCATTTCCTAACCACATTATCTTACACTGAACAACTGCAGTTAGAAACTATCATCTTAATTATGCAATTTATCATTGTAATATTAAGATATATCCCACTGTCATTGCTGAGCATTCAAAGCAACAGAACTGGAGTTAAATATATGCGGCACTTGCGCACTTGATGAATGTGTTTGATAAAACTGATTCAACAAGAGTCAGATTTCTCTGTTATGTAATATGTCTCCTTTCAAAGATTAATCTCCAAAACCGACTGTCAATGTGAATTTCATATTTGAACAAAGCACACACACTCCGTCTCGCCTGCTGTCACAGTGAGTCCAACAACAATATTGCATGTTTCTCTAATGGCTCCCATCAGGAGATGAAGCTCATAAATAATCATCTCCTTTCACTTTGTTTACCCCGTCTGCATCTCCTCAGTGACAGGCATGTGGCCAGCATTATTCCTCTCACAGCCGCATTGACGGGAGTGAATGTTAATAAAGGCCATCAGACTCAATGGACCTGATTTATGGGTTCAAACCTCAGTGTCGCTCTGGGCATCATATGGCCCAACCACATGCTCCAGAAACTTCTGCAGAAATAGAGGAGTGATTTCATTTGTTTCTTTTCAATTTCACATTGCTCTTCACAACTAGTTGACAAAGTGTTGAAAGAAAGATCTCGGTAAAGACATAAATCTCTTTCTCCTGCCGGTAAACATTTTTCCTGGGGCAGGCTTCCTTCAACTCATCTTAAACTCTTAATATTTTCACCTCACTTAACTCCTGCCAGTTGAGGCCACTGCATTGGGCAGTTGTCTGACATAGTAGATGCATTACATCATGGACAGCGTATGCCCCTGATTGATTTCTGTTTTTGTAGCCTGACCCACAATAAGGTTCTGGTTTGTAAGGGTCACTTGTCTTGACCTTAATGTGTGCGGTGGTATCCCACCTGAATACGTATTCGGACCACAGCACAGTTAAATCAAACATGCCATTATTTAAAGTCCTAAGACTTAATTGCTTGCAGGATGCAACTGAGCATTTTTAATCATTCTTTACAGATTGAAGTACATCAAACCTTTGGTAGACTCATTGAGTGGATGTTATCCCTGACAACACACATCCTGCTTACAAGATAAATACTTGTATTTTGTTGTAACAGCAAAAGTTATTATCAAATCACTGACATGTAAAGTATGCAGGCCAAAAGTATTTCCTGTTTGTGATCAGTTTATATGGTCTTAAAATAACACCTAAGCTTTTAAACCATCTCTATTCTGATACCAAGCCTGCCATCTAGTGTCAGTCAGTCCGATACTGCAGCTTTTTGTGAGAGGTAGCAATCGGAAATTCCCCATTAAATAAAACATTTTTATGGAAACTGTGTGGAATTGCTTTGGGGTAAATGTGGCGGTATAGCTGTCAAATGTATCCTGTCTATCCAGAGTGTTTTTGTGCTTATGTGTGTGGAGCTGCAACAGCAGAGCAACATGCTCACATAAGGTAATGTCTTACAACAGCAGCATATGTGAACACTGTCGGGACTAGCCAGGAGAAAAAGCACAGGACAGTGTGGTCACAAAATGTTGGATATCCTAACTTATCCACAGTAAGATCACTTCATCTACTAAAGGTGGAGGTTCTAAGTGTCATTGCTGTAATCGTGTAGCTTTTTCTCAGACTCATACTACTGTGGTAAATAAAGTAAAGAACTAAAACACTCACTTCATTTGAAAGGAGGGAATAAGGCAAGCAATTCTGGGAGATCTTCTCGCAAGTTATAAGTCAAAAGTTAAAGGTTCATATGTGCACAAGTTTGTCTAGAGTATGTATTTGTTTTTTTGTGTAACAGCTAATTTTCTCGACTTCATTCCATGTCTGCTTTTGTTTATGAACAAAAAGCTTTATTGCCCCTTAAGGGAAACTGCTTTGCCCAATGAGTCTTATAAAAAATCTTGCACAATAAAAGTAGACATGCATTGCCATTAAAAACATTAAAACAGTATGTTTTTGAAAAGTACATTTGGGCAGACCTTCAACAAGGTCAAAAGTCAGGTTCAGGTAGAGAACAAACTTTGAAAGACACTTCACCGGGGCAGATGTTTGCTGAAACCAGCCTTGAACGCATTCAACATCTATAGCTTTGTATACGTGTGTGTTCCCACTGCAGGTCAGTTTGCATTACTGTGGCTCAGTTGGGTGACGTGGCAGAGGTGCAATGTCCACTTTATCTCACCCCAGATGATCTTAACGGGCTTTTATCCTCCTTGGTGCCATATTTACACCCCGACTCTGTAAGGTCTGGCTCTCTCAAGCAGGACTGTTATACATCAACACGAGTAAAAACATATTAAACCCCTGCTGGAAAGTACAGAAGGCCTGTAGAATAAATCACATTTTTGCCTTTATATTGCTTCAGGCAGCTTAACATGGCTGCATGTTCTGCCAAGATGGTGACAACAGGACACATGTGGGGATGAGAAATAAATCCTTTTGATTTGCTCGGCTTCCATCTATGCATGATTTCTTTATTCTTTCTATTTCAGGCGACACAATCAGTCAAAAGGAGAATTTCATGGACTAAGTAAAGATATCATTTGATTTGTTTTCTAATGTACAAACTATAAAATTATACTGAGATTTCATCGATAGCTTTCCAAAACAGTAATATTTCATTCACATTCTGTCCAAAACTAATACAAAACTAAAAACATTGTAAACAGTAGAATGCATGTGCAAAAAGCAAAAGAGCAGTATGCAAACAGGCCTCTAAATTACAATCATTTGTCAAGAAATAATATTTTTTGTATTACAAAAACATTTCAAATTGCATCCAGTGCATATCAATGTGTGTACATGCTAAAAGTATATGTGTCAAAGTATATTCATCCAATTACATCTGCAATAATTCAGGCTAATTAAACTACAATAAAGAAAGCAGTGACTCCAAGAAAGAGGCAAATGAAGCTGTAGGTGATGCTGCTTATTGAGTGAGATGACAGTGAGGAGGACACTGTGAAAGTCATTCCTGGTCTACAGTGATCACAGTCTTCACCACAGAAGGTGCAGGAGTTCATGTCGTGCAGAGCACGCGAGTTGTACGTTCTTGTTGCCCTTCTCGCTGTGACACAGGGAAAATAATCAGATCACGATAATCAGCACGACATCCAACATTTAGCGCAATGCAGTCTTAGCAACCCTGAAACTGAATCACAGTGTGCTGTTCAAGCTGTGATGTGATGCTTGCAAGAAGTACATAAATGCATACAGTACTATGAAATTACAGCAACATTAACAGACAGTTTGAAAGTGTACTCACTGGGTTCATAGTAGTCGTAAACCTGCACCACAGCATCCTGTACATGGGCCACTTTGTAATCTCTGACGACTGGGAGTCTGATGCAAACCTCTGACTTGGTCAGCTGCAAATTGGACCAGAAAAGTGAACGATGACTTGTGGTAAGACGCAATACAGCACTGACCCATCTCAGTTTTTCATATCTTGTGAATGTATACTTAAATTAATAGAACAAACGATTCTCCCTCTGATACTTAAGAAGCTAGTGTTGGGAGGACAGAGGTTTAACCACTGAACAGAAACACTTTGGGTTCGGGGGGCAGACACCCTTCTTTACATGTAAGAGTAGACTAAACACTTTCCTTTTTGATAAAGCTTATAGTTTAGGGCTGGCTCAGGCCTTAGACCAGCTCTAGTTATGCTGCTGTAGGCTTAGACTGCCGGGGGACTCCCCATGATGCACTGGGCTCCTCTCTCCTCCAGCTCCTCTCCTTTCTTTTCTTTCTTTATGCTTCATGTCCCTTTAATGTCCGTTACTAACTTGGTATCTTCCGTGGTCATAGTTCTCTGGCTTCCATGAATCCCATTTTACTAATATTAGTCGTGTTATTATTGATGATTTAACGTGGCCAATGTGATACAGGTGAAACTACAACGTAAACCTAAACGCTTTGACCATGACATGACGAGACACTTACTGAATCTAGGTAGAGGATGACTTTCTCAGGCAGTATCTCCACCTTCCTGATGAGATCTGTCGGAGAAGCAGCTCCAGGAGAGAGACTGAAACCACTGAGCATGCCCACATCCAATATAACCATGCCCGTTTGAGATATCACCTGACTGTCCTTCAGTCTAGACGGGACAAAAGCAAGACGTCACATGTTGAAAACAAAACAATGATATCATTGGGATAAAGTTCTCTCTGTGTTGTCGTGCTTACCTCGAACATACAGATAACAGCATGTGATTGTAGTCTCTTTCCTCTGTAACATTCACATGTAATGAGAAAGCCTCCTTGTCTGTGGCGTGCAGGGGGTTCTGGGAAAATGCTTTGCTCTCCAGGTTGTAAAAGACATTCATCTGGAAGGATTCATGAAGATGTTTAAAAATGTAAAAACGCAGATTCAGTGGCGAAGAGCTAACATTTACTGCACTGCCTGAGAAGCTCAGCGAGAGATTTTATGAGTCTGTAATGTAAAAGATTACGTTCAAATCTCTCAAGGTCACAAAAACAGTATCTGCTGTTCTCCATAAAGCAAATAAGAGATGAAGACTGAATCTCTGTATTTGTTGACTTGTTTCAACCTTACAGTAACATTAGGTTAAAAGGTTAAAAACAGGATGTGCAGTAGAGGGGGGGGGTCTGGAACAGAGGACAACAGGTTGTAATAATGAACACAGTGAAAACATTAACCTTTCCCAAACGTCTTCCTGTGAGTGATCTTATCTAAAGGCAGACAGGACTTCAAGCTTCAGTATGTGTTCCAGATGTTAATTGCTGCTCTGTAATCATGCCAGATTTGCATGTAGCTGTTTGGCTTAACGTGTAGAGCGCAGCACATTGTGCAGGGTGCAGCTGTCGTGCAGTGGCTGCTACGTTCAGTTTATTCTGATCCCGCTCCAGTTCTTAGACCATTCTTCGAGTTGAGTTGAAAATGTTGGAGGTATGAAAACATTGCTGCATTGTGAGGTGTAGCTTGAAGTGGTGTTGTCTTTTCTTAGACATGGAGAGTTTTAGCAGATTTAATGTTAAAGCTGCAAACAACCAAATCTGTAGTTTACAGTTAATCAAATGAACGAATGTACAGCAGTACAGAACAAACTAAAACTGTAACGCTGTATTAATGTACCTGAATTAATGCGAATCCTTTTCCTTCCATGTATATATTCAGGTTTAAATCTTTGTCAGCATTTATCTAAGAAACAAAGTAAACAAAGGAGAAAAAAGAAAGACAAAAGCATAGTCACATGGCACAGTATCATATTAAGTATTCAATTCAGCAAATACGGTGTGATTTAGACAAAAAACAAGGGATTCCAGTCAGATTCATTACCTCTTGGCTCTGATACGTCCGATAGGTGGTGGAGTTGATGTGAAACACAGAGGAAGACTCTGGGGCAGAAATGCTGAGCCGGAGATCAATGTTGCTGCCGCTACTGAAGGTGCCAAAGTGAGCCAAAGCCTGAAGGGCAACCACTGTGTCCTGAGGACAAAAAGTGGTCAAAACACAGGCATCATATATCATCTGGTGCAGAATTGGGGGATATTTTTGTAATATGGTACTACAGTTGGCGATAACCGCAATATGTGGCTGAATATGTATACTTTGTACTTGGAACAATCAGGTCTTATCGTATTCAGCTGCATAATTAAATGGTTTCTCAAGTAGCAAAAAATGTCACCTGTGTCGTACTGTAGCCTCCTAGATGGTTTCTCTGCTTGCTTAACCATTTCATGATTGCTATGCCCTCCACCAAGTTGCCGCGCTTAATGAGAGCCAGTAGCACATAAGAAGCCATCTCGATCTGCGCTGAGCGCGGCTGCCAGTCATGTGACTCCAGGCCAGCCGAGGATCTCCACATCTTGACCCCATCTTTTTGGACAACACAATCAATATGTTTGTACATAAACTGTTCCTGATCCTACACATTTATCATGTTTCAGAAAAACAAAAAATCAAAACCAGTTGACCGGTTTAGGGGTCGCGATAGCAACATGGTCTTTAATCATTGGTGGTAGAAAACATTTGCAAGCTCCTGTCTGACTGGCAGTCATCCTCATCCTTTTTTGCCACAATGAATGGGCCAATCAGTATTCAGATGTGCTATATATTTGACCAAAACAAGCTTGACATAATGGCTGTTTCCATTTTACCATCAGGGTGCCAAAGTTCTGGTAAGGCAATGCTAAAATAAGGATCAAATATTTGTAACTCCTGTAAAATCAAAATGGAACAAGTTTAGCCAGTAAATGTCCATGGGATGGCACTTACATAGAATGTAATGCAATGCAGAGTACCTTTACTAAATTACCTCTGTAGTCAGCCCTCCTGTTGAGCTCTTGCAGGGCAGTGTCAGCCACTGGACTATTAGCCAGAGCTAAAGCATAGGCCACCAGACACAGGCTGTAGTTACTGACCACTCCACTGGACACTCTGTCCTCCAGGTACTTCTGGGCCAGGGACATGTTGCGTGGGTACATGTCCTTCACACAGAGGATCAGACATAAAATCATCACTGGCAGGTTGCTCCTTTTCTTCATATACTTAATATACATCAAATAAATGTTGTACTCTGACTATGATTTCTCTACTGAAATACACAAATGTTCTGTACTCACCACGTAGCTCTCGTCCTGCAGCAGTGCTATCAGTACATAGGCAGTGAGTGCCACCGGACTGTTATCCAGCCCTCCCTGCATCTCTGTGTGGATTAACCTGCCCACCTCACTGAACGCTCCCTCAGCCTGCTGCTGTTTCAAGAGCCAAGTGGTGGCTCTGGTCAGGACGGTCCAATCTACCTGAATGTAGGGCTGAGCCTGGAGGAAGCACCTGAGCACGAAGGCTGTCAACCTGGGACCACAGAAAGACCGTTAGAGGCAGAGAAACTAAAGCACTTTGTACCTTCTAAAGTAACACAACATGATGCCCTCTCACATGCATTTGCTTTTACAAAAAGATAGGTGCCATCTGCCATTACATTAGTGACGTACCATGTGCTACCAGAGGTGCTGCTAGCTCCAAAAGCACTGAACGAACCATCATCTCGCTGGAAGGACAGCTGTCTGTGATATCCTGCCAGTTGAAATACAAAACGTCACTCAAATGATGGCCAGTTAAATGTAAGAAGCACATGAAATAACCTTATAGCCCACAGATTATACTGTACACAGTACATTTACTGTAAGGCGGCGACTCGTGTAAAGGCTGCTTACCTTTCATCATGGAGCCCAGAGCCCTGCTCCTGATCTCCTTGCTGTCCTGGGGTGACAGGTCCAGGTACTGGAGAACATAAATACTAGGAGCGAAGTGGATCATGTTCTGCTCCCCGCAACCAACAGGCATCTGAACCAGCGAATCCAAGTTGCTGCTGGACAAGGCCAAGATATCACCTGTATGAAGCAACACAGAAGGGAAGGATTGAACTGTTGAACTGTTGAACTACATTCTGCTATTACAGAATCGGAAATTGGTGTGATTTGTGGGCTCTGGTACTTAGAAACAGTGGTTTTACTAAATAAATACTTTGAGGAAAACCCCAGAATATATGCTTCACCGTAGCAAATCAAGTGTAGCTACTATTGACCTGTATGTAAAAGAAGAGAATATTATAAATTACTTATTATAAATTCACAGCAGTGATTTAAGCCACAACGTACAGAGAAATGGAGAAGGAACACCACTAGAGAAGCTGACTGCAGGATGACCTGCACATTTTCTTGACATTTAATAAAGCTCACTATCACAACAAGCACAGAAACCACAAATTTGGCTCCAACTGAGGAAAATACTGACTGCCATGACAAATGCCCAACATCCCTCTACCTGAATGGAGCCAAGCCAACCAAAGCGCCTGACAGCTGGGCAATATCTGCCTGCCATAAACATTCCTGTTTGACATCCATCGTTTCCATTTTTCAGAACAGAGCTGAGCTTGATACACATATAGCCAAGCTCATCATCTAAACACAAGGGGAAAATGCATCATATTACACATGCCTAACTGACTAAAAGTAAACATGAACAGCACTCAGATGGAAATGCCACTGGCACAACAGGAAGGACAAATGATAGACATACCAACCAATGCCATATGGGCCCTTTGGCTGCCCACTACCACATCTGGTGGAAAGGAGAAGGAGACGGATCTGGAATTGTTGTGCTTGACGGTTGGTGCCAGCTCCAGGAACAGAGTCTCCGAGTAGGACTTTTCAACTCCCTCAGGCTTTGGGAACATGGAAGCGATTCACTGTTATCCAAGGAATAACCATATGCGACGTGGCACATTGTATTTCACACTGTATCTTTAAAGGGAAGCTTTGCCACATTGTTACGTGGATGTCCTATCATTCACATTAATGGTGAGTGTCGTCCATTGAATCAATAAATATTCAGTGTGTCCTATATTGACCAAGAAAGATGGGTTATTCTTCTGTGCTGGCAGTGCCTACATTTACCACGATGCATCACTCCTAACCCCAAATCCTCTCTGCTCCTCTCCCTTAGGATGAAAAACTACAAAAAGACTAAACAAAAGCTGGTATTCGTAGCAGCAGAACGGGCTAATTAGCCAAGCTGACAGAATTTGTAGTTCTTCCACATCACTAATGACTCAAACAACATCGCTGATGTCAAACAGATTTTGCAGCAGGAGAACTTTCAGTCAATATAGGACACACTGAGGTACTTATTTCTTCAACTGACTACTGATTGGGCATCCTTGGACATAGAATTTGGCAATGTTTCCTTTAAGTCTAAATATACTTCATTACTGAGACATACATATCCTCAACACTATCTTAGACTTTCATATGTTACCCATGTGTCCATCTTGCCGTACCTTCACGAGCACTCTCCAAACAAGGCTGTCTGAGGCCTCCGCAGATACTGCGTCCACAGATATGTCCATCTCCCCCAGAGCCACAGGCCTTATAGGGAACAGCGCTGAAGCCGACACATGACTCCCTAAGGTTAGACTTTGGGCGTTTACCACCAAGACATCCCCTCTGCCTTCCAAAACAAACTCAAAGGCTTCACTCTGTGCGAGCAGCACGATGACCTGTGGAGGGTAATATTTGGAAACACAATCTTTTAAAACAACACTCTCTGTGTGCCCTAAATGACAGTGACAGATGATTGGAAGACACTAATAAACAATCAGGTAGTTTCTTATCTAAAAAGAAAAGTACTTCTTGTGCAACACGTCAGATAATTTGACAAACCTATTTTGGGAGAATATTTCCACAGATGTAATCCTTCATACCTCTATGTCGTCCTCTAAATGGTTGATGATGTTCACCTCCAGCACGATCTCTTCTCCTCTGATGAGGTGTGATGGGACATCCAGAGACAAGGAGAAATCTTTGGACACGGTTAACTGTGAATAGCAACAGAAACCGAATCAAAAACAAATTTGTCTAACATTGATAGTAGCCAATGTTTAAAGGGAACAGGGCTCCTAATAGTGAGGTTACATCCATAGTCAGACCGCCCCTACTACTGTAAGGGTGCACTTTAGTTCTGTAAATTAGATCAGCTTAGACTGTGTTGTGTAGCACTGTTACACCGATGTATAATGACCACTTTATTCATTTAGCTGTGCTAGCAGCTAGAGTGGCAATGACAGTCGTGAACATGCTAAACATTTTGGCTGCGTAACAGGATGCTGTTAGTGTCATTGTGAACATGTTGGCATGCTGCCAAAAAGGAAAAATATTCAGTCAGAGTTCACAGCAAAAAAAAAAAACAAACTTCATTGCAGCGTCATTGTAAAAGCTGTGATTCTTTATGGCACAGAGATTTTCTAGAATGTGAGAAGTGGACAAGCAGGCTTCAAGCTTTAGCCTTTCAGAGTAACACGAAGGAGAGGCACTGAAAAATCTAATGTAAGGGTCACTTTCCATGTGTTGCGTGTGGTCACGTTACAAAGAAGAGATGCAAAAAGAAACGACCAGATTTGTGGGAAGTCCAAACCCCACCACAGGTATATGGAGGCGCGCAGTGAATACTTAGTTACCGTTTGCGGCACAGACGTGGAGCCCAAACCCAGGTTGTCTGACATCACAAGTGCAACGGCTCTCAGAGAGGTAACACCATCTGGCACGGTTATCTTCCCACTTGTCCATGTTTTATCACTGACAGAAATGAAAAATGAAAGCGTAAAAATGAATTTATTTAAGTATGGGCATGCAGTGACCTGAGATTATATATGTGACAACTGATCACTCATTTGAATCACCTGTCAGCACTCACCTAACATTAGTGTCCAACCACAGCAAGGATTCAGAGGCATCCACCCACTGGCTCCAGTACTTCTCTACCATTAGAACATCTCCTTCTGAAAACCCAACAGAAGAGAGAGAAGAGATCGGAGGAAGCTCATACTCTACAAATATCTGAGGAATGAGGATTAAATCCGGTACTATTGAGATTGTGGGACCAATATAATATGCTGAATGAACCACAAGAGGGACTCCAAATAGAAAGTAGATACTTTGTGAAAGTATCACATCGTACCATTTTTAGGTGCTTCGGGCTGCTTTTTCTCAAACAGTCTGGCATTGGTCAGCATCCTAATGTTACAGTCCTGTGGTGTTAAAGACACAAAAATGATGTTATAGTAGCAGCTAAAAATACAGTTTTTAGGTGTAAACCAGCATGAAAGCCTGTACTTGAGGGGTCCGCTGTCAGATTACACATCATTAGTGTGACTGCCAATGGAATATAGGTCAGGCCTTGGCAGGTGATGTAAGTTAGAGTGAATACCTGAGGAGATTTTACTTCTCAAAATGGTCTATTCTGTTCCAGACACAATGCACGCTGGCAGTGCCTTAGAGATGAGGAAAGGTCATCTCAAGACAGCTCACTGTGGTGAACCTTTGTTTTCTCCAGTTTGGATCCATCAATAACCCTCAGGCCCCAACACTCAGTACACTAGAGTTACCAGCTCTTAGAAACAGCAGAGTCATCTCCTAACAAAGCACACAGATAGGTTACATCCAGACTAACCGGTTCAGTGGTCACACACTGAATACCTATACAGTATGTAATTGTGAAAAAGTGTTTCTAGGAAGATTAAGGAGTTTGTGAAGACTGGTGCTTTGTGATTAAAGTGTGAAATAGACAAAGGACACATGACATGATGTTAATCTGACACTATCTAAACAGATGACTTTCTGAGGGAGTTTCTCAGAAGTTTAAGTTTCAGAGATCATCCGTTGCTCTTTTGTCTGAAGACACAAACAGCTTTAGGTTTGTCACACCTGCTCAAGTTTTAAGTCGAGGCCAGCCTGCAGAGCGTCATCCTGTGTCCCCATTACTGCCATTCCTACCTGGGACCCGGGCTCAAGGGTAGTCACAGTGAGCGTTACCTCCTCGCCCGGCTGGGCTTTGTCACTGCTCCAGGTCAGAGATACCTGCGGGACACAAACACACAAACGATCGCAGGTACGTCGAGGAGGAATCATGCACCAGTTAGAATAATATGCCAGAATGCATTGAAAAAACAGCAAATTACAGTACCTGGTTGTGTTGGTTGATGGGTATGTGCACTGTGTCACTGGTGACCTCTCCGTCAGAGAGGATGCAGTAGACTGTGACACAGGCCTCGGGGGACCAGGACACTGTAGGGGTCAGAGAAAAAGAGGAGGAATTCTCTGTCCCAGCAGCCACCACTTGACCTCTAGAGCTCACCTAGAAACACAACAATAAAAAGGAAGCTCTTTGCATTTAACCACAAATTGCTATGAAGTAAAACATAAGTGTTCACAATAATGACAACATTTGCATTCTGTGCAGAATTGTCTAGTATAGTGACACCTAATGAAACTGTCGCCTCTGGACACTGGAAAATACTGCTGGCTCCGCGGTGATTGATTTACTGGTTCTTCAAATTCAAAACTACATCAGGGTTTACAGATCCATAAAGATAATACATCTCTATATGTCAAAGTTAAAATGGGAACCAGAACCAACTGCAGATATATCAGGGGAGGACTGGCACTCTGTCTGGGTGGCACAACGTGCAACCATAAATTCCAGGAATTAAAAGGATTAAAAATAATCTACTCCATACTAAACAGCAGTGTTGGAGGTTGTGCGGGGGCATAAATGCTAATCATTCCCACACACTCTGATCATGTGAAAACACTAACATATGTTGGGAGACTTAAAGGGACATTTTAGGTCATGTGATTATTAAAGACAGGAGGATCTTGTGTCTTGGAAGAAACAGAGTTGAGATGGGACCTGTGCGTCTTTAATATTCTACTGGTTGCCAGCAAATACCAAAAACTGGTATAGAATGGCTGGACATAGTGAGGGATATATAAAGTATGTGATAAAAAAAAAAAAACGGATGCTTTTCTTCACTAATGCGGACACATTCACTGCAAACAATAAGGACACCAAGACATCTGGATGTGGATAGATTTAAGATCAATATGGATGACAGAGCAAATCACAGTGAATCAAAAGAAACTTTGATTCATTAAACAATCACATGTGAAGATACTCTACAGTCTCATGCAACCTTAAGTGCAGAACCTTTCCTGTAAGGCTCTTCATGTAGGCAGGTATATTTATAGTTAGTTTTATATACTTGACCAAACAAACCACAAAGTGAAGCTCCGTTGGTTGAAAGGTGCTCTCCACGACCAGTGGAACAGCCAATCCAATCTGAAAGTTATAAGAGTGAAGTAGTAAAGAAGTGGTTGCATAATAGACAACACAACTAAGGCATATTTGTTGCACCACAATGGTATGAAATATTAATTTCTTTATCCATTTGGTTTATTCGATCGGGACGGAGCATGTTAATGAGTATAAAAATACAAGATGTAAACATGCTGGCATTAGCAAGAATGCTAAGTTACATCGTAGTTCCTGGGCAGGTAAAAAAAACACAGAAACATTACAAGTAACAATATTAAAATACAAATATTCAAATGCATGAAAAACATGTATAGGGTTACCTGTGCAGGTAAGGGGTTGATTGGGGAGATCTGAATATAAGAGCCACTAGGGGAGGAGTAGTTGTTGTAGACCCTCAGGGTCTCCTCACTGGAATGGAATTTTGCCTGAAGATAAACACAAGAAACAGAAAATATGAACCTGTGGACTGAAATAATCATTTGAACTACATAAAAGGTGAAATCTATTTCTATATGATCTTTGTGCTGATGTTTTTTTTCTTAAACATTACAGGAAGTAAATGGTTGGATCTGTTTTAGGGTCTTTTCTTACACTGTAGTTTTTTTTTTTTTTTTTACAGTTCCTGGGGTCAGTTTCACAGTGAACATGTGTAATCCTACTGTGCTGAAACTACTTATCTTACATACAATGAAACTGCCAAACACTGCCAGCGTTCCACATGCTGTAAATCAAAATACTCACCCGAACAAAAAGCATCGCTACTTGATCCTGTAATTCAAACTCAACGTTGACGTTCCCGTCCTCGGGCACCGGAAGTGTTAAAGTTGTAGTTTCGGCGCTCATCGTGGATGTTGTCTGAGTGACTTCAATCACAGCAGAGTACAACAGATCCACCGAGCTGAGAGGCTTTCTGTCATATCTAGAGATCCTTAGCTGTGGAACACAACAGGGAAGGTGGTTAGCTCGTGGAAATAGCAGTTTAAAATACACGTCAAATGACAAGAGTGATTAATTCACTCACTTTTGTAAAGAAGTGTAAAGATGGCTTCAGAGAAGGGGGGAAATCCTGGAACACAAGCTGGAATGGGTTCTTCATAAGGTGGACCTGGACTGTTTTGTTCACTGTAAATCCTTGGGGACAAAGGGATGGTGTAACAGAATGGTTCGAGGATGCAACTGTGATGGAGACTATGCTAAAAAATCTTTCCAACAATCTCTCACCTGTGGAGTTGTCGGTAACACAGGCAGCAACATGTACCCTGCTGCTGATGCCTGATGAAGTGTGAAAGGCTTGAAGTAGATTTTTGCTGAAGACAAATTGTGTTGATCCATAGATCTGAAAAACAACAGTCAAACATTAGCCAATGCCGTTTACTCTTCAGACACTTATTTACCATGCAGAGAACTGTACACGTCTACTCATAGAGCTCTTTCTCAAATGAGCCACAGGGACAGATGGAAGTTCACCTCTTTAGTTTGTGTCTGCACGAATGGAGAGGCTTCATCGTTCATAACAGCCTCCAGAGAGAGTGAGACAGCTAGTGTTCCCTGCACAGGTTGTCCACTGGGGTAACTAGAGGTGGGAAAAAAAACAAATTACCTCTTTATACTCGCTTAACGTGTGTAAATATGTTAGTGATATGCGTGAGTGAGTTTAACTCACACTGCTCTCACTGATCCTGAGACGTCAACTCCAGCAAGGACCAGTGAAGCCGTCTTCAACAGCACTTCAAAGTGAGGACGCTCTGCAATGGTAGTCAGTCAAATCAAAAAAGTAGTAATGAGCAGTAATAAACATTACAGCACTGAGGACCTACAGCCATGCCAGTGGCTCTGTGGGGCTGCACTTAACAGCGGTGCTGTGAGCTAAATGCCAACAGGAACATGCTCATAATGTTAATGCTGAGTTAACATGCTGGTGTTAGCATGCTAAGATTTGCCAATTAACCCCTTGAAGGTCCTCAGAAATAATCACGTTAAAGATCCTTACACACATAAATGTGTATGCATAAAAACAAGCCATAAAAATGTTAAAAATCTTTCTTTTTTTTAAATTTTTTTTAAATAGTTTTTTAGACCAGCATCAGCCCTAATCATACATATCAAATTTTAATTAGTTTTTTAAAAAATTAACCCTTAAATTGCCATGTTTTTGTCATGATGCGCATCATTTTATGGTCTAAAATACACAAAAAATACATGAAAAAAATTGAGAACTCTGAAAATTCACCATCTTGCAAAATTATAAGCAATATGCATGAAAAACTGATAAAATATGCTAAAAATAAAAATCATAACACACTAGAAAGTGCTGAAGACCCTCAAAGGGTTAACACCAACAACAAAGTACTTCTGGAGCTGAGGGTAACATTGTGAGTTTTGTATGTATTTAAACCAATATTGGATCAATTAGTATTTAAAATGTATACTCTGTGCCAAATTTAATGGAAATCCATCCAGTGGCTGTTGAGATATTTCAGAAAAAACCTACAATGTCAACCTCATGGTGCCACCAGAGGAAAAGTTGGGGGATTTCCAAAGTAAGTAGGGGTCATCCTCTGGGGACTATGCATGTCTATGCCAAACTGTCATGGCGGTCCATCTTAGTGGACACATTTCAGTGCAGACAAAAGTGGTGGACTGGCCAATCAGCCCACTGATGAGGCCATCCTTTAGAGCCGCTGGCATGGCTGAAGAGTAATAATGCTATCATTTAAAACTGATAGATCCATCACCATAATACTCCACAATGAATGCCTTCTCATCCGTCACGCCCTGGAGGGGAGGGGAGGGGAGGGGAGGAAAAATGGAAAGAGACTTTTCTCAACTCAATTCAAACAGCAGTTTTGTTTTTTTTAGAACAACAGCACAGACAGTTCTATAGTTCCTCCCTACGTTTACTGTGGCTGTGATCGCCCACTGTCCAGGAGGAGGCGTCTCCGGTAAATGGAACTCCTGCAACACAATCCCCAGATTCCCCGTGGACTCCCACCTGTGGACAGCGTTCCCACCGGGATCCTGCGCATGACAAAAGGACGTCAGTCAAACTTCCCACGACCAAACAATACCTGGTTTTAAAATCTATTCAACTCTGCCTGTGGCTTTGTTCTTTCACACAGAGGACAGACCTGTACAAAGATATCCACTCTGCCTTTGTATGGAAGGTTATCCAACTGAACAGACACAATTCTGGCTCTGACTGTGTCGCCTGGTTGGTAGCGTGACTTGTCGGTTTGAATGAAGGTGCAGACATTCCTGAGGCTGAAGCTGAGGGTGGTAGTGTTTGTGAAAATGAGGCTGTCCCCCCTGAAGCCGCTAACCGTCAAGTTTAAGAGGGAGTCCATGGTTAATGGTCCAACAATCTGGAGCAATCGAATGAGAATTTTCATCAACATATGCATATCAGGCTGAAATTCTATTTTCTCATATGGAAAGTACAAATTTGAATACGGAAAGAGCAAAGAAGAGGAAATTCACACTCACAGGAGGGAGTGTGAGGATCCTGGTCAAACCTTAAAAACAGAATGATACTTTAGCTCGAGAAGTAATTATGTGAAACCACCTTAAGCCTGTATGCAACTGTAGCGTCACCTCCTTGGAAGTCCTCCATTTGGGCTACTTTAGTGTTGCCATGTGCCACTTCAGCCACCACCTTGCTGGGAGAGTCGCCAAGGACGGTGACAGCCAGCTGGGTGGGAGTCTCAGCGTGCAGCACCTCTGGAGCCGAGATCAGAAACAGCGTCCTGGTAGGAAGAGGAGGAATGTCTCGTTGTTTATTAGTGAGACGAGCTGGATTGTTAGATAAGAAATATGGATAATGATTGCACTAATAACGTACCCGGATGAATCCTGAGTGGAAGCAGGCACAGCGAGGCACAGCACTCCCACACACACGGCCAGGGTCCAGATCCCGTCCATGCCTTCTGGTCTCTGCTTTGCCACGCGTTCAACTTTTGGTTCAGACGCCAAACTGGCAGCGACTGCTTCGACAGGCACAGGTGACCTGGGTCCTACATGTTACAAAACCCCACCTCCTGCTGTCCTCACACCGCCCCCCCACCCCCACGGGGCCGTACTCACATGCTCACACATATGATCACACATATATTCTTTGACACACACACAAAGGATGAAGAGGAGGGGGATTGTTCACACACTCTTAACACCTTTGCCCGGGGGGGATGCATCTCATCTGTCTATTCAGGGTTTGACAATTCCCAGTCCTGTCCAAAGCACAGAGAGACGTCCTGGTGTTACTGTGTCCATACTGAGAGGAAAACACGTCTTGAGTGTCAGAGGGAACACTCCTCGGCGTGGATTATGTCACACACAAACACCTTGGAGTGGTGCCTTAACTGAAAACAGAGGCTGCGGTTTAACTTTGCATTTTTTTAGTAAAACCTTTAAATGCGCTTTACGGCTTCGTTGGAAAACCGATTCACACCATCACACTGAGCTATGCGGTTAAACAGATTTGACATTTCAAATATCTTGTGATAACGCTGGACAGCAGAGCAGGCCCATGGCAGTGAGGCTTTGCACAGTTAACTGCATTTTGGTGACCAAATGCCATTTTCTCTCGAAACAAACGGTCACTTCTCCTCTTAGCTTGTCACTGAAAATGGGATGCATCATCATATTGCATCAGTTTGCTCTGCACTGTATGCAAATACAGTAAAATATAGGGCACACAAAGAGCAGTAAAAACAGCAGCAGGGAGGAGACGTGCTGACTTTGGGGGACAGTGTTTGAACCTCTGAGCAGTAATTAAAACTTTCACTGAGGAACACGATGACACAAAGACAGAGAAAGCCTGTGTGAACTCTTCTCGACCAGCAGGAGGGAGTAGAGTCCAGGCTAACACTCCACAGCTGAGCTGCTGCCAACCCATCTAAGGGCCTTGGAGAACCGGAAGAGATGAGGACACTTTACTTGGCAAAAAACCCCAATAATGGATTCTCTCTGTTCAGTCTTTTCATTGTAGCGTTGAATGTACCGTTTTTAAAGTCACTGGGTTACACAATACCCACATAGTATAATCTGCTTCATATTAACATTTTATTTCTTTGGTACAATTTTACATATTAACATGTTGTACAATGGTCTACTGACACAAAAAGAAAAAAGAATAATTGGCACGTACAACTTTGGCAGTAAACTCGGCTTTAAACTTGTTGAAACACAACAGGTTATTTAGTTTCTCAGTGCTGGTCTAACGTGACGGTGTGCTCGTGCATCTGCGAGGACGCAGGTGTGACGTGAGGTCATGTTGCAACCGGATGTACAAACTTGTGTGAGCTTGTATTTGCTTTTGCTGCGAGTCACTCCTGTGATGCACATCCCTAAGCACCTGAACGCCACTGGCACACTAGTGATGAAATAGAGGCACTCTTTAGATTTTGATCGCTGACAAGCAATCAATGGGTTTTTTTCAAAGAAATCTAAACTTGACAAATCTTCCGACGGGTCTGCAGCTTTGCCACTGAACGCCTGCCGAGCCCTTCGAAGACTGCGCTGTACATTATTACATTCTTACACAAACAAAGTGCTGACAAAAGTGCATATTTACAGAGTGCTAAAAGGTCCAGGGCAAAAAAAAGTGATGCAGAGCATCGCAGACAAGGTTAAAAGGCAAAACATATTGGCAGATACAACAAGGTGCAGTTTAAGGACTGCTTACAGATTTGTGAAGGACATGGTGTAATACAGTACTTTTTGCCAGTGAAGTATCAGTGTGGAGACATTTACAGCAACTCTACCTGCACATACACCGAAGATCCAGACGTTCAGAAGGTCTGTGGTGGTCAACGGTCGTCTTTGTTTTGAAAGCTACAATGTTTTTCTGTATTAAATGGTTTTGTGTCGTTAATCCTTTCCAAGCCGTCTTCTCTCACTGTGTCTGAGCTGAGCTGTAGGTAACGTGTCAGCTGATTAAGTATATGAAAGTTATATGAATACATAAAAAAAAAAAAAAGCACTTGGCACCTCTTTGCTTCTGTAACGTCGACCTGGTCAAAGGACATTTTCGTACGACAGAAAGCTAATCTTGCAGCGACAGCAGGAAATTAAAATTTCCAATGTATTTTTTTTGTTTTGGCATAACACTTATGTGTGCTTATGAGTCAATACTGTAGGAGTAGTATGTATGAGCAATGCACTAACAACTAACACACTCTTTTTCTTGCCTGAGCATCTGGAAAGTCACAAAGAAGTTACAAAGTCGCCAGAAACAAGTATGCAAAACCGATGTTCACGCATGATTACATCCTTTGGTTCTGGCTTTCTGTCATTGTTGTTTCGAAGACATCCTGCATGTTAATGCAGGCAGCAGATCACTCTGATGAAGTTGCAAATTGTAGCTTTGAACTTTTTGCTAACAGCAGAATATTAATTTCTCCAGTTTCGAGACGCCCGACAAAGTATAGTGTAGTAATCAGGGAGCCTTCGTCATAAACAGCTTATATTGTTTCCTCTGAAGAGCCCTTAAGGATCCACTATGGCACCAGTGTCTGTCAGTACCTCCAGCAGTCACATCTCAAAGTGACGGTAGATGCTCTCCACGTAGCTCAGGACCCTCTGCCAGTCAGGACCGCCTGCTCGCAGCATCTCCTCTACGGTCTGTGGAACCAAGATTTCATATAAGTTTATAAGCCATGAAATCACCTTTCGTCTGTCATAAAGTCAATATGGCTTTAAAATGATTTGTGTTATTCATAAAAGGCGCCAAAGCATACCAGAGTTTGTGTAATCCCAACAGTCTCTCCTGTTTTGAATGCCAGGCTGAGATTCTCCCTCTGCAAACAAACGGACGGATTGATAAGATGAACACCATGAATCACTTGGTGCGATGCATTACACACAGGCCACGAGCACGGCTCCTACCTTGCTCTCTGGGCTAAGAGTGCTGTAAGGGATGTGCGAGGGGAGGTAGGTGTGGTACACAGCGCAGAAGGCGAGACCATCGGCCCAGCTGCTGCTGAAGTTGGTGATGTCGATACTCTGCCAAAACACAGAAAAGATTAGTGAGGGACTGATTGCTCTGACTGACTCACTTCACACTCTCGTGGTTTACATGAACCCTTAACAGTCCCATAATATGCAAAATGCACTTTTTTAATCTTCTTTTCAGCATAAATGTGTCCCCAGTGTCCCAGAGAACCTCCAAAAGGCCATCCTCCCTCCGTTTCTCCTGCTCCATCTTCAGCAATTGTGGGCGAAAACACATGTACATATATTAGGCTGGCTTTGTGATGCTACAGGGGATCTGAAGGTCACGTGACCTCCTCCAACCCCTTCGGCAGGTCGACTGTCCCCGTCCACTGAAAACCTACTGTATCAACCTCATTTTAACACCAGCTCCAGGTAACATGAAGATGTCGAAAGCAAGAGCGAAGCATGCAGCCTACTCGGCTCTAAAACGGAGCGTGCAGACTGAAAACTGCAGCAGCAGCCAAGTCTAGTGTTTTGAACATTAAACCATTTAAATCTATTCTAGTAGGACGATGAATCCAGGACACTGGACACTAAGTTAAGGCTGACAAATATTATCGGCAACATCAGCTGTTGCTTGGAAAATACTATTCAGTTTCATCCATTATATTATACTTTGGGGTTTTGGGGTTTAGCCTTTTAAGAGCAGAGCAAAATGTACATCCATTATCACTTAATGCGCCTTTAAGAAAGGCTTAGAAACTAAATCATATCCAAGTCACCTTGTAGCCTTGCGTTCGGCTCTGACACCAGCGGAGCAGCGAGTTTCTCTTCGAGCCTCCATGGCGACGCAGCAGCAGGTTGAAACTGTCCTGGGACCTGACAACAAGAAGACACACTCAAGTAAGAGACGTGTTTTGGCCCCAATGTTGAGCTTTATGAGTTCACCAGACAAACGTGCTTGGGTCAAAACGAGTAATTGGGTTTACACAGGATGTCGTAATCAGGTTGGACACGACGGTTTGTCAGTGTTTGAGTGTGTGTGGACTCACTTGATAGGAGGCAACTCAGTGAGGGAAGAGTTGTACTTGTTTAGAGACTCCTCACGTTTTCCTGTAAAGACATGCAACCATACGTTTGTGTCTGCTGTTTGATGCTGAGAAAGTAGCATATACTTTGGATTATCTGAGCTTTTAAGCTGAAAACAGCCGTCCAGCTGCTGCTGCTGCTGGAAACGATGTATAAGAGCGGTGCCAACAATGAAGTTGTGGGCTGTAAAACCAAAGCAATGCACTGAAAGCCATTAGAATGTACTGGAGGGCTGTGGGGACCTGCAGAGTTGGATGATAATTACCTACAAAGTTCGCTTTTTCACATCTCACATAGTGATCTGAGCGCTGATCAGTGCGGCTTTTAAAAAAGGTGTCCTGTGGAGTTTTCTTGTGCACAGACAAAAGTTTTGTTGACAGTGGTTTTTTTAAACCAAAATGCATTGTGTGTATCCTTGAGGTCTAACAAACATGATGAATATAAGTATTTATATAGTTGATTATTTCAGTATTTCAAATCCTACATTGTTTACATTCATTACCATTGCTCGCAGTCTTCTTCACACTAAGTGATGTGTTACTACCTCCAGTGATTATGATTACTATACACATGTACAGTGCAAACTAAACAGACACCCACTTGTAAAAGCATTGCTCCACAGCACTGCTAGTGGTCAAAAGCTCCACGGGGTACCTTTAATAGGTTTTAAGATAAAGTGAAATATTATATGTGTATACACATTGTACACAGTCATTTTGTACTAAAAGAGACACACACACACACACACACACACACACACACACACACACACACACACACACACACACACACACACACACACACACACACACACACACACACACACACACACACACACACACACACACACACACACACACACACACACACACACACACACACACACACACACACACACACACACACACACACACACACACACACCTGTGTCAGTGCTAGACCTGCTGTCTTGCCAGTCCAGACTTCTTCTGCCTCTTACTTGCCCCAAGTTCTTCAAAAGAAACAAAGATTCACATTCAAATTAGTTCAGAGTCATAACATTAACAGCAGACCATGGTGCATGCAGCATTCCCAGCCGACAATAAAACTCTAAAGAAGGATCTCACTCAAGATGAGGGATCACACCTTGTTTGTAGGTCCAAGAGTTGAGGCAGTACTGGACTGGGAGGTACCGTTCTGCACGGCGGGGGAGTCTGAAGAGGCAGGTAATCTCGACAGGCTTCTGTAACATTACAACACATAGCTAAGACAACAGACACAAACGGTTCGTGAAGGCGGTTTTTCTAGGACGGCTCTTCCACTTGGCCGTCCTCAAGTGACCCCCTGAGGGCCGGTGGGCTGAGTGCCACACATTCACAAACAAACCAATCCTGACCACATTTGGCAATTGTCATCCATTTGTTACTGCTGTGACTCAAAAGAGGGGCTGTGTTTTTAAATATCTTTAGTACCACCTACACAAAATGATGCTTAAGTACTGTGTTCCAGGAATACAACGTGTTCTTGTATAGACTGTTTATCTCACCTTGACCTCTCTGTGGTTACCGTCCTTTGTGTGTCGCTGGACCGCACCTCATCTCCATTCCTATCCTCATTGGTCACATTTCTCAGGTATCGTGTAGTCACACCTTTACAGTCTGTTCTGGCCTCCTTGCTTGCAACGGTTTTCGCCAATTCACCCCTGCTTTCCACTCCTTCTCGTCCCAACATGTGCAGCCCCCTCTCCCTGCCCCTGGGGGTCCCTTCTTTGCTTTCAGAGAGGATGGCTGGCTCTGCATTGGGCCTCTCTGGTTCCTGACATGGGGCCTGGCTGAGAGTCGCCAGCCTCTGCCTGCTCTCCTTTAACTCTCCTCTCATGGTGACCAGCTGCAGATCAGCCTCCTTCAGTCTCTGCTGGGCAGCAGCAAGCTCCCTCTCAACATCCCGGTGTGCAGTTCGGAGAGCAGTCAGCTCTTCCTCTGCCTCGGCTCTCAGGCGGTCTGCCACAGACACCGCCACCTGGAGGTCAGCCTGGAACTGCAGCCATTCCCCACGCTCTGTCTGGAGGGGAAACAGGAGAGGTGTTTATGAGAGGAACACTGGCTGGCGGTGCTTTATATAAACCACAGGCTGGTATCTGAGTCCTTCTTTCAAGAAAAGGTAGATGGTGGCATAGCACACAGTTAGCCTCGACACATCATCAGATGTGGTCTTCCAGAAATCCGTCTTTCTGAACGTTCTTTCATTTCAAAGCGTCCCTGAAGTCCCACAAACAGCACTTAGCACAATATTTAATTGAAGCCATTTGTTAAGTCAAATGACACTTCCTGGCCTTTCTTTGTTACCCATATACGAGGTCAGGGAATGTCATTTGGTTTTCATTTTAATTTATTGGATAAATTAAACTTTTGACCTGGTGATCGCGCTACGTGAAAGGTTAAAAAGGATTATTATTACAAAGACACTATTAGAAAGACATTTTTTCCTATCTGAATTTACTTCTGGGGCCAGATCGATGATATCCTGTGCTTGTGTTTGTCAGACTATAACTCGACGAGCATTAATTCTACTGCAAATCATCTTCTACAATAACTCAGCACAAAGCATCAAAAAGGTTAGATTCAAATTTCCATTTTCAAACCCAAACTGGCAACGACTACCAAAGCAGAACCCTCAGCAGACAATGCTGATGATGCGTGTCGTCAGATGAACAATCAAATATCCATTCGACCCTCATTAGGAGACTATACAAGTTGAACTGAACTGAGCAGCAAGCCTCAGCAAGCAGAGAGGAGTGGAGCTGGCAAGTCATCTCTAATGAGGCGTAACTGAATCGTGAGCCAAAAGGTTTTGCTCAGAGTGCTCTACTCATGTCATCTAAAATCAACCAAACAAGACTATGTGCTCCATGTTTAGAGGAAAAAAAGAAACCCTAACAACACAAGCGGAGGAAAACTGATTTAGGCAACACTTGGGGAGCATTGTGAAACTGCCCTCTGTGTCACCAGCTCTGTGGATACATCTCAATACGAGAGTCTTGTTAGACGTTAGCGGCAGGGTTGGATGAAAATCTCCCTCTGACGCAGACTCATACCTTTAAAAGGGTGAGCGATGAAGAAAGAGTTTCCAGCTTTCATTCTTCAAGAGTATCATAGCTTTGGACATGCACAAACATCAAGAGACACGCTGATGAAGCCGGATGATAAGCAATACTAAAAAATGTTAAGCAATCAGCATAAAAGCATAAAAAGGAGAGAGGGAATGAAGGAGAAAGAAAAGGAGGGAGGAGGGACAATAAAAGTGGTTGAAATCATGCACAGATTTAACACCGAGTGCGGAGCAATGTAAGCCAGAGGGATGTGAGGGAATGCTGAGGAGTGGAGGCTTTGGGAGGGTTGGTAATTAGATGAAGAATGGATGGAGATGTGGGGAAAGAGGAGGCGGCGATATCTGAGCCAAGTCCTTCCCTCCTCTGACCAGTGACTCAAGACCACAGCTGGGCCTGATTACACTGGATACACACACATACACATATCATATTCCCTTCTTTTCTCCCACACACACCTTTTTTTATTCTTTAAACTCACCACTTAACCACATCGATACGTTTTCTCACACACATCAAGACATCCTGGGTCGGTCGGAGCAAACTCTAGGATCTTAGGATAGAGGTAGAAGTGAAAAAGTTCTAATAAGTGTCCTCATGAAAAATAATGCGAAAACACCCATCTGGACTTGAAAGATGTGTCTTCACAAGGCCTTTGTTATCTGGATGTGGACACTCCAACTGGAGCATGTCTGTTTGAGGAAACAGGAAGGGGCGCTACTCAGTTCACACTGAGATAAGGGTGTGGACTGTCAGTCAGTCTTAAGACACACACACACACACACACACACACACACACACACACACACACACACACACACACACACACACACACAAGCTGTGCTCCCTCAAGAGCTGACCTAGTGCCCCACTGCAAGACCAGATGTGGTATCCAGCATTCACAAACACACACTTGTCTATACTCTTGATGCACATCTGAGTTCCTGACAATTCCTGGAAGGGGTCCAGCACACTTTGGAGAGAGCTTGTGTGTGTGTGTGTGTGTGTGTGTGTGTGTGTGTGTGTGTTCCAACCATCTGTCCCTAGTTCACCTCCACACCCAGTCTTTCTAATACCCACTCTGGGAAGCATCCCTACACCATCATGGCTCCTCTCTCCAGCTTTCCACAGTCTGTGGTGTGTATTCAAAAAAGGGGTTGAATACGCCGTTACGCCTATTAAGGGACATTTCGCTCCCTCCCCAGCAGTCACACACACACGTACAGAATGGCCAAATCCCCCCCCCCCCCAATTGGCACGTGAAAATAAGCTTGGCAGAGCCGAGCCAAGCTGCACGTCTAAATGTCCACAGACGTTAAAGAAAAGGCTTCCAGGTCACTGCCATTTAGTTTGCGCCGCAATTTTGACACTGCCAGCACACACGCCCCCTCCTCAAAGCCTCCCAAACACCCTAAATCTTCACTCTACATGTGAACAGCCTCCGTGGCCTCCAGAAATGGGCTTTTTTTTGACTCCAGGTAGCTGGAGCAGCGTAGCGAGGAGAAAGGAGGGAACCTGGAGATAAGGCCTGGAAATCTCCAGCAGCATTCACCTGGAACTGATTCCAAAGAAGTCTCCAGAAGGGAACACAAATCTGACCAGCCACCACCCCCACCCCTCCCTCTGAATGGAGTGTTTTCATTTTTGTTGGTTAGGACAATTGAAGACTGGTGGTGCACATAAGCACATACAGATGGTGCGTCGGAATAATATCCTTAGTAGTTCGCTGCACATTGGTTAATCATGTGTCTGTCTTCAGAATTCAGTTTAACTAAAGTCCACTGAAAATGCATTATGACTGTGGTTAGACAGAAAAGACATATGGGAACGAAAGGATGAAGACAGATGAAGAGGCGTGAAGGAGAAGTGCAGCAGACAGAAGGTGCCTGGAAGAATAATGGCTACTTAAATTACATGGAAAAAAAGGTCAGAAAAACAAGAGGTCAGAGCTAAAGAAAAAAAAGCTGAAGCAACTTGGGGTCTGATGAAAAGTGAAAGAACAAACGAGGAGGTGGGGAAGCGAGAGGGGAGGGGTGGGGAGAGGAGGGATGAGGCAGAGAGGAGCACTGCAAAAAGAAAAAAAAGAAAAGAAAAGTTGGAGGGTAATTGTTTTGAGTTCTTGCGTTCAGGGAGGAGCGGTCAGCTCTCTGATGGAGGAGGAATGAGGGAATGAAGGAAAGGCAGAGAGGCACAGCGAGAGAGGAGGGAGGGGGGAGGAGGGAGGCTTCCCCTACAAAGCCAAAACCAAACGCACCCGCCACGACTTCCATCGCATCTGTACGCGTTTGAGAGTCTTCTGTCTCACGTGCAGCACAAAAACACGTGGCCAGTCAGCCACTGCGTGCTCCGGCCCACACACTCCCCCCACCCCCCAGCTCGCCACACAGAACAAAACAAAACAAGTTCTGTCTCCCGAACAGCCGAATGTGAACCCCCTCCTCCGCACTTCACTCCCCTTCTCCGGCTCTCCACAAAAAGGCTCCCAGGACAGCGGACACACTGACAGGGTTCATAAAGTCGAGCTCTGCTAACTTCTACTGCCCTACCGAGGGCCCGTGTAAACACAGTGTTGGATTGCCCAGACTTCTAATACACGGCTACCTCTCAGTGCTGCACCACAGTCTCTCTGAGGTTTAGCTGGCCTGCAGAAAGCTTAGATTTCCAGGTCCCTTACAGAGATGTGGGAGAGTGGAGGAGAGAGGAAGCAAAGGCGGGAGGGAGCAGGGGTTGAATATCAAGTGGAGAAAGAGGTGACACAAAGGAAGTGTGGGGTAGAAAAGCAGGAGTACATATATACTCAAATATAGTCAAATATATGGCAAAATAAGAGAGGAATCGACTTTGGGTAAGTCACAGAGGGAGGGAAGGAGGGGGAGAGACATGGGGCTGCATACTGTAGGTCATATTCCAGCTGTTGTAATCTGTGGCAGATCTAGATGAAGCTGGGAGCCTCTGGCTACAATCCTCATAAGGGAGGGTCAGGAATTGGAACGAGCGACCAACAGGAAATTACCGCAGCATATCACCATCCTCATAAGAGCATGGAACGCCTGAGCAATAGGACAGAAGAATGCTTGCAGAATTTGTATCCATTGTGTTCGGTTTATTCAGCTCTGTTGGAACCTCATGATGGGTCAGTCCAAACTAGCAGGTGGGTCCCTACCGGACGAGCTTCAGCCGGGGTCAAAGGAGGAGTGAGAAATGTGTGTGAAGGAAGCTTTACTTTTTTCTTTTCAAAATAAAATCTGGACCAATGAAGGCAACAGGTGTCCTGCTCACACACCTCCCCTTCCCCTCTGATCAGCTCCACAAGTAGGAGCCACAAGAAACACGGACAGAAGATGATCTCCACCATTTCCCTCTTTTCCGGGCCTCTCAGGAGAGGCAGAGGACAGGAAGACCTCAATTAGTGGAGCTGCAGCTCCCAGCGGGGCCACTCCAAGGACTATTGTGATAGTGGGGGTGTGTGTGTGTGTGTGTGTGTGTGGTGTTATCTCCTGGATGAGAGGTCACAAGCACTATTCTAACTCATGTATAATTGGAGTGTGTGTGTGTCTGTGTGTGTGTGTGACTTCCTGTTTACATGACTATATTTAGTCTTTTAAGTGTGTTAGCAAAAAAACAGGGTTTTTTCAACGTGTGACAGAGAAATATCAATAAAGGTACATTTTAGTGGGAGAGACTTTGAAAGGAGCACAACCTTGGTCGATGCCGTCCCTGATTGGCCGTTAGCTAAACCCCCCCACTTCTTGGTTACCATTCCTATGTCTGCCAAACTTTCCACTTTCACATATCACCCATCATGTTTCCACTCTCAAAAATCATAGCTATTCATTCATTTTTAGCAGGCGACCATCCGTTTTACTGGCTGGTGACTGGAATTGAAATAGATTTGATCCTTGACGTTTGTTGTTGGCTAACTTTTAATGTCTCCAGCGGAAAGAAAAAAATATATCCAATCTCCAATCCAAAATATACATAAAAAACTAACAACCTCGTCGGCACATCTCACCTGCAAAGTGCTCTTCAGACTCCTCAATTCTGTCAGTAGAAGCTTCAGCATCTCTGAGGGAAGGATACAGAAATGTCAGAAGACATCACATGCATATCAAATACAAAAAATGTCAAGGAAATGGCTTTGCCCTTGTCAAAACAGGGAACTGTTAGACCCACAGTGAAGGGAAAAGTTTTAGTGTAAACTAAAAGCAGGCCTGAGTGTTATTTATCTAGTATATTTAGGGAAGAAATGTGTTGAAAATTAAAACACTAGTACTATGACAGATGTGGCTCTTGCCTGCTGTGTCTGTGGCCCCGTCCTGACTGGCAGTGATACCCAGTGTGGTCCTGCAGTCCTCCAGCAGCTCCCCCAGCTCCTCACCCTCCCTGCTCCCAGCTTCGTGACTGGGCATTGAGGACTGACCGCTGTCCCCTTCTCTCCAGCTCAGCCCCGCAGAGCTGGCCACCACAGGTGAGGCGCTGCACACAGAAGAGGAGCTCTTCGTAGGGCTGATGGCCACAGGCTTCCCCTGGGAGACGGGGGTCCGAGGGATGGAGGTAGGAGGACCCCCATTCCTCCCCATAGCAGCTTGTCCTTTAACCACACTACTTCCTGGCTTGTGGTGCACCGGGCTAACTCCAGGGCCAATGGTGGAGCTATTTGATGTGAGCAGCGGATGAGGCCTCCACTCAGGAGGGGGGCTGGAAGCGGCAGGGCCGGTGCTGGACTGCGCTTTCTTCCCTGTGGATGTGAGGACTGGGACTGGAGGTGGAGATGAAACTCCAGGGGAGGTTTGAGGTGAGGTAGGGTGAAGGTGTAGGGGAACACTGGGCATGGCAGGAGGCCCATCGCTCTGTGGAGAAGCAGGAGGAGTGTGGAAACTATCCCCGTGGGCCCCTGGAGGACAAGACAACTGAGCTCAGTCGACATAAAAAAAGGCAAAGACATGTTTTAAGACTATAAAACGTTTCTCATTTCAAAAGTTTAACTACGAAACACAAGAAGTCTCATACTTCACCAACAAAACTTATTTTGAGCAAAAGAGGACTTTAAAGACGTGAGCTCTTAACGAAACAGACTGAAAGAACAGCTGAATTGTGGACAGGGTGAAGGAGGAAAACTGTTTAGTGGTCACTAGTCTGGCATGTTGACACTGAAAACACCATTCAGGGAAGTGACTGGACCAGCAAGACTCTCATTAGCCAGCAAGCATCCAGGCCATGCCCCTGCAGATGAATGCTGTAATACAGACATTCCTCTTGGACGGCTCATCCACAATGCTGAGAGACACTCATTCTCCCAATTCAGGGACACACACACACACACACACACAGGACAAATGTTTCCCACACAAACACATTTTCAGCAGAGAGCCACAAATACATTTCCAAACTTGACACAGTAACACAAGTGATTTTTTACTGTTGGGCTCAGTTTTCTTCGCCCATAACATCCTGCCACCAATAATAAGTGAAGGAGCCATGGGAACCACTGGGCATCGTGTCTCCTTTTCTTTGCTCCTTTTCCTTGTTTGGACAAAAGCCTCGCTGCTAGCAGAGCCAATGTGTTTTTCTTTTTCTCAAATGATGTAAGAGCAGCAGTCAAACATTTGCAAAGGTATGCACCACCTGCTGTCAGGCCAAATCACTGAGAAAGAATGACAGGATTGTCTAATAAGTTTCTCATGCCACCCCTGCTCTATATTTCTTCATTCCAAACCTTAATGCGCTCGTCCAACCATGCGCACGGGTGGCAGATTGACTGAATGAGAGGGAGAGTGTGATTGTGTGTGTGTGTCCGTCCGTCCATTGAGGCCCGTGTGTGTGTGTCAGATGGCATTAGGCTTCCTATGATTAATCCGCTGCCCTTGTGCTGAGCCAGGGAATTCTGCCGATTCATCACAGCTGGCCCGGTGGGGCCAGAACAAATCACACAGGGACGCGAGGAGAATGACCACTCACTGAGCAACACACAGGAGGGCTGCCAAGATTCCTGCTGCCGCTCAGCGCGCACACACACACACACACACACACACACACACACACACACACACACACACACACACACACACACACACACACACACACACACACACACACACACACACACACACACACACACACACACACACACACACACACACACACACACACACACACACACACACACACACAGCCTTTCCGCTTGCTTCTCCTTTTGTTGCCTTCAATTTCCTGATTATCTCCTTGTCCACCCCACTTTCACACACGCTCTAGCATCCTCACTCTTCCCGTATTCCTCTTCTTTTTCCTCCTCCTACTACATGGAGCCTATCATACAAACAAACATAAGGCCAACACACACACACACACACACTACCAGGTATCTGTGCAGGCACAAGGCAGAGGCAGACCCAAAGGAGACTCAGGGGGTGTGATCTGACCAGTAGGAGTTGCAGGCTGTGGTGTGTGTGACTGTGAGTGTGTGTGTGTGTTGACCTACCTGTGGGTCCATGGCCGTCCTTGCTGGAAAAGTTGCCCATACTGCAGTTCTGGGGTTTGGGCCACTGATGGGACCCTGCAGGTGCTTGTTGCTCTTTCACTCAGCTCAGAGCAAAGCGGCACTGAGAGGGTGACCTACACACACACACACACACTCAGTAAGGTGATGGATGAAGTCATGCACTTATGCACCGTCATCCAGCTGAGAAATAATTCAGTGACTACAGCTCCGAGCAGAACATGAATTCCCTCAGACTTGAAGGTGCACTGATGGAGGTTCCGGGGAAGTCAGGCCGCTCCTTTGGATGTTCAGAGTAAAACCAGGGTGTTCAGACAGTGAGGTTTGGTCACAGGGGTGAGATCAGCTGCGGAGGCAGGACGCGCCAGAAGTTGGCCACGTGTGACAAACAAAGTCAGGTTTTAATGATCTGAGAGAGACTAAACCGCACACCAGATGACAGATGAGCCGTGGGAACAGTCCGAGTGGGCTAACACATCTGAGATGAAGCTGATTATCACTTTCCTCCGGCGCCTTTTACGCTCAAACGCGCAACCCAAAGTTTCTCACACGAAGCGGAACTAACGTGTTTAACAAAGTAACGTAACTTTCCGCCCTCTCACTTCAACACGTTCACTTCGAAGAGTGATGGAAAGCGGATACAAACCTTTGAAAGCTGACAAATAAATCCCGGATCCTTTTGTTCGGACTTTGGTGAACTCTTCTCCTCCGCGCTTCGCCTCTCAGCGCTGCTCAGCAGAGCGCACTGCCCCGCTGAGAGTCACCGAGGGCAGGGAGGGAGGGAGGGAGGGGGAGGAGGAGAGGAGGGGGGGGGCACATGGACACATGCTGCTGCAGCTCCTCAAGACAGACTACGATCCGAACAGCATTCTGCCGCAGGAAACACCTCAACAAGAAGATAAAACCTGATGTAAATCCGTGCTGGAAACAAACAAAGAGTGGAGAAGAAGGGGACGTGACTGGCCGACGGCGCCGACACGTGCCGGATGTGTCCGCTGGGGGGCGCAGTCAGGCCGTGTGAGAGGAACCTGTTGCCTGTGGGGGGTGTGTGCTGCTGCTGCTGCTGCTGGCTCTTGGTCCTTTATCTCTTCACTTAAGATGAAGTGGCTTCACGCAGGCAGCAGACCCACTGACCTGCTGTACCAGAGAGCTCCAGGCCGAAAAGTCCTACCTGAACTTCTCCTCTTCCAGCTTTTCACCAGATTAATAAAGTGTTTGGCCTCTGCGGCTCACAGGTGATGTGGCCTCTAAGATGCTGACAGTTTGAGGGCAACATCCGCACGCATAGATTTGTGAGTGCTTTAAGATAAGGTGGTGTGTTTATGCTCCTAGATTGAAGGCCCCATATATTATGCAAAAAGCACCTACTGATGTCTGTTTAACATAAATAATGTGTCCCAGGTGTGCCGTGATACTCTCAGACTCTAAGACTCTCAAACTCTTTTTTTTTTTTTCTCCTGCTCCATCTTTCAGTAAACGTGTGAAAACACGCTGTTCAGATTTGGCTCTCTTTATGATGTCATAAGGGGAAGTGTTGAGCATGTGACCCCCTCCTGCCCTGACTGTCCCCTCCCACATCAACCTCACTGTCCCCCAGCTCTTGGTAACACGAAGATGGTGAGGACAAGAGCAAAGCATGCGGACTAAAACTGAGCATTAACATTAAACTGTGTAAACAGATTTTAGTAGGAAATCCAAACACAAGTCTGAACCTGAACATGAGAATATGGGACCAGTCCCATATTAAACAACATAGACATAACAGATGTCTAGTTATTCACAAGAGAACAGCAGAAGAATCAAATGTAAGGCTATAAATAACATGTAGCACAAGCATAAAACTTTAGGATAAAACACAAAATAGCTTAATGTGTATTACAGATCAGGTGAAAATCATAACTTGCAGATTTAATTAGACACTACTCATCATACAAATAGTACATTCACTAAAATACCAATCACATTCACCAAACTCTCGTTTCTCAGTTTCCTCTAAGAAGCAGTTTCACACCTGCTTTTGAAACTCTTGGCCCGACACATTTAAGGATTCAGATCCACAGAATCATCTATGATTTTTTCCTGTCATACCGTTGCTGGTCTTTCGTATGGTCAAACACCTATAAAAAGTTCATTCCTACATGGACACTGTCTCATTTTGTACACTCGGTAAGTGGGCCTACTCGCTGCTTTCTGAGGTGTAGCCTCTTACTGTGACTCCTTTGCAGCTGTGTCTGGCTGGAGCAAGTTTCATATTTGAGACAAATAAAACCAATCACGCATATAAATAACAGCATGTGTTAGTACATGGTCTCTTTCATGTAAACCTGCTCTGAACAAAACCTTCTTATTTTACTGATATATTGGAGCTAATCGTTGCTTAATGCTTTCTCAGGTCTAAGGAGTTACGGACAGGTGGGTGGGTAGAGGGTGGAAGGTTACTGGTCCGGCAGAATCTTGAATTTCCACTAATGACAACAAACCCGTGTCTTTTTATTTAACTTTGCTACAATTTGCTTTAGGTGATAATGTAATTTTGACTTTAGACTTTAGACTTTAGACTTTAGACTTCTTTATTTTATCCCCCATAGGGGGAAATTTTCTTGTTACAGCAGCAACAATATAAACAGGGACAGTGAAAGAAACAAAGCAATAGAAAAGACAAAAAATAGCAAATATAAATATAAATATAAATATAAATATAGATATAAATATATGGATTGTGATGAAATTAAATAAATATTTACACCATAGGATATTTACAGGAATGGAATGGCATGGATGGTAGGCAGTATATTAACATCAGCCAGTGATGCTGGTGTTAAAGAGTCTGATGGCTGATGGGAGAAATGACCTGCGGTAGCGTTCCTTCTTGCAGGGTGGGTGCCTCAGCCTGCTGCTTTGGAGGTCAAGACACGTTTCTCTTAACTACTTAACTTTACCACATCTTCCATATCATTTCCACATTTTAGATAATATACTGTAGCTTAGATTGAAAGTACAACAGAGATAATTTACCCTAAAAACAAAGACGACACATTATATGAAATCTATGGTCGATGCTGCAGGTTTTAATTCTAACATCTACACCAGTGAGTGACAAAGAAAAATCAGTGACTAATCTCGTAATGAACAATTACAGCAGAAACAGATGTGACTAAAAACATTTATTTCTTGGTACAAAAAGCACAACTTTATTGACTCTCTACAAAAAGACGATACAGCTCTATACAAAAACCATCTGACCCACAGAAGTGACTAAGTGCAACAGTAGAGCAGCATGCTTTTATCTTATTAATCTCTTCCAACATCTTTTCATTAAATATTAATTACACTGCTAACAGAACAAATCTCTCCTCTAATGGGCACAGCTGAACTCTAGTTTGTTGACCTGCACACGCTGAAAATGGATGAGCACAGATGTCTGACACCCAGAACAAGCCAACAGATCAATACTGCGTTTCCAGACATCGCCCTTCTTTAACTCCAACAACGTGCATATTTTCAGATTTACCTTTTTTTTGTCGGTTTACCGTCTTGGACGTTCTCTTTCATGAACTGTACAATGGCTGAGTGAAACGGGAAGTTTGCTGCAGTGAGGAGACAAGCTCTCCCCAACTCTCTGATTGAGATCAATAGGTTTCCACAGTGCTCTGTGCTCACTGTGCACCACTGCAGTATAAGAGGGAATCCATCAAAGCAGCCAGGTGCATAACGCAACCTCCAGCCCCCACCCACATTGATTTCACATTCATGGAAGTGCAGCGCTTGAAAGTGACTATAAAATGCAGCACCTTGCCGGCATGACAGATGCAGTACTTTCAAACTTGCATGTTGTGTCATGTGTGTATCTGAATCAGTTGTTCCTGAAAACAATATTTCAAAAGTTCCAATTTACCCTGCGTTTTTCCCCTCAGACACATACGGTGACACAGAGTATCCTGTTCACAACCCCATTAGGAAATTGTTTATGGATGTCAGTCTCTGTCAGGAGTAAGGTGACCAACTGTTCAGTGTCTGATGCCAGTTGGGGCCATTAGCCCCCTCTGCTGAGTGGATTATGACCATTTTGTAGGTGACCTACTGCTCCAGCGCTCTGGAGGGCTGCTTTTGAGGCCCTAAAACACTCCCAACCTGCCACAACTAGCCGCCGATCTAATTTGGCAGACAGACAAGGGGGTGGCTCTTACGAAATGAGAAACTGGATTACAAGGTCTGGCTGATCTGTTAGTGATGAAAAGCTCAACTTTGTCATCACCTTCTTTTTTCACAACTTCTAGAATAGTTGGGAACATCTTCCTCCTCCTCCTCCTCCTGTCCCCTGTTTGTGGCAAAACACCACCACAATATCTGGAACAAAACACTCAGTAGATTTTCATAATCAATGTAAGGGGCAGTAAAAGGTAAAGACAGACTGAGCCTGTGCTATCCATAAGGCACGGCACGCACTCTCAACCACACTCAGTGTCTCGCCACATCTCAAGTCGCGTTTCACTGCACCTTTTTTGGTGTGCACACAAATGGGAACACCAATCCTTATGGGATATATAAATCCACGTGTGACAGTGGGACGAATGGTGGACACTGCAGGGGGAATGGTACAAAGATGGGATGCACAGGGACTGTCTGCCTCTCACGGGTCCTTGTCTCTAATACCAGATTAAGTGATTGAGTATGTGTGCCAGGGATGATTTTCCACCTGGGCTAATCCCCACAGAGGACACAGGCTTATCCAGGAGGAATCACAGTTTCTACTACCCGTAGTGTCTCAGCCAGTAAATTAGGATTCATAATCCAGCATGGGGTATTAGAGCCAATGTTGTTTACATGGCTCAGGTTCGTAACTTTCTCCTATTAAAGGAGGTGCTTTTTTAATCCACGCTGATATTCTTTCGCCACCCTGGCCAAATCCTTTACAGAGTTTAACTTTTCTGAAGCACCAGTCACTGATTCAGCCACAAAGCCATCCTGTGTCTTCCAGCACTTGATTGACAGCCGGTGCCGGACCGTGCCAGCGAACGCCAAGGCTCGTTGATGGATGGCACCTGCTCCTCCTCAGAGGAAATCAATTGAAGTCATGGGCAAGGATGGGCTGCTAAAGCACTTACACATGGAGGTCTGCGTGGAGGGGAGGGGGATGGGGGGGTGGGGGGGGCACAGCGAGAGGGTTGCCAACCATCTGTGTACAGAGGGGCGCTGCCAAGCGTCAGTCCCTTTTTACGCCAGGACTCAAAAAGACACACAATGTCTCCAAATTGAACATGTTAGCTCCTTCAAGCCACATTCAGTAACAGTCAAAGGGAAGTTCCAGCATCATTACGTACTCATCCAATCATTTGTTATGCTTAGTGCCCTCTCAGTGTATTAGAGACTCTAATATAAGTAACTAATCAATACAACCCAATACCATTTCAGCTATTTACTCACACATAACAAACTTATACGTGTTCCACTAGTTACAGAAGTCATTATTACTGTACTACATCCAATTTCCTGCTAACATAAAGGTTGAGGTTGAATATCCACACCTGCACATCGTCAGAGAGCACATGGGCCGCACTGGAACAATGGGCCGGCATTGCTACAATCTACAAAGTGCATTGAGAGTGGATACTGGGACTCAACCTGTGATGTTAGCCTATCTATATTCAATCTAGCATAGCAGCTTATTTCAAGGGAACTTCTGGCCCACAAAGGAGGGAGGTGGAATCTCCTGGCAGGCACCAGCCCGGCGAGCAGCATCCAGGAATGGGCTCCTATTGGCTGCGGTGCCCACCAGACTAGCATCAGTGTGCGTGCCAATCCACTGCAGCACACGGGCGGAGGGCCGGTGGTGGAGGGCCAACTGCCTGGAGCTGTAGCCACACATCCCGATCCCCACGGCCCCCAGCAGCATAGCCATAGGCAGGGTCTTCTCTGCTGGGGGCGTCACAGGCACATTGTGGTAAGCCTGGGTCTGAAAGGGGAGAAGAGTGGAGAGAGAAACGTGATCAAAAGAATGTTGGGCTTCCTCGGTATTGTGTGAGTGTGAAAGACAAAATAAACTGCACCATGGGCTGTCAAAGCAGTCCAGAAACAGCACAACTTCCTAGCCAACAATGACCCAAGATTTATTTAGATTTTATAGATCTATTAATGTCCATATATGCACGGAAGCGCATCAGTTTTAGGCCTAAACAGCAGCACAGAAGGACAACAGGCCTTGCGACCCTTTTTCCAAACATTTGTCTGCATCATATTAGTGAGTCACGATATGCTCACCTCGGCCCCCACCCACCCCATCCGGCCCTCCTACCAATCCTCGAGAGATTAAAAACTCATCTTCTCTCATTTACCAAATCGAGGTCTTTCTCTTTTGACAAACAAAAAGCTCGTCTATTTTTGAGACACGGGCAATTTCCCCACTGGACTCTTGACAATCATAAAGAGCACAGAGGAGCAAATAATAGGAACGTCATAGTTTCGAATGGAGCTGTGTCACAGACAGTTAGGAAGCCATTCCTGCAGCTCACTCACCCACCTCCCATTTCCATCTCCATCTCCAATGCAATGGACTGTCACAGGCTCGCTTTTCTACATTGTTTGCGGTAAATACCACGAAAAAGGTGATTGTGTTTTGTGAGCTAATACAAATGGCAGCCTACAGTTGCCGGGGCAGAAGCCTGGAGCAAATTCATATGGTGTGGTGATGGTGTGCATATAATATGATGAGTGCTGTATTTCATCATCTTGTCTCCACAATCTACCGAGACACCCGATTGAAGAAATGGCTGCATAAGGCTTAGTGAAACCAAATTGCTGTCTATAAACTTTACATATCCATAAAACCGGCACCTTGCAAACACTTCATTACACCAACGGCTGCTCTCAGAACTGTCAACGTTATTTCATACGCCACTTTCTTCTGCTCCTTAAGGACCGGCAGAGACAGAGCATGCCAAGCAGCGTGTAATCTAGACTTCAGATCCAAGACATTGAGAGGGCTCTCGGCCTTTTTGTCTTTAAAGGTCTTCAATAAAAATGAGACGCTTGATGCAGAAAAATTGCAATAAAGTGCAAACCACTTTTTGCCCCTAAAATCATGGGCAAACAACTTCCAATGAATCAGCACTTTGCGTTCCTGCTGCCAGTGGTATAGACAGTTTTAGTGTCACTATGCATCTCAGAGTAAAAATCACAGCACATGGAAATATTGTGTAGGTGGTTAGAGTATCTTCATGACTCCAAATCCTGTTCACCTTTATAACAAAGTAGCACTGAAAGATCCAAACCTTTTATTTCATCAGTGTTTAAACTAACACTCACCTGCAGCAACCTGATGTAGCCCGGAGTCAGTCTTGGTACTCTGAAAAACATTTTGCAGCGTCCCACGGCGGTCTTCCTGTTAAATCAGGAATGAGCTACAGGGTAGATAACACTTGACTGTCTGAAGCTCCTCTTCCTGGACTCCCAGGAGGGGAAACCCAAAGACAGAGTGCCTGTCCGGGTGCTTGTACTCGGACACTTCAGCCTGTGCTCAGCTGTGTGATGCAGGACAGCCTGGTCTGCCCTTATAACGTCTCCTTCCTGTCTTTGCATAACAGCCAGTCTGCAGGTGGTGTGTCTAAGGGGATTACAGGAGCTGGCACACGGGGACAAGGAAGTCAGTCTTCACAGAGGGAGGGCTCAATGAAGTGTAGGTCTGAGTGACTCTTAGATAGCAAAGGCTTTTGGTGGAATCATATTAAAATCATACGCGCCATTTTTAAATTAACTATATGCAGAGTTTTGTCTGGTGTTGCGTAACAGTGGGACAAAGTTGATTGTGTTAAACATTCAGTATTTTCTATGTAATCTTGCATACATTTGCCACATCAATTCATCAATTCATAGAAGAACATACAATATTCTACTTGATAATGTAATTATTTCAGCCAAATCACCCATATAATAATATGTATTATAATAAAGTGTATTAACATGTGGATATGGTGAATATGTGTGGAAAACCACACTTTGGGAGCAGATAAGAGTGTGCACACTATTATTTTCAATGTTCTAGATGCTGTTCATAACATTTTCCTGCTTTGGATGCATACTTTAGTGCTTCTTCTGTCTGCCTGAGGGAGTTTATGACATAACAATATGCAGAATGATGAATGAGAAGTTAACTAGTTCAGGTAAAGAAGCCTGCAGTGCATCAAGTGTTACTGACTTCTTACTTCAGCAGTTCCTTTATTAGCTTCACACAGGTTATTTGAAGTGAGAACCACGAGGATACATTTGAATCTGGCAAGAGCGTTGATTTGGATGTTTTCTGTTGATGTTGAGGATGGCCTCTAGTGCCGTGTCAGCAAATTTCTTTAAGCTTTAATATCCGTCCTGGCCTCGGGGTCCTCCACTCACAGTGAGGTCTAATAATAAGGTGGCTGCGCTGATAACGTCTCTCTCGCTGGACAAGAATTATTCTCTCCAGTGAGAGCAGCCAACAATGACCTTCATCTCTGGTAATAGGGCCTGATTCTGCTTCCCAACTCGTGCATCCGTGAATAATCTCAGATCCTGGCATTAATACTGCAGAGTCATGATGCCACTAAAACTTGTGATGCCTACTGCGTTTTATGTACAAAAAGAAACCATGGAGCATTTAAAGTATGAAATGAGAAAAAATAAAAGCCACTGCTGACTTCAGCACTAGAAAATATAAAACAAGCAAGCCAAAGCAGAACCTTACCAAGAGTCTACGTGCCAGCGGCTCTGCAAGGCCGTTCTTCCAGCAGGCACAGCGGGGCTCTGGGCTCAGTGGTCACGTCAGCTCAGAGCAGCTCAGTAGATGTGTGTGTGTTGTTTGTACTGTACAAATTAAAATTTTGGCCCCGTGGTGGTTCAACCTGCCTTAAACATGCCATAAATTCCTTTTTGGCCATTTCGGAAACAAGTTGTGAACATAATGTTAATATATCATCACCTCAAACAGTGAACTCATTAACAAACAGTTTCCATGTCCAGTAATTGCTGATGAGATCTGTGATCTCTTTTAGCTCTCTCCATCTAGAGGCTTTTGGGTTGAGACATTTTCCTTATACCTCACACACGTGGACCTCACGGCAGTGCTGGAGGAAAAGTCAGTGCTCAAAATGCCAATTCAGTAGTAGTTGAGATACTTGACTGGATATGTGAGAACTGTTACCTGCTGGTGGCACTAGAGGAAACGACTTAAGTTATTAGGATTCATGTTCTGGGCATAATGCATATCTATTCCAAATTTCATGGCAATTCCTCAAATAGAAATATTTAAATTTCAGCCAAAGTTGTGAATCTTCAGGGAGACCCATCCCTACAAACTACAAACGATCCCCTTTTTACTAATGGATGTCATATACGCATATCAGCCAATGTGCTCTTCGCCCTTACTGTCTCCTCTGGCTAATGCTTCCAGAATGAGCCCATGAGCATCCATCAGACACCTGGTGCATCCATCCATGAAGAGAGGCCACAGATGGTGGCCCTCATGCTAATTGCTGACCACTATAACACCACACACACTCAGGGCTGTGTGTTAACACCGTACACTATAACCTGCTGGTGTCTACTGTTGCGTCAAGAGCTCCTCCAGAGCTGGTTCGTGGCAAACAGCTCTCACTCAGGTCATTACAATGGCACTGTCCAGCCGAGATAATTCTGTCCTTTCTCTGAACTCATCCCCTGGCATTGAGCGATGGGTAAATGTATTAGAATAGATTATCTCAGCTATAGACGGGTATTGCGATGCAGACAGTTAAGCTACTGACTCCCTGGGTGCTACTAGTTTCCAAGGTCCATCAACAGCATGCCGTCCTGCTGTACTGAGCACACAATTAGGTAAAGGCAACAAGTGGTTGCAGGGATCATGTAATGGGGAAAGAAATGATTCTTTATCATTCAGCATCATAATGAATGTCTGCTGAGACATCATTGCCATCATCAGTACTACATCCCTGAAGACTCTTAATTAACCCAGTGCAGTTAAGTGAAACAGCAAGTTTGAAAAGGCATGCGGAAGACAAACACGGTCAGATATTGATTTGCGGGGAGTGCACTGTAGATAATTGAGGGGCCGTTAGGTTAACCGGCAGGGTTTAAATGTCATCACACCTGCAAACAATACCGGAGCCCTGGCAGAGCTGACATTTGCTTCTGTGGCGCTTGGGGAGATAGATGAGAAGGACGGGTGTTCTGTTAATACCAATTAAATGTTCGAGTCATTTCAACTACATAAAACAAGGAAGCAAGGAACAGTTTGGTTGATAATGACAACTTCAGGCTTACTCACGGTGGGTGGAAGGATTTGCCCAGCTCAGGATTAACTGGCTTTTTTGTTTCGTGTTGGACAACATGAGGCAAGAAAAAGGATCACACAGAGGAGAATATTTAATTATAAAAATATCTTATATGGCATCATTGAGAAATGCTATATGTAAGTAAAACATTTCAGGAACTTTCTTGTCTAAAGTGGAAATCATCCTTCAGTAGAGTCTTTGTTTCAGTGTGAGTGTCAGTCTCATGGGGGCATTGTAGAAAGGCCTGTCTTCTTGTCTCCCTGCATAGGAAGAATGTCTGTGATCCAGTATTGGAACAGTGAAACGACTGCAGTGGTTTCCTCTAAAACACAAAGAGACAGAGAGCAGCATTTCAGTTACAGCTGAGACTGCTGCTGACAACACGGAACCAGAGAAACAGCCGGTGTTCTCACCAAAGAGGCGCATTTGCTTTTGTGTTTTCAGCATAATAAATCAAAAATCCAGCCGGTGTTCAAATCTACTTCCTGCCTCTCTGCATGTAAACATTCGCCCTAACACATCCGTCTCCAAGCCGAGACATAATCCTTCTTTTACTTACTTACCGAGTTAGAATTCAATTTAACTGAATCTCTGCGGAAAATAAAGCGCACACAGTATGAAAGGGAGCAGTCAAGCCGGTGTCATTCAGGAAAGAAACTCCAGGGTGCGGTAAAATATGCTCAAAGGAGATGTGCTTTAGACGTGCTCCTGCAGTCAACTGATTGCCACTGCAAAGGTAAAGTGATGGAGTGAGGAGAGCTTTGGTGAACTCACTTGACGTATTTCAACAGCTCACCTCTCCACAGCGCATTGATTAGCTCCAGCGAGGGAGTGGCTGTGGGCTACACTGACATACAGGATGCTACTATAACAAAAGGTGGAAGTCGATGATGAAGGATGAAAAATATCAAACTGTCGTATTGCAGCGGTTCACACGCGCTAAGTCAAACACAGCAAGGATGCAGGCACCTTTTGCCTAAAATGGTATTGAAGATGAGTGAAGTAGATCCTGAATTTAAAAGCAGCAGCCTTTAAAACCAGTGACTCATGCTACACGCGGCAGGATGGGGAGGAGGGACAGAAAAGCTTTCAGGCAGCTGTGGAGCAGGTGCACAGAGAGGACAGGCACAACTAAAGCAGGCTCCATTGTGGGCTCCGCTCGCGAGACGGCAAAGTGGGTTTTTTTTTTTTTTTACGCGGTGTTGTCTTGGCGACAGGGACAGACAGAGACGAGCGTCACTTTGTGGCCACCGATCTGGCGGTGGCCTGAATCTCCTGGCTGGTCTCTACTTCTCGCTCTCTCTCTCTCACACGCGGACGCCTTTGCGCGTGACAGCAGCAAAGTCCCTGCTGATCCTATTATGCAGCCAGCCGGCCGACCATGCAAATGCACAAACACAAACACACACGCACAGGTGGAAACGTGTCTGGGGACTCATGAGATGGTTTGGCTGTTGACAGGATAGAGGCACGGTAAAAACAAGTCGAAACATGTTGGTTAACTCATAGTGGAGGTGGAGGTCACTGCACATTAAGGGCAAGCATGTACAGGTAAAGGCTGGTGAAGGCAAGTAAGGGCAGGTAGACTCGGGTGAGGAATAAAGATCAGTGTAAGAACGTATGGAATAGAAGGCAAACACAGACAGACAGAGACATGTATTAACCTGCAGGGACAGGTCAGTGAGGCGCCTGGGGCAGATCCCAGCGAGAAGAGGCCAGTACGGACAGGGACGGGCATGAACGCATGCATGGAGCAAGCACAGGCAAAGGTCCCATCATTTTGACTGTCTGACTGACTAACTAATTAACTGCTTTGACACTGACCTGCAGTCATTGGCGAAGTGCTGTAGAGCTCCTCCAGTGCCTTTTCCACTTTAGCCGTCTCTTTCTGCTGAACAAAGGCCTTGAGACTGTAGAGCTGCCTCAGGACAGCGGTGGGCTTGCGCGCGCTGGCTATGCTGCTCAGGAGGTCATCCACGGTCTCAGACAGGAGAGGAAGCCTGTCAGCACACGAGGCTGAAGGAGTCAGAGGTGGTCTGTTAATTAAACGCATCTTAATTTAACACCGGAGGAGTGCACACTAACAAGAGCTGATCGAACAAAAACTGTTACCATAATAAATCACACCAAATGGACGGCAACAGTTAGTCTAGATAGTTCGATGCTTATGTGAATAGAACGTGTGCCACCACGAACTTTGCCACTTTCATTTAAAACGCCATAATATGTGATATGAGTGTCGTATCGGTGCAGTCTCCACCTTTATTTATGTCTCTTGCTCATTTGTAAGGCAGCTCTTAAGCTCAGGTAAAGAGGAGCTTAATGTAGCCTAATCATCAGCACGCCCTGCAGCTTAATGAACCTGTTACACTAGGCGAGCTCAAAAATATGAGTAAAAACTCAGCGACTGAAGAGTGAAATTGCTTTCTGTTAACTACATTCCGTATCGTCAGCCTGCTGCAAGAAATCCCTATTTCAAACATCATTTCGTGTGCAACTTTTAGAGTATCTGAAAAGTTGTGACTTTAGTAATGGCGCTCTTGGTTTCCTTTAAATAATTGTTAAATAAATAAATAAGATTTCTCCATCTAGTGCATTCTAACGGCGCTGCAATTTTAGCTTTTACACTTTCATCCACTTACTGATGCTCTGTTTTGGACTTCTATCTGATGGAGTTCATTCTGGCGCTGCCACATTATGGCTGAAAAAAGCACAGATGTGCCATGAATTCTCTTCAGCACTTTTCATTAACATACTTGCTGCATTTGGCAGAATTTGACTAGTTTGTAAACTCCGTCTTCGAAAGCCACCAGCTTTGTGAATCACAGCACCCAAAATTAGTCAGAATTAAAGTATTCCTTGGCAGGGTGTTCAAAGCATTACTATTAAATGAGCACAAGCTTTAGCAGTGACTACAAAATGTAGCTCAGAGAACATAAGAAGCTGATGAACAGGCTAATTCCTGCCCCGCTCTGTTCAATACTTACAATCTGACATATAGATTTCCATTGTTGTCCTGAGGAAGTCTGACACCTCAGCTGCTCTCCTCTCATTTTCCTCTTCCTCCTCCTCTTCCTCCTCTCCATCTTTTTGGTATGTAAACTCCAGCGCAGCGGCCCGCGGCATCAGTCCCATGGAGAGCAGCTTCTCTTTGTGTCGTTTCTTCTTCAGCTTCCTCTTCCTGTTCCTGCTAATGCACTCGCCTCCCTCATCCACAGGAGTCTGACTCTGACCTGCGCTGGACTCGCTCTGCGCAGCCGCTCCATCTTTCCCAGAGTCTTTGTGGAGGGCTGGTTTATTTTTCCTTCTCCTCCTTTTTCTTCTCCGTTCTTCTTCCTCTTCGTTTTGGTCTAGTTCGTCGCTGCTGTTATGAATGCTCTCCTCTGTGGGCAACACGGTCGAAAAGATTCTTCATTAGTTTCAGAACAATGTTGAGCTAAATGAACCCATTACAGTCTCCATGTGCATCTCTATAGGAAGTCTGAATCGGGATTGAAAATACCAGATTCTTCACACAATCCTGCTTAATTTTGGCCTCACATGGAGGTAATGGAGACCACAGGTGGTTAATTTAAGTACAACAGAATCGATATGATGTACGTGTGATGTTGTGTGGTGCCTCTTGACAGAACAGTAGAGAAGAAATCCTCCTTTCGTGTTATTTTTTCCTTTCTAGAATGATCGCGTTGAATGAAATCTACACCTTCCAATTATTTCCTTCTGAATCCAGCACTCTGATGAAAGATGGAGTAAAAGGGGAGGGGGCAGTGCTCAGGTTATGCATTAGCTTTGAATTGTGCGTACAAGCAAACAGAAAATTAACCACATTCCTACTACCTTATGGACATCATCATTAGAGCTTCAGTAGTTTGTATTAAGCTTTGCAATTTGATTTCTTTTGCTGCTCAATTTGTTTCTAGGTAGAACTGTTTCTAGGTACTTTATCAGTGTTGCATCTCCCTTCTGTTATGTCTTATCACTTAAAATTAGCCCAGAATGACTACAGTTTAACTGTGAGCCCATACACAACTGTGAGCAGCCTCGTGACACCTCCCCCTGTCCTCTCCTTAACAACTCAAGAGGCACTGAGAGGCCAAAGAAACCAGCTCCCATCGAATTCTTACTGACCCATTCAAAGTGGTGAGCAGCGAACTGGCTGGCAGCCAGAACATAATGCGGCCGAGCACGAGGCAGTCCAACAGCAACCAACACTGAGAAACAACTCCAGAGGAGCCACTGCTCAGTTTAATCTAACATGGACTGTAGTGATGACAAACTCCCAGGGCTTGTCTATAAGAGCACTGAAGCAAAAGCTGAAAATGGAGACCATATATATATATATATATATATATATATAAATAAATAACACAGTTAGTTATTGCATCTTATGTAGTTCTCTGGTGTTTTGTTTGGACCACAGTGGTGTAGGTGCTAGTTCTGACTGGACCTGAACGCTCTGCTGTGAAGCAGCACTAACGGGAGAAAGGATTTCCTGTGATTTCTCAGAAAATAAAAGCCGGTTTGTTTTTGGTAAACACTTAAAAACGCTGAATTACGACCTCGGTGAACTTTAGCATCATGTCCAGCCTCCTGCAGCCGTGGGCTAAACCAAACGGAGTATTTCAGAGGGTGGTATCTATCCGACAGACAGTCTCCTGTTGCGTGCTACATGTGTGAAAGGGCGACTCCGGATGTCCGGACCTGATTCTCCAGGAATTGTCAGGAGTTTATATGAGAAACGACTGATAGAACAACTTTTTATCCAAACTAGCTCAATTGTTTGAAAATAGTAAAGCTGTCTGATCAAAAAGTGGGGATGCAAAAGCTGCTCCCGTGCCTAGGTATTTATGTCTTTACATGGTGTCTTGTATAAAATGCTGTCCTTTAGTGGCAGAATAGCCACGTCAGTCACACTGTGGATATCAGAATTGAGAAAAATACAAAAGATAGGGAGTAAATATTATATCTTAGAATGATATTTTAGAAATAGCAGCGAACACTTTGGTGGTCAGCAGAATGCGTTTTCAGATCATTGAACTGGCTGAACCCTAAAACAGCACATAAATATGGAAGAGGCTATTAGTCCAGACTGCACTGGAACAGTACACACGGCCTGGAGATTGATCAGGTAATTCAAAACTGCCGTAGAGGTTGTCTAATTCACTCTTAATACATTAATCATTACTATATCACATCAGCTACATACTGTTATACTTTATTATCACAACAGCGTTACATAGCCCAACCCGAGCTGACCTTAAGCAGAGATTTGGACTGTAATTTCCATCGAGGCTCTAAATCAAAAACGTGATTCAATTAAGGTGCTGTTAGGCTGACGAGCGCAATTAATCAAACTTAACCTCATCATTCATTCTGGTGGGCACCTTTAGACGCAGCACTGTCTCAGCCAACAAATCTCTTCTATTTCAGTGAGGTAAAGCAGACGCCTGTCAGGTGGGTGGTGGTCTGCATTAAGGAAGAGTACAGAGACACTTGTAATGAGGCAGGACTCCTCTAACGGTCCCATCACTCCATTTACATGAGCTCACAATTCGGCCTCAAAGACGGCATCAGCGAGAGCTCAGAATCTCCTAGACAAGTTGTTGTTTACGCTGACAAACAGCACATTCATTAGTCAGATCATAGCGGGGAAAGAAGGCTCAAACACCATCTGCACGGCAATCAAGCTCTCCTCAGTTCAGAAACACAATTGATTATCACTCTCTGTTTGCCTTAACTAGTGTGGCAGAGACAATCAAGAAGAGTGACTTCAATACTGCGGAGAGCCAACCTGGAGAAACCCCGTGCAGTAAATCTCTTCTAGCTTTATGGTGCACAGCACGAGTCCATAAATGTAAGATTATGGTCGTCTTACCAGCTGGGTCCTCCGCACTATTTATGCTTCCTAGCTGGGGGAGTGTGACGGATTTCTCTGCCTTATAGTCTGCAGGAGGAGGTAGGACCGTGTACATCCGCCTGCCTGGACTGGCTGCACTCTGCCTCTTCCCTGCATCTCCTGTGGCAGATATGGCAAATAAAAGAACACCATCTTACAAAAACGTATCTAGGATATAAACCCCCATGGTTAGAGCGGCAAGATTGAAAACAGGGAAGAGGAGCAAGTATCACTGATGACCTGAATGCAATCTTACCCGTGGCTGTGTCCTCCTGACGGGCTTTCCTTTTCACATAGGGTTTTTTGGCAAGGGCCTCTACAAAGCGTGGTGGGCTGGGCTCCTTCTCCAATTTGGGAGCAGCAGGGTAAAGCCTTTGGAGTACTTTTGATTGAAATACTGTGGCACAAGACAGGGAAAGAAACACAACACTACCTGTTCATCAGATGCCTGAATTCTTCTTAGTATTCTAGGACACATAATGCTAAAATCTGTTTATTAAATGCAATACTCTAATTATATATAATACACAATAGTTTAACAATGCAATCAAGCATGGATGAGGCTTCCTTTGCACATCAAGTTATCAACTCCTTGGTGTGTTTCCATTGTAGAGCAAAGGATGAAGTCAAACTAAGAACAAGCTTGACCAACCAAGTTAAAATGATTATTGTGTTATGCATCATGCGCATGTTATGGACACTACTGTTTAGCACTGAGATAATAAAAATAGCACTGAACTGTTCACCAAGGCCTGTCTAAATACCCCACCACTCATTAACTACCAATACAACAAATACCGACACTTTACATCTACCCTGAAGGGGACACCAGCATAGATTCACGGTGTGAAGAACAGGGTCCACCGAACACGTGCATTTGTTTACTAGACACCTGCCTAACGCGAGACTTAGCCCGCCAGCCACGTTAGCTCTCTAGCTCAGTGCTACTGCTCTTATAAAAAGTTAACAATGCTGTCCACGACACCGTCGAGACTCACCTTTGTTCCTACGTGCCATATCGGCACGTGTGGTTATTTAAATGGAGGGGAACAGGACGGAAACTTAAATGTAATATGCGGCTATAGCTAATATGCTAACAAGCTAGCTGCGTTAGCTCCTCGGCGTGCTAGCTGTTGAAACTAGCTCGCGTCCTAACAGGCTGCAGCTTCACGCCACGGTGAAATGATTGAGCTGCGGGAGGTTTTGTGTTCAAACGGCTGCAGAGATGGCTAGACTCACTATAACAAGTGACAACTAAGTCTGCCTCGCTTGTCAGAGTGCATTAATGCCCAGACTCGTCCAGCTGTACTCTCTCCTCCAGGCACCAGCTCACAGGCTGGAAGGACAAACTGCATAGGGAAGAGCTCTCTTGGTCTGGTCGCACCGACTTCCATTCAAACTAATAGCAATTTAATGTATTCTTAGTTGTCAGCAAAGATATGTAGCATGTACATCACAGATCAATTTATTAATTTGATAAATCGAATCCAGTGTTTAAATCGGCATTAAAGCAGCCCTGTTTAATACTACATGTAGAGTTTTATGTAGGATATCCTAGCTTTATAGAGGGAGGAACTGCATTTGATGAAAAGGACAAGACTGTGAAACAAGTTTGTATTTTTACTGCGGCAAACTGAATGTGTGATACACAACGTAAGACGAATTATACTGTCTCATGCATGTCATCAAGCCTAATTTGTGTTTGTTGCGGTCAGTTTAAATTGTCTGCTTTCTGTCTTGAAGCGTGATGAGAGCGATGCTTCAGACTAGAGCTCCCCGTGTGTCTGAATCCTGCAACAACAGCGGGCTCGGGCGTGCGCACAGCGAGCCAGCTGTAGGACGGGGTGGAGGCGAGATGAGAATACCAAGCAGGCACCTCATGGCTCAGCATCAGCACCAGGCTGAGTTAGGATTTGCGCACCCTCCAAACTTGGTTTGGGACCTCAGCATGTGAACAGGCTTTGCAGGAGGAGGATCCACCTAGAATGTCAGCTCTGAAGAAGGTAAATCCCCCTCTCTGTTTTATTTATCTTTGAGCACACCAGCTCCTAAAATATGACAGAATGTGCAGAATTCAATTACTGCATTTGATTATCTTACAGTAAATGAGAAGATGTATGCGGGAGGGGAAAATGGGTGTGTGTTTAAGCAGTTTGGGTCCAGGGTTTTGTTAGTTGTGTGAGGTAATCAGACTTTTGCACTATTGTTTTTATTAAAAATGGTAAAATTGTGAAACCCTTTCAGAATAATTTGAACTATATTAAGTACCAAAATGCAGATTTGTTTAAACATAGTTAGTGATCGCAATCAACTAAATCTAGTATGCTTTTTGCATCACTTTGCATGCACATTAATTTTGTTCATCACTCCTCTGATATACCTCATGGATGTCGCTCCTGCACTCACATTTGTCTCCCTGAGGAGAGGGCTTGGTTGAGGAGCTTTTGGGGAAGAAGAAAAAAAAAAAAAGCCTTCTCAGTACAAGGTTAACTTCTTAGATGGATGTTATGTCGGGTTTGCTCTCCTCCAGACTCCTTCTGTTGTGCACCGTCATGTAATACTGTATGCATCCTGCCGACTGTAGTCTCTGTGGGTGGACGGGCTTCACTGACTGTGTGTCTGACAGAGCCCAAGCCCAGCGCTGGCAGTTCTGAATGAGAGTGGAGCTCCATACAGCTGAACAAAAGGAGGCATTGGATGAGTTGTAGGTTTTGTAAGAATCAAGGAAACACGCAGACCTGTGTAAACATGTTACATAATACCTTGCAGAGAAAAAGGCACTGAGCAGCATATGCACAATTCCCACAAGCCCTCTGATTAATCAAGCAGTGCGACATGTACTCATGTGAATTGCTGATTATTGATGCAGGAATCAAGTCTCTTTTGTTGCTGGGGGTGTTAAGAGATTAGACATTGTCAGCGGCCTGTTTATGTAAAATGCTTGTCACTTGTACACTGACACATCACATTGTTTAAGATTCAGTGCAGTTGCAAGTATTGATGTCTCAGCTCCAACAGATTCCGATAGATCGAGCAACACAAAAAAACAAGAGAAGTTGTATAGAATGCCTGGTTCAGCACTGCTGCCGAAGCCACGGCAAATACACAGCACTCAGCACGCACTGTGAGTGACAAAGTGCTGGCTGCCAGCATTCACATAGTCAGACATCATAATCACAGAGGTGCTAAAAATAGGGGACCGTATTCATTGCAGTGCTTTAGAATCTCATTGGAGTTATTGCTGTTCACCCTCGTGGCTAAAAGTTTCCTCCTGGGTGCTGCGCTCCAAGCCTTGCTCAATAAAACAAAAAGTCTTTATTTTTAGACAGTTGTGATCATCAGGGTGAAACTTTGATGCGTGAAGTGATGGCCTTTTTCACTCTCTTGCCCCTGAAACTAAGGGTGCACCGAGCAGCGGTACATACATGGAAAGTGCATTTTGTGCCATAGGAAATAGTCCGTTTTATTTCAGGTCCTGAAAAGTGTCCCAGGTTCATTCATTATGCAGGTGGCGAGAAGAGCAGTGGCTGTGGCACCAAGCAGTCAGGAGCAAATGTAATTAGTTTTAATCAATAAGTATGGTAATTGGCGGTATCTGTGTGTGTGTGTGTGGATATGTGTGTGTATACAGTACACTGCCTGGGCGTTCCCGTGCAATATGTATGCAGATGTAGCTTGTGCATACCAAAAAGAGAGGGAACCTGTGGGTGGACAGGTGCCAGGTGGCAGGTGAGAAATACATGTCACCTCTATAAGTCCTTAAGTGACGAAAAAACAAATTACTTGTCACTTACCAGCTCTAGGGGGGCAAACCTTTCACCTCATCCGCATCACCCACTCTTCTTTACCCCAGGAAGGGAAATCAGTCTTTCAATGAAAGCCTGATGATTCATACGAGATGGAGAAATCTTTACTCTTCCCACCAGGCAATTTATTTACTTAAAAAGAAGAGAGCCTAATTAAAAGCCACCACTTGCTTACAAAGAATAGAGGACAACAAAAAAAGTAATTGGAAACCGACACTATTTCCCATTCGAAGCACTTTGGAATTGAAGGTAGCTTGTCTCAGGAAATTACCAACGTTGCAGTCAAATTGCTTGCGCTCTCGCAGACATACTGTACATGCCCACACAAACAGACGCCAGTCGCAGAGTCGTCAATGGGAAGCTTGTGTGGACTTTGCCTACTTGGCAGTGACACGATAACGCTCTCATGATCTGTTTGAAGATGCACAGAAAAGTTGAAACGCTACATTTATGCGTGTGGTAATGTCGTTTTGGTCTACAGGGGGAGAGCAGCAGAATGTGGAGTAGTCTGAAACATTCAGCAGGCTCTTTCCTTATTCATCCACTCCCCGTGACAGATGTGTTTCTGCATTCTCCCTCCATGTCCCTGCATTCTTCTTCTCTCTCCCTTTTTATAGCATATTTTACCTGCCCTAGTCCAGCACTTACATCTTCTCCACCTTGTCACTTTGTCTCTCTCTCTCTCTCTCTGCTCTGTTTTGCCTTTCTTTTTGTGCCCGTATTCATTCCCTGATGAATGCCCCCCTACATCTGTAATAGTTTGGCTTCAGTAGAAGGAGGGAATGGATGGAATGGATGGGACAGAGCGTTATGAATTTAATAATGCATGAGAGCCAAGTGTGTGTGTGTGTGTGTGTGTGTGTGTGTGTGTGTGTGTACTGTATATACAGTATGTGATTCTTTGCGTGTGTGTGTGTGTGTGTGTACCTGTGCACCTGTGCACCAGCACCTCTCAGTTAATCACCTGTGTGCTGCGGTGGGCACAGATCCCTCCATGCAGGTGGGGGTCATGCGTTCTCCCAGTGTTACTTAAGTCAGATGTGACTCATTACAAGGTCCATTAACAAGCTGGTATACTATCCGTAACCTTTCTTCCTCCTTCTCACCAATAGCATAAATGCAGTCAGTTTGTAATGTCATCATTTATGATGATGTTAGCAGGCTGCCTATGTCTGTCACACAATTGCATTTTCATCGTAGCAGCAGCTGCCCTTTGAAAGTTGGCACAGGAAGAAGACGATTGCCCGTTTCTCTTGCCAGCTGTATGCCTTTGAAACTTTCTGACTGTAGACAAAGGTAAATCATATGATGATCAAAAAGGAATTATGAATCGTGGCCCACCGTGTTAAAACTCAATATATGAAATCTGACACTGATGCAAGCACAAGACTGCAACTCCAAGTGTACCCGAGGTTTCCCTTGTAGAGTATAAGTCCCAGTACCATTGCTGCTGGCGGAAGGCCCAGGCCTTTTACAACTGGGTCTTTACCAGACCCTTTAAACCGCGCAATGAACCTGAATATATCGACTTAATAAAATAGCCCACTCTAGTGAAGGACATCAAGGAAGCAGAAATTTTGATTGGAGCAGGTCTAAGAGATTTGATTAAGCTCCAGCAAATTGCTTAGTGCTTTAATCGTCTAAATTTGGTCAAACCTTTTAACGTAAATGCTGTATGCTGCTTTTTCCACCCAGGTGGGTTTGAACTTTGGAGAGCTAACTGAGGGTCATTTGGACCACCCCCCTCCAAATTTGGACACGTGCTCATGGCGCAGGCTGTTCCTGTGGACAGTCTCTTAATGCTCCAACCTCGAGGTTTAGGTCAAACTGTGACCTCCTGCCAGCTGTATGCCTTCTGCAAGCGCATCCAAGTCTGCTTAGACAGCTTTGTGAAATCTAGTTGTAATTAGTCAGTGACACAGTATTAGACAGGTGTCAGATGACCTCTATGGTCATTTTAGAGGCCATAGTTTGTGGTATTGTACTGTAAGACTGAATTATATTGAAATGGGTTTTTAATTTGGTCCTCTTCTGTTTGTTGTATCTCTTTTAGCTATTCCTGGGGTGATTGGTTAGATTGCGAACCTTATCTTCTTTGTCTGCACACCGCTGCGTCTGACAGCTTACCGGGGTAAGAAGGGAGCAGACAGCGCTTAAAGCAGACAGGAAGAGCTTCTGAAATGCATTGAAGTGTCTCCACTTCCCGTCCATCCTCTCGGATCTCCATTAGTTCACCAAGAGTTGCTCTCTAGTCTTCTCAGCAGCAGGCGCCAAGACATCCTATTATACACTGCCACTTGTGATAATTGCCTGTACCCAGCGGTAATAGTGTGCGGGGCTCGGTAGTGAGGATGGATGTTTGCGTCCAGACAGGTATTTGCTTTGTGAGCATCCTGGACCCCCGCTGGTTCCTGTTGACCGCTGTCCGCCGTGGTCAAACTAGGCTGTGTTGCCCCGAGCCTCAGATCATGTGCATAGCCATTAAATAAACATGGTGCACTGGAGCCTGACTTGTTTGGAGGCATTTACACCAAAGTCTAGTACAATGACACTGACAGGGTTCACGCCCACCTCACCATCACTGCTGGGAGAAAACTTCAACAACAAGAAAAACAAAATTTGCTTGAACTTTTTGGTGTCAAAGCTTTAAAGAGTTCCGTTTAGAGAAGCTATTTCTGATCCTCACTCTCCTGCCTCATGAGACAGGCTCCATCAAACAGTAGATAAAACAATCTCCCAGACAAATGGACTTTCAACAGGGAAGTAATCAGTACCTTTATATCTGGGGTCATTTTCCGAGAGCTGATATCAGAGAGAAAAGTTTCTTCATGGACTCAAATTGCGTGTGATGCACCTGAGTCGGCCCATTTCATTGTCCATCTCAGTTAACGAGCATGCGTTTGGTTATTTCTCTCCTCTTCAGCTTCTGTCACAACAGTCTTTGTGTTTGTCTCTCGTGAGAGCTCTTCATACTGTATAGTATGTCTCTGTGAAAAGAAGCACGTAGCTCAGTACCTGCTCTGCCCATGACATGTCGTAATAATTGTATTTAAACCAACAACCCAAAAGTTGGAAAAAGTGTTTTTCTGTTTCGTCTTAGAAGAAAAAAAAACCCTGCTGAATACCTTAAAGGGATGTGGTTTGTTTAAGCAGCTGCTGAAAACTAATTTCTACAGGTCAGCACTTTCATGAACTCAAATAGTATCATTATTATTATTGGTTATAGTGAATTTCATAGTGCTAGAAGCTCAGTTATCAGCTGCCACAGTCACTCTAAAAGAGGCTGAGGTAATAGATATAGTGGATACATGTGATACAACACTGTAGTGTAGAATGATATGCTATATACCAAGTGGTGTAATGTAACTAAGTACATCTACTCAACTTTATACTTCTCCTCCACTACATCTCAGAGACAGCTTTAGTTACTTGTTACTTTTCATGTTACTTCCTGTCCAGTGAAAACCACGTACAGTATATCCACATTTGGTGATTTTGAATATGAATGTTTGTGATAAACCCAAGGATTAAGTGTTCCTTGATGGGCGGAGAAAAAAGCTGAAAACAACCATAAACATCTGCAGCGGCAAAATGCAACACCTGTCAGTGAAACACGGATAGGAACCACCTTTTCTGGGCAATAAGTACTTTTACTTTTGATACTTCATGTACATTTTGCTGATAATACTTCTACTTTTACTGAAGTAAGGCTTGGATGCAGGACTTTTACTTGTAATGGAGTATTTTCAGTGTTTTACTAGCACTTTTACTTAAGCAAAGGATCTGAGTACTTCTTCCACCCGTGTATATACTGTATATTGAATGGCCTGTACCATATCTTGGGAACCTTGTTAGACTATAAATCTCATAACACCCTAGAACAAATATGTTTGAAATAGAGAAAATAAGAATTAAATACTTTTATAGCCTGCTTTATGGCCAAAATAATATACCTGTAACAGGGTGATGGCATGGAGAGCTACTGGGAACATCTACGTTAAGGGTGTTTAATGATGTCTCCACTGAATAGAGCTTCAGGCAGCAAACGAATGGCATCCGGTCCTATTGGAGGTGCTATGGTAAAGTGCTACAATATTGCCAAATGGAGCCTTTTATTAGCTCCTTGATGTAATGAGGTTTGAAAACTAATTCATGAGATTGTGCCTGAAATCCTAAGGGCACTGCCTTGGATTGTATTCCACTATCTGGTTTTTCTTTTTTCTTTTGATGAATCTCCATTAATTATGACAAAAACTGCACAACATTTAAATTAGATAACATATTTATTCTGTGGTTAGAATTAATCAGGTTTTGATATTATCAAGGTTATTTATTTCATGTATGGCTGGTCTAAAGATTCAAAGCATACTTTATAGCTTTAAAGATATAAAGTGTGCTTTGAGTGATATCATCTATTCAAATCTATGAGCAATGTGAGAAAACAAATGTGTAAATGTACTTAAAATATCAGGACACATTCTGGACTGTTTTTGCGTGTCCAGTTGTCCCAGTTTCACGTGTCCATTGGGGATTGTCCTGGTCCGTCTTGTAAAGCTGTCTTGTCAAAACGTGGCGACATAAATCCTAATGCCAACTGTGCTCATCCCAAGATAAGCTTAAAAAGACAAAGAAACGGATGCCTGACGCATTTCCTCGTGAAATTAGACGCCTTGCCTCCAGACTCCAATCCTTTTAAAGCGTAATTGAGAGGCAAGTGACAGCTCTGTGTGTCTGAAACACTGAAGAGTGTCCCTGACAGTTCGTTTTCCACACTCCTCCAGTACTAATCTCTGCCAGCCAGCCAGCCAGCTAGGCAGCATCGATTAGAACTGTACATGATGCAGCTGTTTGAGTCATTACAAACCAATTATTGTATCTCCCATCTCTGCAAAGATATCTATTTTTATCCAGCACAAGACTTTCTCCATCACTTGTGTACTGAATAGCACTTTTTTCCCGTATCGTAGAAAAAATGTACTCTTGTGAAACAGATGAAATGATGAGACACAAGGATGTGCTGTACTTTATGCTTTGAAATCACTGCAATAACACATGCAATTTCTTTTTAGTTGTCATCGAGGTCCATATCTTCAGCATATAGTTGGTTCTAGTGTGGAGTACAGAGTCACACATTTAATATAAAGTGTAAAATTATATGAAAATAATTTACTTATTCTTTGCAAAAACCTTAAAATATATAAACGTATGTGAAAAAATACATCAGAATACAATTAATATACTGAAGTATTGTTGTAAATAGTAAAATAATGTGTAAATGGCTACAATGAATACAATAACCCCTCATAACGATGGCATGAGTCACACGGCCGTTCGACTGCAGATTAGTCCTTGACATTACATTCTAATAGATGCCACAGAACTCTTGAACAGATCCTTAAGCCATCAGTCTGAATGATAAAGCTGGGCCAAAAGTGTCTCTGATGGCCTAACAGGCTCATAGAAAATTCACGAGTGGTCCAGACGTGCCTTTCACTCCGACAGCTGATTCAGGGTCTTCATACAGGCCTCTGTCCGGTGTCATCGTCTGTTGCACCCACTGAAAGCTGTAATGTTCTTTGGTCTGATATCTCCATGTTCGCCAAGTCCTCTTGATCACTCTCCATATTAGTAATGGGCCTCTTTAGAAAGACGTTTTTCAGTGCCAACAGACCACTGCTTCTTTACGTCTGTCTCCGACACCTCGTCTAAAGCTTTTTCATGTTATTGTTTCAGGCCGTTTAATACCACACTGCAAACATGTTCTCTTTTTTTCTGCTGATGTCCCCAAAGCAGGACTGAAAGCTTTGCAGTGTGAAAGTCTTTTTTTTTTTTTTAAGTCTTGGTAATGTTTTTGTGAATGAGACTTGCCCACTTGTCCATGGAGTGGAAGAGGCAGCCTTATATGGTGATTTTAGGGGGAAAAACAGGCGGCGTTTATGGGAGCTGAGACAAGAGATTTACGACATGTTTGTCCAGTAAAGATAAGTTGGGGACTCTGACTTGGAGCGCTTGCACAGAGAAAAAATAAGAGAGATTGAACATAGGAATATCAAAATATTCTTGCAAAAATCTAAGGACAAATGAAATTTATGAGGCGTTCGTATTCTGGCAGAATTACCTCTTGATATGCTGCCGGTAAAGTAGAAAATGAGACAGGGTGACAAAAGCCTATGTTGCTTGAGGCCCTCGTCCTGCATGAATGATGTAGTGGGTTGATATCTCATTGAATGCCCCTCAGAGACAAGGCATTAGGGTTCTTTTCTATTTTTTATTCCTCGTCCTCTCCCTCTTTTCAAGTGGCACCTTTTTATATATGCTCCTCGTTAATTAAAAGGGACGCTTATCTGATGAGCCTCGTTCAGTTCCAGAGAGGAGTAAAATAACTGAGAGACAGAGGAGCCTGAGATAACAAGTGCAAATGTAAAGGAATGTTAACACTAATCCAGAGGAAAAATGGGGCGCAGAGAAAGGAGAAAAGGTCTGTCTGTGTTATGAAAGTCATTTTGGTCAACAATGAGCCTGTCAGTCAGACATCAGGACAAAGAGACATTGATAGCACCTGCTATGCCACCTCCGCATGTCCTCCTTTACCACTAATAGTACTCAGCGTCACAGCAAAGCTTAGCAAAACCATTAAGACAAGTGATGTTAGCAGCTAAGGCGCAACTTTGGATTGATTCAGTTTTTAGAGGACTCTACACAGAGTAGATTGAAAGCATGCATTATTGATTAGTATGACCACCTCAGGCTTGTGAGTGTAATAACTGGCTGTTGTATTTGCTGTTACAACTTCCTGGCATAGCGGAGCTGCTGTTGGAGCAGAGAAAGCTTCTAAAATTGGCCCGTTGACGCGGCCACACCAGATTGACTGATAACATTGCCAACCTTTCCTCCATCTCAGCTGAACAAAACTCTATCGCTCCGCTGCCCCGTCCCAATGGATTGTTATCATGTCAGATTTTCCTTCACACACCATTTAACCCACCTTTGACTGTTTGTAGATTGATTCAGAGATACACAGTTGAAAATGAACCCTCCACACACGTATCCACTGTGGGCCCATCACTGAGGGAAAGAAAAGGCTCAGACAAATATGGGAGCAGCTCCTTTTGATGCAAATGGTGTGAGGAATGGGTGTCTGTTGCCGCTGTGTAATTGTGGGTCACAGCATGGCCCAGTGCTTTTTCCTCCGAGCTCCACCTTATTTATCTGCTTTGAGCTGCTGCAATTTAACCCCCCCCCCCCCTCTCTCTCTCTCTCCCTCTCCCTCTCCCTCTCCTTTGTTGTTTCTTGGAAGGTGTTGCCAGGCATACTGCAGAAGCATTGCTGTATCTTACCAGACAGGAACACAGGTAAGGACCGAACAGATGCCCCCTCTGCACTAAACACACCAGTCACACACGGTGCTGAGGCAGACGGAGAGAGCCAGTCAGTGGGAGGGATGAGTGGGTGGGGATGCTGGGGGGTGGATGCTCAGTGGGTGGGTCACATTTGTCTGTCTACCTATTTTTGTGTGCGCTCTGAACATCTGGGAGCTCATACCTCATCCGCTGGCTGTATGCACTCTTCCTGACTTCCTGATGATTTTCATATGTATTCTTATGGAGTGCCCGTCATGACTATTTGGCCACAAACGGATCCCTTTTTATCAATGAAATGTTTACTATACAGTCGGGCTACACAATGTTACCTCTAGCAAATGCATCACATTTTAAAAGGATTTGAGATCATATGGGGTTCTCCGTGTGGTCCACATACATGTCAGAGGGAGGGAAACATTTGGGAGCAGCTGTTTGCAAACTTGTGATGATGACAGGCTTCTTCACATCATTGCAGGTGTGAAGAGGTTGCTGATGAAATTGAAGAGCAGGGAGATATACTCAGGTACCTGGCCGCAGTCCTCACAATAATGACTTCCTCTACCCCTCTGTGCGTTCACTTTTTGGTGCGACTCAGCCTCTCTAATCCCTCGACTGCAACGAGACTGCATGAACATGGGCTCCCCGATCCATCCATCCCACTAACAAAACCTCACCGGCGCTGCTCGGACGCGTAGCGGCTACACAGCAGCTCGCTCATTTGTCTGACTCACAGCCATTTTTGTCATCTTAGTAATAGCTGCCTTCTGCAGTGAACTTCTGTCCTCTTGTCTTTGCAGCACAAGAATGATACCTATCTATCTAAGAGTGTTGTGTTTCTCAGACACATGACTAGAAAACTAACTACATACCCTTCCCAGGTGTGAGGCACATGCTTAAGAGTAGATCAAGGGCGCAGCAACCTTGGCGATGAAGAAACACTTGGAAAGTTGTTTTGAGTTTTAGGCATTGGAGCTTAGAACTCGGAGTTATAACTGATAACCATGAAGCATTTTGCAGCGTGAAATTAATGTTTGATGGAGCATATAGGAGAGATCACCTGCACTTAAGCAGATAAGGAACTTGACAAACCTGTAAATGAACAGTTTTCCTGTTATTTTGAGCTTAAAAGCTACGTAAAACAGACTTGGGCCAAATTTGAATCCATCCACCCTACTCATCTCTCTGTTTAAAGGGTGCCAGATGGACGGGGCTCATTGTGGAACAATGCCACACAAAGTCTAATCAATTACAGAAAAGTGTGTGAAAAGATTTACAAACGTAAGCTCAAGTTTTTTTGCGGAATATTTTCAAAGACTTAACTTTCCCAGCAGTTGCGGTGCCTTTAGTTGAGGGTGTCTGGCAATCACAGCATGAATATGGAGGACCCATGGGTGCACCTCTCAACTGGTCTTAGAACAAGGTGTTCTGACAGAGTGGACACTTATTAAAATAACCTTATAATAACCTTATGAATATGGATGTGTGAAGCTCTGAAACTTTTACAGAGATATTTTAGCAGACACTGAAATGGAGAGCTGGTTTTAGTCTTAGTTCATGATGTTTGTGATGTGTGTGTATGTGCGTGCGTGTGTGTGTGTGTGTATACATGAATGTGTAGGACGTTGTATGGACGTGAATGTTGACGTGACCGCAACATCAGTTTGACTGCACTTGCTTACGAATTCCATTTCATTTTGAAAAACATTGCTCTATCTTTATTCTGATAGATTGCCCTGTCAACAAGACACAGTGTATGGGACTCCTCTTGAATACTCAGCAGCAGCGCATCAACAAAACCTCAGATTTTTGCAACCAAAGTTCATAGATCATCATTCAGCTACCGCTTCCATCTCACGTACAAGTCAGAGCTTTTGCTGAGCAACTTCAACAAGGCACGTTGGCACAGTTGCAAACAACCTCAATGCCCCCAGTAGTTTCTTCATTTCGTAATGTCTACCTTAGCATCCCGTCTCCATGGCAACACAGTTTATGGTGTCAGTAGATGCAAAGAGTGCATTGTGTCCATTTTTTTTCTCTCTCTGCTGATTGGATGACGAATGACTGTTGGATTTGAATATGCTTAAACAGACGGCATGCATTAACACTAGCGTTGGAGGAGGATGCACATTAGTGTACAGTACAGTACAGTAGCGTTGACTCACACCTAAGGAGAGACAGGAGTTGAGAAATGTAGTGGAGGGCTTCAGGAAAGAGAGGGCAGAGTAAGAGGAATATCTGGAGAATGATGAAGAGCATGTAAGATTAGAGGAGACTTTGAAAGCAGTGGCCGTGAAAAGATTGGTATCTCCTGCTGGTGAATATGATTAGATGCTGCATTGTGTGCGTGTGTGCTCTGCTTTACTGTATTCCATTGAGTGAGGGGCGCCCTCTCCTGGACAGTTCCTCAGCTCTCACAAATCCATAACACTTCCTTTATGTGCTCCCTGCTTCTGTCTCTGATTTGAAATCTTCTGTATAGAAACTGGAAGGGATGAGGCTTATCGTAAGCCCACACTCACTCTGTTATCAGCGTGTCCCTCTGCTCCTAATGTACTCTGTAAGAGGAACCCTTTGTGCTGATGAGCACTCAGCATTTCTCTGCCACAAATTCACAGACTATTCCTATTTATAGACCCTAATTAACGTGTGAATATTTCACCATTCTGTTGCCATTTTTCATGTCCACGCTGAATTTCTGCCGTCCTATTATCATTTCTTTCTATCCACTGCTCATATCCACTCTCCTGCTGGAGCATTTTGGAAAAATGAAACAAACAATTTCCACTTCTACAATTCAGTGGGAAAATCTGAGAGAGCAAGTAGATTTAAAGTTTGGCTCTACAGTGTCTCAAATTGCTTTTGCCACGGTTACACCCTGAATGCAAAGGTGCTGTAAAGAGACAGGCTGGCTGATGCATTCTGGGAAACCCTTCTTTCATCCTTTGCAGTATTTGGACACTTCTGTTTTGCATTCATGGCCTTATGTCCTCATTGATTTTTGTCTGTCCTGTGTCTTACAACCCACCTCTACACACACTCACAAGTACACACTAACATTGCCCATTTCCTCCATTTACAATTCCCACGTGTTGTGCTCTGTATGCAGGTAAGCGTTCCTAGAGTTATTGTTTGTCCTGCATTTTCCACAATGTTAGTATTAACATTTTTAGCAGTAGATATTCTAATGGCATGCAAGATTCACATGGCTACTGAAGCATGCCAAGTCGTCAGTTGTTTGCTCCTATTTTGTGAGAGTGAAAATGAAGAAGTTAAAATATTGTTCGTCATGATATTTTAATGCTTGTGACTGGGTTGTTTAGTAAGACAGGACAAGACACACACATTAAGTCGCTGTAATTCTTTTCATGTGATTTATTTAGTCTAAAACACCAGTTCAGTGTTCACCTAGTTATCTCCACCGAGGAGGTTATGTTTTCAGTGCCTCCTGACCCAGTTTTCCTGAAACTTGGTGTAGCATGGACCAGGGAAGAACCCATTACATTTTGGAGCAGATCGTGCAGCGGTGCAAATAATCATACAGCACAACATTCTCTTTGACAGAATGCTGGTAGTTTATTCAGACATATGTAGTGGTTGCACTTGGAGATGGGCCCATTGCCCTTGTCTGCACCCCCCGAGTGCCCCTTTACCTAAAGTTACCTTTAAATTTCAAATCACCTGCAGCAACATTAACCTAACACCAGTGATACGGCATGGGTCTCCAAAATCCACAATTGGTAGTTAACTTTTCAATATACTGACAGTTCAGGAGTTAGATGTGTTAAAAATAAAGAGGATAAAGTGTCATTATCCTGATTCTGGATTTTGTCAATAGGAACATTTCAAGAAGGGCCAAAACTGCAGACTGTTTAGATATATAAACAACCGTAATATTAAGTCTGGCAGCTCTCAGAATAAGAGAGTGTTAGCATCATATCGTAGTGACATTTGGATTTCACAGAGCTGAATAATAATTAATATCTTTCATAAATGTCAACAAACATATAATGAGCTAAAAATCTAAATGGTCAGTTTTTAGAACGCAGGTTGTTAGCATGAGTGATAGCACAGCACTCGTTGGGTTTCACTCGCCACAATTTTGTCTTTAATTAGCTAACTTACCACTCTTGCTGTCAACAGAACCACGTTGCCATGGAAACAAGTTGGGCAGGAAGACTCGGGCGCTACAGAGGGGACTTTAGTCAGTACACAATATTAGAGATTTGTGTGTGAAAGTCCACTTAAGAGCGTCGTAACATTTCATGTTGGGGAACTTTTTAAATCCTGAGAGCAACCCCCTCAATACAGCCTGTGTCCGCTGCCTGGAAACTTTCTGTTGTGTCCTCATCCAGAGACAGCTGAAGTCCCCGAACTACATCAGTCTAATGGCTCATCTTTTAACCTTACTTAGCCTCCGTCCGGAGTCGCAGCACACCCCAACTTAATGCTTCACATGTCCTGCCCGAGCCTCGCCGTCCTGCTGTGAATCTCAGTGAGACGGGAGTGAATCAGCAGCTGCTCTATTAACCTGAGTAATTAACAGGCGAGCTGTCGCTTTCCCTCTGAGTGTCAAACGTGCTCTTATGAGTGCATATACACACACACACACACACACACACACACATTATAGTCAGTCACAGGTTTTTTTTATGAAAAAGCACACGCTAAGTCAGTCAGTGCCCACATGCACAATGTGTCCTCTGGCACACTTGATATCAATCTGTAACGAAAGGAGACAACCAGGGAGAGCCTGTCTCACTCTGATAGCTCTCAGAGGCCTTGATGGCAACTCTGTCTGCTCTTTATACTCGCTCTCCAAGAATAAGACACATTCAGAGAAATGGAGAGACTGTAGCAGGAATATACAAAGTATAAATAAGATGTATGGAGGTGGAGATGGGGGAATCTGCATGATGATGGTGAAAACCAAGACAGAGGGATGAGAGAATGAGCGAGAGCCGACAGAGTAAAGTGGGAGAGAGTGGATGTGTGTGTGTGTGGGCGTGTGTGTGTGTGTGTGTGTGTGTGTGTGCGTGCGTGCATGTGTGTGTGTGTGTGTGTGTGTGTGCATGTGTGTGTGCGTGCGCTGCAGGCCCTCAGGAGCTCTCCTCATGTCTGCTAAAGTCTCCACTGCTGTAGTTGATAATGAGTCCTGCACTATCTCTCCTCCTCAGCCTTCCCTACTTTCTGCTAGCCCGTACTCTCACCCCCCCCCCTCTCTCTCTCCCCCCCCCAATACTCGTTCCTCCTCTGCACTCCCTCCAGCAAAGCCATAGCGTACCCACTGAACTGTTACAAGAGTGGGTAGAACATGGCCTCCTCCTCCAGGCCTCTGTCTCTGTGCAACCGGACTGCCGCAGCAACAAATAGTTTATAAACGAATCTGACGTGGAAGCATAATGGATTAGAGGGAAACTCTGAGCTCCCACGCTGTATCGGAGATCACTGCAACAGGGCACGCCGGTCAAGGTGCAGCTTTGCTGAATATTCATGATACAGTGCCTGTAGACATTTTGGGAACACTGAATGTAGTTGAGCAGTGGAACATGACAGTATGTTTCAGTGTCAGGGTGCCCGTCATTGTTTGGCCACTGTTTACTTGTGAATGCATCAGCACTTACTTGTATGCAATAGTTAGAAATGTAGTGAAATATGTGTGATGCCCTGATGATCTCAGGTGTAATAAGTGATGAACATTAGGCCCGGTGCTGGCCAAGTGCACATTTCACTTCATGCATTGATGACTGAACCTTAGAGAATATTCTGTAGCAATGTCCAGAAGCGTTGCACTCCAGGTGTGTGTCTGTGAGTGTGATACACCCCTACCTGTCGCACCTGTGAGCATGTGCTTCATCTCTCCGTGGGGACTCCTGTCATTGAACTACATAGTGTCTGACTGGAGGACAGCTGGTCTCCCTGGACTGTCTGTCTCAGCCTGTCCCTGACATAATGAGCGAGCTGGGAGTAAGCTTTGATTTAACGCTGAGTCACTCCGTTCCAAGCTGCTCATTAGTGGATGAATGACGGTGGCAGGAAGTGAAAGGAATGGGAGGTGGTCCCGTGTTTGTTGCTGTGTTGACAAACCTTTACATTCCCTTTAATTCTTCCTGACTCCCTGCTCTCTCCTCCTCTCGTTACTTCACCAGCACACACACACACACACACACACACACACACACACACACACACCCTCCATGCTGCACTCATCAGCAGACAATCAGCTCACAGCCTACACATCTCTACTAATGGCAGACATAGATGGTCTATTTCACTCGCATGCTGAACACTGTTCATCTTGGTGCCTGATTTTGATTTAGTTCTAGCCTTTAGACCAAAGTCTCATTCAGAGGCTGGATGCACCGACATGTTCAGTAGAATACTGTTCCCTATGCAGGTTAAGCTTGAGAGGAGAAGGCCTTCTGATATCCGACTAGGAGCAACATTAACATTACATCTGCAGCATTGATGACGGTACATTAGCTTACCTTTTTATAAATGTTGCCTTGCTCCCGGTCTGTTTTTGTACTTTGCCCTCTTTTTTCTAACTCTGAGTGGCTTGTAGATGAATTCAGGCCGTAAATCTTTTTTCCAAGAGCAGGTAATGTCAGATAACATTATTGACGGACACATAATGTTACTGAATGTAAGATGCTTATCTTACTGCAAGTTCAAGTCCAGCAACTAAATCAACTTCTGAACGAGAGATATGTTTACTTTACTAATAAAGTAGAAGTGAAATGATTACTAATTAGGTGGTCAGTTGACACAAGTATAATCACTGACCGCTTTAATGATTTCAGTAGCAGTAGGTTTTCTTTGCTTTTTATTGTTTTGTATTGCTAGAAATCAACTACAACTTATTTAAAGAAGAGACCTTTGTCAGCAAACATATTTTATAGATAATAGATAATGATAAGTTTGATGGGCATGTGTTTTTTTGTGAAATGTTTTAGAGAGCTGATAATGGAAATATTGGTGTCGAAACCATTTCACCAGGTCTGTTTAGTATTGTTTGTATCTTTGGCCATATACAGTAATTTAGCTCAATTTTCGCAGCAACACCTGCAGACATTATGTAAAAACTGACGCTCTGGCATACAACAATAACATAGGCTGCTAATCCACTACGCACGGTGCTCTCGTTTGGTTTTGATCATCACTGTCTGAATTAATGAATATTTTATCTATGCTACAATGGTTCACTGGCTGTGAGAGTATACATGTTTCTTCCTTGAGGAAATCGAGGGGAAAGCTCCAGCCTCCTACCTGCATGTTAATACTAGTTGCCTCCATGGAATAGCTGCATAGAATTGGGTTTGCGAGGTGGCAGAGAAGGGTGATTGTAAAACTCATCTGAAATGTGTATAGTGGCTGACCAGCTAGATAGTCCAAACAAAGTCGGGCAGCATTTGTGCTTGTGCGTGAAGGTGAAAGTGAGAAACAGCGATCTGTCTGCTATGCTCTAATGGCCTCAAGTGTCAGACTCGGTGTGATGAAACTCAGAGCAGACTTTGTTTCACAGTTTGTCCGTGTGTAGTGTTATCTAAAACGAGTGTAGGTGTCAGTCATGGTTTCTGTCAAAATGAAGAAGTTGGAGTGTTTTCTGTTAAGTAAAAAATTACCTGTCACTGAGTCGTGGGCTTTTACGTGGTCTACTTACTTCTCCCACTCTGACATTTGATTGCAGGGTATATTTGCTCTATTTGGTCTATGTATTCGCATGCAAGGTATCAAATCAAATAGGTTGGGTGTGTATTTTGTTACTAGCTGCCTAGTGTAGCCTTATGGAGAGTTTACATCCCAAACCAAACCTTGACTTTTCCTCCCTTCCACCCCTCCCTCCTTTCCTTCCTGCTCCCCGGTAGCCCATCTAGTTGTTGTACCCGATGTTCTAAACGTGTTTCTCCCATTGCAGCAATTACACCAAAGTGACTCCATTCATTTCAGTCCTCATTATTAGCACTGCGGCTCTGCTGAATAGATGGCACCCATTTGGCAGCCTGGAGCTCCGACAAGGAGAGTCTAACCGAGCTCCACCTGTTTGTGTGAGCATGCTGCAGGGGAACAGTTGCACGTCTACCTTTCTTTAATGCACAGCACTTTTTATTTGTCTCGTCTCTTCACATCTATCATTGCGTGCCTCTCTTTGCTGACACATGCACGCATTCAGATGTGCCCACTGCCGTCGCTGTACAAATATGAGTGAAATGAAAAACTTACAGAGGCCAATCTCAGTACAAACATTTGTCTTACCGCCTGCACTGTCAGATGTTCAGGTAGTCAGAGGGAGGTGATAACTCACACCATCACATTGTTACTGAAAGAAGCATTTTCTCTGCCAGCGTTGTTGTCTTTGTAGTATTTACCACAGCAATTTAGCAATTTTTTTTTTTGCGCTATTGCCGTGACAGATAACAGTGAGCATGTCTGGTAACAAAATCAGTTTGTTTTCAGAGGAAGTGACAGTATCTGTGGTGGGGCTATAGCCGGAGGGCCTGCGACTGGCTGTCTGGAAGAGCTAGCTGTGATTTGATTGTCCAGGATCACAGCCACAACAAAAACAAGGCAGCAAGGCAAATACCAACAACTTGCTTCTGTTATGACTGATTCTCTGTTGTCTGTTGGGAGAGCAAAGAGGGGAAGAATTTAGGGCCACAACCAACAATTGTTTTCAGTGTCATCTCTGCCTGTTCTTTCCTAGATTAATCAATAGGTTGTTTCATCGATAAAATGTTAGAAAATAACAAGCTGACAGCTTCAGATGTTTTCCAAGCAGCAGTCCAAGTCCCAGTGGAAATAAAGGAGACGATGGGAAACTATTTCCAGTACACACACAGGCACAAGCACAGAGGGCACAGTGCTGTAGTTACACATGTTATGCAGCTTCTAAAGGATCTGAAGTTAAATGTTGATAAATCATTGATAAGGGGATAAGTCTTAAGTGATAATGTTAATGTGTTGTTAATGCATTAATGCATTTAGGTACAAGTAAGTGGTCCAGCCACTCAAAGGCAAACCATCATCAGTGGCTCATAACTGATCTGTAATTCTAATAGTTTATTTTCACATCATCAATAAGTCCATTCTTTACATCTCAAACCCTGAAACACCTGAGAGGTGTCTTATTACAAAGCGGTACCCAAATAAATACATGTCGCTACACAAATGCAAATTCTACAGTGGCAGGGTTGGTCCTTTTATTGGCTGTGCATATCAAGGAAGCCACTAACACCCTCGGGGCAGAGCCCACCTCAGCCACTACAAATCCCATGCTTCTCCTTTTAGAGATTTTAGACTGATGTTTTGTAATGAGGAGCACCGTTGTTGACATATTCACTTGATTGAGTGTGTGTCTAGCAGCCGGCACTTTGAGGAGCAGAGGCGACATGTCCGTTTCGGACGTGTGTTTGGTGTCACCGCTTCAATTTAGTGTTGTAATCAGCCTCAGTCCCGTGGGGAAGAGTTGTTTGTTTTCAGATAGGCAGGTGGATGCAGCGCGTTGCTGTACGCAGGGTAAACACACTGCTGTGATTGTCGCCGATGCCTATCAAAAAGCATCCTTATCCTACTTTGGATGTTTCTAAAACTTTCCGTTCGACTCCTATCTCCTATTGACCTCTCAGACTAGTCTGGACCTGCTAGAGTCTGCTCTACCATCTGTACTTGCCACTCTCCGTTGCTTCTTTTGCCTTCCTGATCTCTCTGACCATAAGGTTTTCTCTGGGTTTGTGCACCAAGGCGCCCGTCTCCACCAGGCAGCCAAATCACATGCTCTTAAAACTCTCACGTCCGGCCAAACGCCATTTGTTGAATATAATTGAATGTGTTTATGCCTGGAGGGAGCAGCAGATCGTTTGTCTGCTGCTCATCCCTCGAAATAATAATCAGAAAAGCAGCATGGAAATCGTCCCTCACACTGTTTATTAACATTCCTTTGGCCAATGGTGACAGTACACCGGTATGAGCCATGCATGGACAGACACTCTGCTCTTCCTTTCAAGGACACAGAAAGTGAGACATCAGCTGTAGCTCCCTTTGAAGTTATGACTGACTCAGGTTTTTATTACAGTGAGCATATTTCAAAGACTTCCTCACATTTTTCTTGATGTGTCATCAGTTACTCTTTTTTTTTTTTGTCGTGGGGGATCGTTATCTCTGGAGTGAGCTGCCCCTTCTGTTTTCTCTTTTCTTTCTCATTGCTGCACACAAATTGGCAATTTTACTTCTTTTGTGCAAGTCTCCTTTTATCAAGGTTGCAGACTGAGTGGGCTGTCAATGGCTCTGTTTATTTGAGGAGATCAGAAATGAAGCGGTGAAGTCCTCAGACATGACAGAGGATGACTCCCAGTGATGGCCGCAGAGCAAAGGATAGAAGGGGACCAGCGTCAATCTCACTCCACAGCTTGTAAAGATGATTCACTGCTCAGGGTTAAAGTTTAGTGTGTGTAAGAGAAATGGAAGAGTGGAGCAAAGAGTGAGACCAAAGGAATTGCAGGATTAAAACAGCCCGAACACCATGCAGACAAATCTCATGGCAAACCCTAAATTAATGATTAATCCCAGTCATCAATTCTTTAATGTATAAAAACGCATTAAGTCCTGTGTTTTGTGTTTTTGATCTTTTTTTGAGCTACTGTCTAAAAAGCTTGGACATGCTTATTTAGTCAAGGGAAATGTTCCAAAGCTCTTTAGTTTTATGACAAGCAGCATTATCCTGTGAAGCTTAGAAAGTAGTGTTGACATTCTCCATTGATGTTCTGTAATCTTGTCTGAATACAGGATATTAGAGAAGTGGACTGAAGAGGTAGAATAAATCAACAAGAGACAATTAGATGTGAATAATAGTATTACAGTTATGAGAGGCAGACAATCATCGGAAAGGTCAAATTAGATTTTAAAGGCATAGTTTGACATTCTGAGAAACACTTATTTATTTGGTTTGTTAACTATTTCTTGATTGGATGGCGGTCGCCGTGACTTCCTGAGTCACGTCTTCACCCTGAAGTTCGTCCAGTCGTTTATTTCTGTGTACAGATTGAACAAACAATATATACCATGTTAATTAGTTAGATTTAGAAGTATTGGAAGGTGGATTTTTTTTTAACTTTGGACAGCCAGGCCAACTGTTTCTCACTGTTTCCAGTCTTCATGCTAAGCTAAGCTATTTATCTCTTTGCTCCAACTAGACACATCAAGTGTTGATATCATCCAACTCTCTGCAAGAAAGAAAAGAACATTTCCCAAATTCATTACTAAAACGTCTTTTGGAATAAAAATTAACAATGTCTACACTATTGTTTCATTCAAAACCCTGTTGTACCTGCTGTAAAGCTATTTAGAATAAAGAATTAGAAGAAAAAAAACGAGGCATTTAACTTGCGCTCATGGACGACAGCAACTTCATAGCAAAATAAGTGTCACTGGTCTCTAATCTAACATTCAACAGACCGAAGTAGATGCGAAGAGTCGACAATCTAAATGTCAGCAATATGATTTATTACCTTTTTATAGTGTGGCTGAGGACAAGAAGATGACTGACATGAGTTGCTCTGTTCCAAACTCTTCGTGGTTCAGAGGTCACGCCGAACTTAATCACACCGCATAAGGTAGTAAATCTACAAAAAGCACAGGCTTGATGGCTCATTGATGCATTGGGAGAGATTGTTGGGAGAATATGATAGAACAACAAAGTCTGTTCATTTACTGCTGTGATACGACAGATGTTTGACAACAGGCTTTCATTCGCTCAGTCCAGACTCACTGTGAGGGATCCCTGCTGGGACAAGTGGATGGATGGAACAAGAAAAACATCCACTGAAAAGTTTTGATATCATGACGACTCGGGAAAGTGAGACAGACATCCAGATATAAAAGAGGCAAGAGCCATACCTGAATCAGATATGTGCATAATTCATGACGCGAATAATACCTGGTAGTATAAGAGAAGGAAGGAGGATCCTGATTTGAATGTTCTGTGTTCTGTGAAGGATGCCAAGAGTGGAATCACTGAGAGTCCATGAAATTTTCATTTTCCTTTTGGTTCATTTTCACAGTTTACCGTGACTTTTTCATCTGAAATAAAACATACTTCAGTAAAAATAAAATTGCTGATTTTTACAAGTCTACAACAAAACGCTTTGTTACAGTAACAAGAATAAATGTAATTTGTTAATGCTGCGCTTGGCGTTAGTTTAGTTTTAGACTATTAAAACTAAAACGAGACGATAGACAAGATTACTAAAACTAAAACGAGAAAAGAAAAAGAAATGAGATAACATGCATCTTGCAAATTACGTTTTTAACTCCAAAATGCTGCGGACAGTATACCAACTCTATTTGCACTTTGTTTTTCAACCACTGAATAATGAATTGGTCTTTTGCAAGAACGATTAAAGGCGCTGTGAAACAGCAGCTTTAATTCTCCGTCCTCCAGGAAAAAGGTTTTGACTTCAGTGAAACAAGGTCACCAGGAGATTTTGAATTTGAAATGTTTTTTGTAACAAGGAAGTAAATACTTGGATCTTTTTTGGGGGCTTGAAAGTGTGTTCTCCAGATAGAAGCTGGGCACTAATCAATAAGACTTTGCTGTACTTTGATCTCTCAGCTGGACTGTTTCTACATTGATGCCTGATCAAAACCCAAAAGAGATGAGGTGTAAACCAATAATGAACAACCACTGTATATCTTTTTTTGTAACTTGCTTGCTTGTAGCCATGCAATCAGGATATTAAATAACATTTTGCACAGATGTGCATGGTCCCCAGAGGATAATAATCTTACTCACTTTTGTCTTCCTCTAATTTGACCTCTATTACCACCAGGAAGTCGACATGTCTTGACCTGAATTGAAGTGATTGCCATGACATTTCCTGTATATATTCAGGGTATCCAAGGCTCAGTTCTCATGACTTTGGAGTCCTCTGACTTTTAGTCTTGTGCCAACAGCAGGTCAGGGTTTTCACATAATTTGTCAAATATCTCCACATGTATTACTTAGTATTGGCACAACATTTGGTGCACACTGTCATGGTTCCCACATGATTATTCTGATGACTTTGGTGGTCCCCTGATTTTTCCTTTAGCTCCACAGACGTACAGACATTCATGGTCCTTCATCAGGTCAAACTTTCAGTTTGTCCAAAACTTTGATTTATGAGGAACTTGTTTCCAGATGCTGATGTTTTCTTAAAGCCTGCCCTTCATCAAGATGAGTACACTGTGTTAACCTTGCAGGGACTAGAAACGTAAAGTCACCCTGTTACAAATCATGCCGGCCTGAACGCCGCAGAAACAAATATTTGTTTTCCTGGCCGAGCAGAGGAAGAGCTTGTGAAAGCAGCACTTCTACTAAAGCAATAAAGGCGAGATAGTCATGAAGACAGATGGAGGTTATCTCACCCATCTAGCGCGTCCGACGGCGCAGGCCCAGATAAGACCCTGCTGGGACCACCACAGGGGGAAATGAACGCAGGGCTCTCATTAAGACAGCGGTAATGGTGTTTCACCATCACACACCTGCCTCAGCAAAATGTGCTGTGGATTTGAGAGAGAGAGACAGTCCATTAGTGTTGATCTACAGCTTTTGTTTGCCTGCTGCGCTGCATCATAGCTAATCAGTGCATTACACTTAGTAGCTATATACACGACCATATGTTTAAGATTATCGACAGATGAAGCTTATACATCAGCGTGCCACTTTGTGCCCAAGTGGTGTGGTGACATCTCGAGAAAGCATCTGCATACAGGCTGCTAATAACACTTCCCTGCTAATGGTAACAGGTAAATGGCTCATGGATCATACTGTATGGAAAGCCGGCTGTGCTTACTTTTGACAGGTATTGCATCCTGCCCGGGGGATTGATGGCGCTCCGTTTGGACTGCGTAGACAACAGACAGCCTGGCATATGGTTGTCATCATAATCAAAGGCTGCGGTGTGAGAGTTGGAGGTGATTGAGAACTGAGGGATGAATGTAAATATGGATTCCACGCTGAGCATTCACTTAACATTCACCTGCTCACGCTCCAAAAAAAAAAAAAGTGTCACCTATAGCAAGTGAAGTGTAGAGCTACTTTCATAATTAGGTTTTGTGTGTTTTTTTTTTTTTCTTCATTTGACAAATATTCCTTTTTGGCAGTCCATGCATTACCCCATAGTCAGGAAACTGCATCTACATCTATTCAATTTTCTGCACCACCAACCCATATATTATTACACCATTACAAGTTCAACTCAAGCCTGCTTTCATCACAGAGTGACATCTTCTCCCGGTCTCTATGTTCAGTGTACGTGCGGCTGATTATGTAATTCCACTGCCTGCCACATCCTCAGCTCTGAGACGGTTTGAACTTGCTGTTGTTAAATAACTTCGCAGCCTCGCTTCACTTCAAGCGGCACCGAGTAGAGTTAATTATTCATTTAGTTGTATAGCTTGTGTCTTCACTGTATGTATCCGGGGCTGGAGCTGTCTCACGCCAGTGCCTGGCACAGTGAGCTTTGACAGAGCTTCAAAGTATTTAGAATGGTAGTGGAATATATAAGAGTAAGTTAAATATTGATGGGCTTGCCTGAAAAATGTTGCCCAGTTCCAGTGTTGGAATCGATAGATAAAATCCTGCTTAGCTGTTCTACAATTCAGATGAAAAAGGAGAGGATGCACTGCAACTGATGGCACCCACAGTGCCACTGAATTAACAAATGCCTCAGGAGGCTCACACAGCTTTCACAGTGTGTATGTGTGTGTGAGAGAGAGAGAGAATGTCATTTGCACATGTTAACTCTCTTAAGTGTATTGCTACTGTATAAAAACCAAGAGCCAGCCTTTCCTGGATTTTGCCTTCTTAGAGTTCGACTTGCATTCGCCTTAAGTAGAGTCCTCAGCAGTCCAGCTCTGATTCAGGTATGTTATATGATTTACAGAAGCGCAGCACTCTGTTTTGCACTATTTTCTCTGTAAGAATACTCATTTGCACTATTCTGTATCCTCACGGAACCAGTCCAGGGTGTACCCCGCCTCTCACCCAAAGTCAGCTGAGATTGGCTCCAGCCACCCTGCGACCCTGAAGGATAAGCGGTATAGACGATGGATGGATGGATGGATGGATGGATGGATGAATTCCCACTGATTAGAGATGAATTTCTGAGTGAGACCATGAGATGGTGCTATGTGCTTAAATTGGGATCTTTTCTGTGGTGAAAAAACACATCATGCTACAACATATGGCGCAAATGACACAACTGATCTCCAACTCATGTTCAGCAATACCGACTGGTGGTCTGAACTTTGTGTTTTTGTTTTCTATTGTACATCTGATGATGCTGGCGATGCAGTTTCTGCACGTAAATGTCTCTGCAAGGACGCAAAGAGAGCTGCAGCTTTGAAAAACCTCTTTTACACACTTCTTTCCTCTTCAGCCCCCTAATAAGATTCACCCATACTGCCTTAGCATTCACCTATCGTGCTCTGTGAGTCAGCTTATCTTTAGTCTGCACGACTGAGAGGATGAATCTCCAGCTGCAGTGAACAGGCCTTTGCAATAGATTTACATCACTTTCTCACGGCGCAGAGCATCGGGGAGGAAACAGCGCTGGGATATGGGCTAGTGGAGCGGACCAGGGACCCGCGAAGCATTCAATCTGTGTGCCATCACAGCGCATCAGTACGGCACCTCAGCCTGCATGCACACAGATGACTATTTGGAGAGGTTTTAGCAGCTTGCCTAAACACTGCAAGGTCAACACTGGCAGAATAGGAAGCGGGCTTGGATGGATGATTGAAACAAGGCAGGAGTGGTGACAGGTGGGCAGGGTTTTACTTCAGGACAGGCTGGTTTTAGGTACAAGTGATTCGTTCTAGGATCAGTTATCAGGCCATGATCTTTTCTTAGGTGCCCTGTGAAGATAAGGTCCACAGAACATCATTCTATAATGATCTGTTCCTACATAACTTTCACTGTCGCCCTTTTTATTATTCATAGTGTTTTGACCCCACATTAGAATTTTCAATGTTGGTGTACCTGGACCACTTGGAAAATTGTGGCAATTAATCATCGTCAGGACATCCTTTATTACCATCAAGCTGTGCCAAGTAGTGACCCGAGTCAGCATATATTGATGAAAGTCCATTTAAATACTTTAATTATTAATAAGCCGTCTTACACCTAAGCTCTGCAGCTGGGGATTTCCTCACTGCAGAGAATAGAGGCCAGAGTGTAACAGTGTAGGAGCTCCAGATAATTAGAGGATGCAAGCTGACTAACACCTTGTAGCATCCTTTGTGTCTGCAGCCTTTACAGATTTCGTTCTTCAGATTTACCCGAGGCAAAAAATACATTTTGTTTTCTCACTGATAAGAGAAACACGGATGTTTCCTGATTTAATCCCGTAGGCTTATCTCACTATACCAATCAGGTGTTGTATTGTGTTTGCCCCCAGTGTAGAAATTTGGGAAATTGCTGAGGTGTGGAGAGTTATTCTAAAGAAAAAATTGTTTGCAGACACACACTCACACATCATCTCTGGCCAGTTTTTGTAATGGAACAAGCCTCCATGCAGGGGGAACATGAGAATGCTAGAGACAAGCTGTAGCTGCCATTCATCCATGCTGGCCAGAGGCCCAGAGAGAGGGGGGGACAAGGGATGAAAAGTGCTGGCTTGCCTGCTTGGGTTTTTGGGAGGGAAAGGAAGAAGAACTGTCTGGCTAGGTAGTGCAGATCTATTTCCTCTGGGAGAAATGATAAAAAAAACAACACGTTTCACTGCGTGATACACCTCAGTAATGTGCCTGGGCCAAAACCCATTTCCAAATCATTGCTTTTTTCCAGGACCACTTCTGCTCTTCATCTTATCTACCCTTTCCTTTCCCTCAGCCCCTTTTATTTTTTCCTTCCCTGAATGATTTACACACATTCTGCCACTCAGCTGTCCCTGTTCCCATTTAGATAGCTCTGCTATGTTTTGATATACAAACTGAAAGGGTCTCGGTGCAAAGACATCTGAAATGGATCCACGATTTTTGTCACACTTTGACAATAGTCATCCATAATGCATGGTGAGGCCTCTGGATGTATCGGCCTCCTTCTTTGTCCCTCTCAACTTTCTTTTACTTTCATATCGTTTTATGCTTCTTCTTTCCTCATGGGGGAGCTGTGATCTCTTATTCTAAGCCACGTTGCACTAAAATACTACTATACCAGTGCCTCACAGCATGACACATGGCACACACTCACACACTTGCTCACATATATTACATATGACCCCTGAAGGGAAATCTTAATTGCAGGAGAGTGATCTTTTGACCGCCTGTCTTTGTTTTTTTGCCAGTGCCAGCAGTGTGTGGCAGATAGAGGCCCCTTTATCACACCCGGATAAAATATGAAATTGAAGGATTATAGTAAGTCCTAGCAGAGTGGCTGTCCTCTCCACTGCTATTTTATGGATTTCAACATCCCTCTGTCTTTGGCGAGGCTGAGGGAGATGTGTCTCCACTGCAGAGGTAAAGGTTTTTTGTGATGACAAATTGCATGTGAAAAACCATACTTGTAAACCACCTCATGCTCGGGTTTATTTTTCTCCCCTAAAGATCGCAGCTGAACCCCTTGACCTCAGTTCCTGAGATCTTCTGAGAGATGAATCCTTTACTTTAAAACCAGACTCGGCCAGAACCGTGACAAAAATGGTCCGTTGTGTCGTAATATTGTCGGAGTCGTGCTGTCTGGTTTGCCTGTTGCCATTTGGGCTGTGAGATGAACAGGCGGATCGGCATGAGAGCACAGGAGGAGGGAGAGACAGAGAGAGAGGGATGGAGGGAGGGAGGGAGGGTGGGAGTCTGCATGGAAGAGGAGAACCAGGAAAGACAGACTGTGTGGAGGAAGGCAGGTCTCTCAGGCACAGCCCAGTGTGTTGGATGGTAGCAGGGAGAACAGGCTGATACAGAGACTGAGCAGCAATGCAGGGACACATTTGATATTTTACTCAGGAACATGGATGAATGCAGATTTTCAACTAGCGCCAGACCCAGCAGCAGGTGTCCCAAAGCTACCAATGCTAGCAATAGTACTATTGAGCTGTATGTGAAATATGTCATACACATAGCATATAACATATAGAATTATGATAAAAAATGTACGGGATGACATTAGAGCCAGACTGAGCCTGGGTTTCTAGACTAGTATTAATACTGCAATATGAGAGTTTGAAGAATCCAATTATGATATAACATGTAACTAACCAACATTTTTGATAATGATCCATTAAATGAAAAGGTATAGAAAAATAACTGACCACTGACAACTGTCCAAAATAATAGTAATCAATGACAGTACATTTTAAATAGTAAACCTCACAGTGACTTAAATTAGTATCAATAACAACTGTGTGCAACAATGCAAATGCAAAAATAATAAAGTTTAGACAACCAAAAGAAGGGTCTAATGTATGAAAACTAAGGCTATAATGCTTCTTTACTGCACACTGCAATAAACTCTAAATGAAGCAGTGTGAGGTGTGAGCACCCTTGCATTATTAACATTTGATTAATTATCTTGTCACTGCTGATAAACGGATCTTCGTTATTAATTTATTTGTTATTATTTTACTGGCGCTCTTTTGTTTCCATCTCTGTGATGCAAGCTGCTGGAAAGCTTTTACCATCCATTATGTATTAACAGAGGTCTTTGTCTTTTCAAAGCATATCTCTGGCATGTATGTGGTGTCTTTTTCTGTTACTTAGTGCCTGACATAATATTTATATCAATATTGTAAAAAGCTCAAATTGGCCAGTATCATTAGCCCTCCCCAGTGGAGACAGTTTAACCAGCATTTTTCATTAGAGAAACCATAAAACTGTCACCTTTAAGCACTAAAGACACAGAATAATCAAGCCATTGAAACAGTGAGGAGTAGAATGTATAGCATGACGTCGTCCTCAGATCACATGTTTGTAATATACTGAACACACACAGGAAAATGGCTTCCATGTTGACTCAGAAGCCGCAGTGGTGGAGTGTAGCTGGAGACCTGCGCGTCAAAATAAAAGGTTTTCTTCCTCATCAAAGTGCAGATGCTGGCGGAGGGAATTAGCAGCAGGGGAACTTCGATGACAGTCTGCTCTCTTCCTCTCTGTTCTTATTCAACCCCATGAAGCTCTGCATTATTGATAAAACTACGCAGGGCTTCCCCCATTCCCGAGCCTGACTTTTCTCACAGTCGAGTCTTGGGAATGGGAGCGGTTAGAGGTAATGGAGGCTGGAGGTAATAAGGTAATGCACTGGTAGAAGCATTGAGGAGGTTTTCATGAAGAGTATTGTTTGTTTTTTTAGTATGAAAAAAAAATTGCAACCCTGTGGTGAGAATGGTCTAATTTTTGTACACATCTTTGTCTCTTAATCTACCCATCACAGTTGTTTATCTCGAACGTTCTCCAGTGTCGGCTCCATCACGCTTTGACTCTATTTCTCATTCCCGTTGTGTAAAAGGGGAATATTAAAGGTAATGTATGCTTTGAAAAAGCAGTTGAATTTCAAAGACGATAAGTCACAAACTCCGATTGCTGTCAGATTGCTGTTGAATATTGGATGAACAGCGACACAGTGATATTCAGGCTTCTTTTCTCTTCTCTGGAGATTCCAGGATACCTAGAAATAAACAGGTACTCTGCACTAGTTGTCAGAAAGAAGATAATAGTTCCATACAGACGATAATATCACTTCAGACAGGAGCCATGCTTGCAAAGTCATAATATTACATGAATTTTAAGCATTATTTTAAAAGTTTTTGTGCTTGTGATGCCTATTATATACCATTTATATTCATTTTCCAACATTCTAACTAGAAACACCAATAATCTAGCCCCGGTTACTGGTGCTCCTGTTCATAAGCTGGAAACCTCTCCCTCCCTCCTCCTTCTTTAATGCAGCATTGACTGGCACAAACATTCAAAACTCACTCACAACGTGGACCTCAGTGTCTCTGCCAGGTAACTCTCTTTTTAGCCGTGTGAGCAACAAGGCTCTATGGATGGCGATGTCAGTCTTATCATGATGATATTATTATGAAATATCTCAACAACTAATAGATGGATTGCCAGGGAATTTCTGACATTCGTTGTCCCCAGAGAATAAATCCCAATGATGTTTGCATTTACAATTTTTAGTAATCAGCTATACTGACATCTATTGGAGAAATCATGATTACATTTGTTTTGAATGTATGTTCTTCAGGCGCCAAACGTTTGGTCAAAATAGTATTTTTTCCACTCCAGCATGAACAGACTCTTGGAGTGCCTGAGATGTTTGGCCTTGGAAAATAAGTGACAAGTCCAACCATCAAGTCCACTCCTACGAGCACCTCTGTTGTCATGTTAGCTCAACATAAGCCTTATTCTCTATCTGCTCAGGTATGGTGTTCATGTAGTTATGTCTGTATTGTTTGCCTCAGCAGAATGACTCTTGTGTTATGTCATACTTTACCCAGGCGAGCATGGAGCAGAGCGAATACTTGCTTTTCTTCTCTATTTAACTTTTGGCTCTGTGTACATGTACGGGTAATTGTATTTTAAAGTAGAAGCAATACTACTCCATCACTGTCATACCCATAATCACAGTAAATAAGGCCCCCTTGGCTAAAATTGCTGTGTGATATACTCCAAATACGTAGTAATCTGCTAGATGCAGGCTGAGCTTGATGACTTATTTTCTGTGTTGCCTTAAGACCCAACCTGCATGTCTTTAGACTGTGGGAGCTGGAGCACACAGAGAGAACCCATGCGAGCACAGGGAGAACATGCAAAGAGAAAGGCCCCAGCCAGCTGGCAGGCTCCAACCTGGAACCTTCTTGCTGTGAGGCAACAGTGCCATATAGGAAACCCCCTAAGGTTATTAATAAAGCCATAAAAATGTTGAGTATCCCCCTGATGTAGACTTGTGTAGTTCAGATAGGATAAACAAAGCACACACATCTGCTGGAATATGAGTTTGTATTCTGTATCCAGCTGAACATTCTCACAGATACTGTAATGCTTCTCATGAAGAAAATGAATTGACCTCAGAGTTTGGAATATTAAGAACCCATTTGTATGCTGTTAATAATCTTGCTGTTTTGATTCAGCCTTTTTTTTTTTTTTTAATTCTCCTTTATTTTGGAATTAGTCAGAACATAATTTGAGTGTTCTGTACAACCACGACTTGACTGCTCTTGCTCCTAAAAAGTGAGCTGTGTCTCTGTTTCTGTGTATTTGTAGAGACTGAGCTCTCACAGCGAGTGAGATCAGATAACCTGCTGTTTCATGTTAACCAGTGTGATCCTTGTGTCAGTTTGTGCTGTGCTGCTGGTAATATCCAATAAGTAGGCAAATATACACAGATTTACCATGATGATAGCAGGACGGATGTTGTCTGCACGTAACAGCTCAGGATTATGTAGCTCAGCCCAGAAAATCAAGGGATGTTTGGGATTTTTTTCAACACTGCCTGTAATATGGCTCCCAACAGTGACTTCCGCCTGTAATGGATGTCATTAAAGAATAACTGCTCCATTTTTAAACCTGTGCAATTTTACATATTTTGGGTTCAAAATGATTGGTAATTACAAAAAGTTTTGGAAGTTGTCCAGTATAACGCTTCCGCCAGCAGCCGAGGATGGGTGGCAAACGAGCTGCAATGGCTGTAATGTAATCAGAGAGCTTGACAACATCACAGAAATGATTCCTACAGAGGTAGATCTGCAAGATCTTTTTTGTTTAACCAGAAATGGCTATTATATTGCTTGGTTCAAAGCCCATTGACAAAAACAGTCATTTTACACCGAGCTGTTGGTCTCATACCGGCTCAACAGTTAGTTTGCTTGTGTTTTTGTGTGACTTTGGTGCTTAAAAGTGTTGGTTCGGATCGAACACAAAATTTGCTTAGCAAACAAAGACACAAACTAACCTATCGAGGCCTCAGAAGGTAAAATTGCAAGGTATGGTATTCTGCAAGATAAAATAGCTTTTTTTGTCAAAGGAGTTTGGTGTGTTTGAGTAGTGAGATACAAAGCAATCACTTTTAGTGGCTGCAGGCTGAGGTGATCTTCTGGGCCAACCGATCCTTTTGAATAGAAAACAACGTAAAAATAAGGACCAGGTCTGAAATGAGTTATCCTTTAAAAATGTGTTCAGCAGGGAGGAGGGTGATATTTTGCACTCAAAGAGGTAAATAAATCTTATTGCCAGTATAGGACCAGTGTGGTGATGATTTTCCAGTTCAGTAGAATTTCTATCCCTCGTCACGCTGAAAGGAAGCTTAATTCTATAAACAACACAAACACACAGATAAACGTCACATTAACGGAAATTCAGCTCATGGGAGAACACGTGTGTCTGTTTGTGTATTCCTCTGCTGCCATCGGGCCAGCTGCTGTGTTGCTTCTGTCTTTTTGTCTTTCAAATTGCGTTGAGGGAAGCCGACCGTATAGAAGCCACGTGTGTGCACAGTTCCGCCACAGTAGGTCAAGTTGATTTAACTTGAGCGCACTTTGTTTTAATTTTCTTCAGCAAACATCAACAGATGACCCCTAATCTGTCTTTGTGTCGCAGCACCAGATGCAGGCCTGAACATGTGGAGGCAGCATTTTCATGCAAGAGGGCCTGTGAAATGAGACAGAGTCACATGCTGATTACTAGAAGCTAATTAATGCTCTAATAGGACCATTTTTTTATATTATTGGATGCAGAGAAGTAAGAAGAAATCCAAAAATATAAAATTGTGCATATACTGTAAATTCAGTCAATTGCTTTTGTTACCAATCCTTTTTCTCGTTACCATATATTGACTTTTAATATTTCATTACTATATTACATTTACTTTATTGCAATGCTTTTGTAACCTAATAACCTCAATATCCAATAACTAATAAGTGTTTTCTAAGCTTTGCCCCCTTTACTGTAGTTATATTGCTATGACTGGTGACAGGTTTTCTCTTCCCTCAGACCGCACATGTGCAGTTTGCAACGTTAACGGGCAAATGTGCCACTCAAAGTTCATAGGTCCACAATGACTGAAAGAGGCAGACAAAAGAAGGCCTTTCATTATTATACGGCAACCACAGGTTTTGTTGGCTGAAATACAAACTGTCCAGTGTTTGAGCCATGAGTTGCTTGAGAGACACACGCCCAGATGACCTTTTACTATCTGACTTGCTTGACTTGCCATCAAAAGATATTGAATATGCATTTGATGGCTACATACATGTTATCATGTATGTATCATGTTATCAATTCCGTGTAATTTCCCCCTTGAATGGTTGGCTTTTGAAAAGATAAAAAAATGAACCACCATCCAAAGTCTTGCTCTGACTGTAGTCCTATGCACACCCCTTTAATATATGAAGAAATCCAAATCTTGACAGGCCTGCCATGCCTAATTAAAGTTGCTAAACTGTGATTGGACAATCACTCTTTGATAGAGGGGTTTAGCGAACTGTTAATTCCTGATTTCTGTCTTATTTGATTAATAATTCTGTTCACTGTGACCTCTGCATTTAAAAATCACCGTCCTAATTCATTCAGTTCATTTCAGATGGGATGTTTTGTATTATAGACTTGAAACCAGTGTGGGAATAATTCAGACCTGTAATACCAAGACCCCGTGTGCATAATCTCCCAGCTTTGCCCTTTATTATGCTCACTAGTCTTCTTCCTATCTGAATGAGATGGGAGTTCACACTCATTACTATCTATGCGGCGCCGCACAGAAGTCCAGCTTGTGAACATAAAGGGATATTGAATTTCATCGTAAGCACCATTCTTCTTCATCCGGTGCCTTCTTTTCATTAAGTCCAGCTTTGGTTCCACAAACAGTTCCACGTCTCAGGCAATGCAATAATTGCCATTGCCCACTCTAATGCATCTCATTTCCCTCTCCTCTTCCCACTTTGTGCCATGTGAAAGTATTTGTTTCTGCCACTCTTTCCAGCAATGGACTAACACACCTGCTGACAGAATTTTTGTCACCATTAACGGTGTCCTTTCCCAAGGTTTGTGTCAGATTAGGGAGAAGTAATTGGTGACACTGTGTTATTGAGAATGCACATTTTCGGCCTTCAGACTCGCCGATGACAAAGTGGCCCTCTGAGAGTATAGAGGAGCTGCAAATGCACTTGGCATGGCTGTATGTGTGCGGTATATATTTGCTTGATGTGATGATTACAGTATTCATGCAATGCCATTTGATTTGTTGTGTAGATTTAGTTTAGAATCTTTGTGACCTTTTGTATTTTCAATGTAGGCCTTTCAATTTTTTGCCAAATGTCACTTCACAGTACGCTGTAAAAGCTGCTTGCAAACTCTTTAAAGATTTAAAGAGTTCAAAGATGAGTGCGGAAAAACAAGCACTCAGACTGAAGTGAAAACGGTCATTTTTTTATGGGCAATATGGGACTCACTATGGGATTTTTGTTCTTGTAAGTCTTTTTGGGGGTGTATTTATCCTCTGCATAGTTAACAGTAGTGAGATGACAGGGTAGAGACCCTGGCCAGCCTTGAACCTGAGATTTTGTGGTTCAAGGACAGTCCTTTAAACCCCACAACATCACATGGTCATGGCTTTTTCTATCTGTAATGACCTTCAGAACCCTTTGAACTGATAGAATTGTACTCTTGGACACCAACAAGTAACAGAAAAGTGTTTGTTATTCACAAAATAGTTCCAAATTTCTATTTAAGATGACTTCGAAAAGAAAAAGTCAAGTCTTTTTCAAAGACTGATAATGTGAAAATGTCAAGGCAATGAACTCAAATCAAATACAGTTTGACAGACTGTCCATTTTTGTTCCAGAACCCAGAATGCCAAATGTCTATTTCAGACTATCATCAATGTGAATTGCCATTGTTATCTCAAGCTTTAGCTTAGAGGGCAACAGCAGAGCCCAGATGGTCATACTTAAGCCTGAGCACGTCTGAGTTGAAAACAGATTTTTTTTCCCATTGAACCATGAAGTTAAGAAAGATAAAACACAGATAATGCAACTTTAACTACACGTCAGTGCTGGAATAATGAGGCCTTGCATGCTTGCATTTATTGAATCATTTCCTGTCATCTTTCATACACAGAGGATTAACGGGTGTGACCTCAGCAGTAAAATGGCTGTTGAGTGAGAAACTTTTCCTGAATATGCTGACCGTTTATCATATTTTTGATGATGCCACAGGGGAGGGGCCGGCGCCTACCCTGATTTACACCTTTGATGTCTCCTGGCCGTAAACATTCGCCCACCACCACAGTGTTTTAAAGAACTAATGATTTAGATGAATCAGAGACAAACTGCTGAAGGTCTTCTTTCTGTTGGGCCACTGCCACAAAGCAGCCTGCTGAGTCAGGACTTTGAATAGGCAAACACATCATTTACAAAGCTCATCACAAACTGCACGAGACGCAGGCCTCAGGATGGATGTCCTTCTCTGAACAAGCAGTCCGGAGTGGGATGGACATTATGCTGCAATCTAGTGTTAAACTCTGTTCCTAAGGATTCCCCAAATCTGGTGTAATGAAATTGTAATACATGATCCCACAAAGGAAAGGACCTTTAAAGTAGGAATAATGAGATTGGAGGTGCTTATCATTGTCACAGTTGCAATCAACAGCTGAAGCATGAGGTTTTATTCTGCTTCAGTTCAGTTTATGTCCAAATCAAGTAGTCGCTTTAAGGAACTGAGAGAGACGGTTACCACAGGTGAAGAAATATAATTGGAAATGTCAGACATTTCTGTTTTTACAATACAATACCAAACACAACAGTCTCAACTGTCAATTGTCAGGCGGGGAAAAATAGCACCAAGCTGACAGAATCTGAAACTCGGTAAAAGGAGAGAGGAGAGACTGAAAGGCAACATGAAAGTAATACGACAACAGTTTAAAAAATGACTCAGCTATTAGCTTCGACCACAGGGTTTCCCCCGAAACATCACACCTGTACATCTGTGTGTGTTTGCATGTATGTTTTACCTCTTACGCACTTGCAGTCGGCACATTTGTCTTAGCTGGGTGTGTTATTACCTTTGGGACAATCCATCACACTGCTTAATTCAGCCAAGTAATCACCTGCTCAGAGTCATTTCTCGTGCTTTCCTAAACTGCAAACGGACCGACTTGGCATATTCAGCACATTGTTTTTCTTAGAGCCTAACCAGGCGTCATTCATCAAGGCCTGTGTTGACCCAGTCAATGCACAGGCGGTCGGGGATATGAATGAGGGAACGACATGAGAAATACGCATGAGCTATACGCCACTCTCAGCTTTTCACCCTTCTCGTAGCCTTAGGATGTGAACCCCTCCAGACACCGTCAGTCCAACGGCAGGCTCCTGTATCTGTTTAAAACTGCTGTAAATGATTCAAAGACTCTGTAGCGGCTATATTCCCCAGTGTGGTACGACTTGCTGAGATGTGGATCGATGCACCACACTGTAATGTATTAGTGGGTTGTGAGGTTTGTGTGCGAGAAATCCTTGTGAATACTGTGGGTGATATCACCTTGAACAACAGCAATGTTTAGCAATGGATATGGTGGTTGCATAATGCACAAACACACACACACACACACACACACACACAGAATTTACACAAACCACAAACAAAACGTAACAGCAAATGAGATCAGAGAAAGCAGATAAACTAGGAGAGCTATTATCCCAGCTGCAAGCAGAGCCAGATATGCCAGGAATACAGACACAGTATTAAATTAACTCTGGATTTGGTTTGTCTGATAGACTTAGATATTTCCTCTTGGATACATTTAATGTCACAGTGGTTTAGCAGTTTGGATATTGTGCAGGCGATGCAAGCTACCACTGATACAGTAGTGTGTCAAAGCAATGCATGTCTGTGGGCTTCGTTAGTTTTGGATGATGGACATTGCTGCAAAATAATATCTACATTTGAAATTGCATTGCTGGCAAATTACTTTTCCTGTGCTGTAGGGGAGCTAAACAGGTCATAATTAAGATGTAAGAACAAGACACACTCGATGGAGGAAATCCACAGAAAGAGGTGAATCCAGGTTAAACCTGGTGGTAACTGTGAGTGCAGTTTACGACAGGAAACACTTGTTGAGCAGCTGCTTTGTCAGAGGTACAACAGATATATGTCTGTTTACAGTGCAGCCAAACAAATTCCCAGTTTTAATAGACAAGAAAGTAATTTTTTCCCTCACGCTATAAGCAACCATGATTTAATTTCATGCTGTGCACAGTGGTTGTCTAGATAACAACAACATAAGTTGGTTACCTCGCCAGAAGGTTGGAGGTGTGTCGCCTGAAACTGCTCACCAACCAGCTCACTGTGGCAGCTTCTCGTTTTATGACTCCCTGAAATATTTAAAACTGATCAACAAAAGTGGCAACGACCATGTCCTGGTTTGTGGAGGCATTTTTGATGAACGGTGCTAAGCTCAGCGATGAATTTGTGCATAATTGTGAAAAAAGTCAACAAATATCCAGCAAGGTTAATATCACTGACATAAAATTACAAAGAGTAACAATATATTACATGCACGCATCGTTTCCTGTTAATCCCTCGTGTAGGGAGTAATTTCAATTAAACATGGGAATGGCGGACTCCGCCACTAACAATGTAAACTATTACAGAGTAATGTCTGAGAGATATTTAGAGGACGTAAATTAACAAAAGTCAGACCACAAAGTGCATCACAAACAGGGTTTGATTTCGTGAAAATCTTAAGGATTCTAACTTTTTTTTGTGTGAGCGTGAAATGTCTTTTTCTAACCAGGATGACGTTGGACCAGGATGATATTTTTTTAATTTATTAGCATTTTCAACCAGGACAAGTGAAGACTTAAAGATATTAGACTTAATATATTCATATTAATTAACAAACACAACAACATATCTGAGCAAATCTTTATCATTCTCAGAGACAATTTACAGAAGAGATTCAGATAAGTCAAAGAGAGACTGAGATGTGGATTGCATCAAAAGCAGGAAGATGTCTTTAATATTTGAATGCTCAGTTTACATATTGTAGTTATTATGATCCTGATGTGTTTTGATCCCGACACAAAATGTTTTTTTATGTAGCTCTGTCCCTCCGTGCATGACACACTCAACAGTGAGTGCACCTCATGGGTTGTGGTATGTGTATCGTCAAACAATAACTATTAAGAGCACATCAGTCCAACACAACACAGGTGAGACGTGTCTCCTTTGCACGTCGTTTAGCCAAAGTCATTCGAGAGCAGCGATAAGGCCGGCTGGTGAATGACTAGAATGAATAGTTAGCAGCGGCTGCAACCTCATTACAAGGACAAACCGCGTACAGCAGGAGGCTGATATCTCTGGCACAGCCCCTCTTCGCTGTTTCCAATTTGAATAGAGAGGGGAATAATGCTTAATGCCTTTCCCTGCGTGGATATTGGCTTGTATGGGACAGCGACCCGTGAAATGAATATTTTTGTGAGATGAGATTTGTTATACACAAAGAGGAAGGCCCGCTTTTCCAGCCGACCGAGAAACAGCCGACACAGGAGAGCAGAGGTATTGTACGTTCAGGACGCTGAGAGCTCAGAGGATGATAATACCTGAGAAAGAAGAAAAGGAGGAAGAGAAGAGAGATCAAGAAGAGGGCGGGATAATAAAGAAGATGAAGAGAGGGAGGGGAAAGTAAAAGTAAAGAACTGGTAGGATGAAAGGTAGATTGTTGTGGTGAACAAGATTATTAAGAGACTAAGCTTACATAAGATTACCTGAAAGTGTTTGAGTTTTGTACCCACATTCATAACTTTGGTGCTCGTTAGCTGTTCCTCCCGTGTGAAGCTCCCTAAGTGGCACCGGCTATGACACACAGCACGTTTCCAATGTGGTTGTTTCTTGAATTGCCAATGCTTCATTTAAATTTCTTATCTTATCTTATGCTGTAAATGTTATGGGTGCAGGTGTGGTGAATACATACTTTATAAGGGTCTGTGTCTCTCTCTGATAGATAGATCTAGATACACAGCATATAATCCAACACTAAAAACAATACAGCAGATACATTGGTATCGCTATGATGCTGCAATTCAAGGACAATTAGATACAATTTGATCCTAATATATTTAATATTTTACTTTTACTGTGAACTTCTACCATTTAACTGAATCACTAAATCATAAATACCTTTGAAGGTTGTGTCCTATTTTCCACAGGGCTGTACGGCCACATGTCCCTGTAAATAGAACAGCATGTGGCTTCAGTAACTGTTTTGCTTTCAACCAGGAGAAGCTATGGGCCAGCCTGAATCGGCATAGGCTGCTAGTGCTCTCGTCACCCGCTGTTAGTGACTTTACTGTCCGTAGTTTATAGTGAGACGTTTGGTACCGTCTGCATATTGTATGACACAGCTCGCATTTTGACTGCTAATGCAAACATTAGCTGTGAAAGCACACATGGTTTTTGACAGCTATTAACGTTTAAAAAAAAAAAAAAGCCAAATCTGGGTCAGGTCTGTGGTTGTGTATCAGGATTTCGGACACTTGTATTGGTCCTCTTGTGTTTAATCAATGAGTTTTTACACCTCTAATAATTCACATCATATATACCTCAGTAAAAGCTCAAAGGACAATACTATTTTAGAAGAAATATAATATTACTGTGATAAAAATGGGCATCAGTGTTGTACAAATGTTAATCCAACAGGTATGATCCTATCAGCCCATCTGTTAGTAAACCCAGACAGCCAGTCCCCTCCTTCGCCTCATCCTCTGTTCCCTTTAATTTTTTCACTTGAGCAACAATATCAGTATTATGCATGAACCCACCTTTCCGGTGAAGGGGGAATGAATTTTTTCAATGGGCTCATAAATCCCCGCTCTATCAGGTCGTGCACCGTGGTTGGCCGGCCGGCTCCCTTGGCCGAGACCATAGATCTGGATTGACAGCTGCTCCATCCTGTCTACCACTGTTAATCATTGAAGGATTTGGGCTGCCGGCAAGCAGCTCTGCCAAGCGACCTTGAGCCCTGCTGGGGCCGAAGGACTCAAACTAAAAGCCTGCTCCCCTGTTGCAGCAAGGAAGAAGCGCTTTAGCCAGGCGGCCCAATTGTCCCATAAGAGAGATTGATAGGTAGCTAAATGTGTCACATTGTTGGCGTGTATTCCCTTTAAAATTCAACACGCTCTGAATATGCATATCCACTTGTGTGTCTGGTTTTCACACTTTATGTGGTTAATTTGAGCAGTTCTTTAACTTCAATCTACCATCACTGCCTGTGCACTCTTTTTTCTTCCTTTTTCATATGAATACATTTTCAAATTTTTATGTTTTACCTAAAATTCTAAAAAATATGGGTGAAAAACCAATGCTCTGTTCGCACAGTGTAACGCATAATTGTTGGGTTAGACATGAAAAGAAAGAGAAAAGCAGACATTGAGAAAGAGAATAGAATGAGAAGAATAAGACTGTCATTGTCAGAGGTAATACTAGCGTCATACTGGAGGACTTCTCCGTGTTCGGAAAGAGCTCTTGATGTGATGTCAGTTGAACAGTTTATCCACAGCGACGCTATAGATATGGGCACGGAACGAGCCGGAGATTGGTGGTGAACATACAGTAGGAGAGCGAGGAAGGAAAAAAAATATTAGATGTCATGCAAGAGAGGAACGGCACTGAGATAGTGGGAGAGTCCGCCTGGTGCCACGAAAGAAGAAAACAAGCCTCTTGCTATCTCTTTTTCTGCTCCACTCCTCTGTCTCTCACCAATTCTCTCCATAACGCTCCATCTGTTCAGGTTAACGCTCAGTAAAGGAGAAGTCCAGGATCCAGACTCCAGTCCCGGATTTTTGCCCCAGCCATGCTGTTGGAACCAGCAGCAGCAAATGCCTGTTCTGCCTGCCTCTCCTCTCTCCTCTCCCTCTCCCTCTCTTGCTGCGCGCTACTCTGCTCTGCTGCAGTGGATGGTCCTCACGGTGCGCTCGCAACTCGTCTCAGTGGAGGAGATCTGAGCATCTCACTGTCATTTTCCCACCCTCCTTCCGTTTTTAGCCCTCGTTCTTTTGCCGCCCCCTTACCTATCATCAGAGGGTCTGGATAAATGTGAGGGAAAAGTCATAGGATAGACGAGAGAGGAGGGGAGAGCTCAGGAAGTCTTAAATCCAACGTCTCTTGCACACATGACTGTGTTATGTTCTGCTGTCTCCGGGTGACAGAGAAGCTTGTGCTCTTAGATACCTCCAGCTTTTAGACTCTGTGCCAGGTAAGTTCTCTCTCTGGTTTGATGTTTTCATTCTGCGTTTGATGTCGTGGGTGCCTGTTTCTCCCTGAGGGGTCATGACATGTTCTAAGGAGGAGATCATATTTTGGCAGAAGTTGTGTGAAAACAGGTCCAGCGGAGGGTATGGTTAACGTATGGCATGCATCGATGTGTGTGCCTATGTGCAAATCTCTGTGCTTCTTTATAACAGACCACTTGTGCTCTCTGAGCTTCCATCATATTTGCCAAAGAGCTCTGCAATAAATTCTGGTCTACTGCAGCAACTTGAAATCGTTACCCTTTTTAAATATTGAGGCAGGATTAGCTGTGTTTACCCGCTTGTACTGTACATGGCTTGCATGTTACACACACTGTCATTCATAATCTGATCCATGTTAGGTGTGAGGGAGTGGTGGTAGCTTCTATTAATGTGTGTTTGCGTCTCTCTGAGGGTTTGTCTTGAGGGGGCTGGGGTATTAAAAAAAAGTGCAGCATTATTGTTTTTTCTTTATTGAGGGAAACCCTGTAGACGTACTGTATGTGGAGCGCAGATGATAACAAGGAGATTCTATGACAGCATTGTTGAGGCAGCACACTATGCTGAGCGCGTGTGTGTATGTGTGAGCGCGTACATGCGGGTGTGTGGGCGGCTGTATGCGTCTAATGTAAACTCTCTCATGGAGGGGTGAGCCCTGAGTGGGCAGCTTGTGGGTCGTTTGGCATTTTGTGAATGAAGTACTTTTAGTCTGTGCTCAAGGAAAAAGAGTGCATGTGTGTGCATGTGTGTGCATGTGTGTGCATGTGTGTTTCCACTATCGGCCGTCCCTTTTAACACTATCAGCTGTCTCACATCCCTCGACGGTGGTTGTGAGCTCAGACGTCAGCAGCACACACTCACTTTTGGGAAACACTCGCGCACAGTGCACTGCCGTCTCTTCATCAGGTATTGGGTGGCGTTCGACTGTGGGTGGTGACTTGGTGACGATTTACAACCTGGGTTCCCAGGTTCTCGCCCCCGGTGTAAATCAGCCTGCTTGGTGGAGCACAGAGCCACTGCAGCCAGTTAGAGGAGATGCTGTGGATGTTCATGTCCACTGCTGCACTGCAGACAGACTCTCCCCCAGCAAAGCTGCTAACAGCCACAGACAGCGTAGGCCTGGTTAGAGAGGCTCTCCATCTATCAGCCTATGGTGTTTGAACAGATGCTTGTAATCCAAAGTAACTTCCAGCAGTCTGTGTAGTGTTTTTGCAGGTGGATCTATCTGATGGGAATTACAGCCTGTGTCTGACGTTATTATTGTCGCGCTTGAACAGCTGTGTCACCGGTGCCACAATGCTGAAGAATCGAGGCTTTCTACGTACCAATAATCAACCCCCAGCAGGTCGTGTGGCTCACCCGTCCTTCCCAAGTGGTGTTTATTAGTTAGAATTGCAGGCCTCCCCCTAACCGCATCCTGCATTGTGTATCATACTACTATAGACTCTTTGTGTATGTATAAGTCTGAATTTAATTCCTGGCAATCTTCTGTCCTGCTGAAGTGTCATTGAGCCAAACCACTCAAGAAGGGGTAACTCAAAGGGTACTACAGTATATCGCATAGCTGTGCACATTCCCACTTAATGCAAATTCTTGTTTTGCTGCTTCCCTGTTCAAAGTAATTAAGGGGCTGGAGGCGCGGGGCCACCCGTAGTGCCGCAGCTCTGGCTGAGTGGTGAATTCCAATCCATGTTCCACACTCATGAAGCAGAGCTCCTAATGAATTCAAATGGAAGGCAGGAAGTGTAAGTGTTAATAACTATGTAGAGTCATGAGCACCCAACTTTTAGGATGATCACAGCAAGTGGCTACTTGTTCAGTGTATGTTAATTTCAAACCCTGCTCACACTGAATGCGCACAGACATTAAAATGACCAGTTATCCTTTACACTCTCTTAAGCTGCTGTACATTTACTTCACTTAGCACTGACCAGTTGTGATAAAGCACTGAACTTGAGCAATGGTAAATATTAACCCGCTGACTTTGCCGGGGTATAGATTGTCTTGTCGGACACCTGCTCTGTTGGGCTTGTCCTTTTCAGCAGTCTGACAGGGAATGAGGATGCAGCAAGAGTGAGACAGATACAGCTGTTGGCCCGCTGAAAATGATGCTGTCACATTTACTTTCAAGGGAGGCTGACTGATTCTTGGGTGGTGGATCAATTTGACTACACAAACAGTTTGCTTACATAATGTGTTTTCCTTAGGCTGATTAACATGGCGTGTGTGTGTGTGTGTGTGTGTGTGTGTGTGTGTGTGTGTCATGTTTGCTTTGGTTGAGGCCTTGATACATGTGGAGCTGAACTGTGACTCTGCAACACGTTTGCTCGCTGTCTGTTAAGTGCACACTGCCAACGGAATAATACAGGTGATTCCCAGAAGTGGTAAATAACGACAGAGAAATGAACAAATTGGTATTAACATGCACACACAGGGACCAGCGATTTAAAGGGTACACAGATGGGAGAAGCATTCTGAGTGTTCTTGGCGGCTCACATTGGGTATCTGGGACAATGGACACACAGCTTTTGACAGCAGCAGTCATGGACGCTCAAACGCTGAAGCTCACAAACAATGAAAACAGCCGTCAGCCATAAACAAATCAGTGGGAACAAGCAGCAGCACTGAATGAATCCTACAGCCTTTCATCCATCTGCATCTCGACATGTGACGGTGAATGTGAGACCATGTATGGAATATTGCCATCAGCATATTGTAATACTAATCTCCATCATCTCACATGAATTACATTTATAGTAGAAAAATCCATAATAACTATGACAAGGAGCAATTCATTCAATTTGAATTGAAGCCTTTGAAGACGCCTGGAGTTACACTTCTTAAAGTAAGTAAAGGAAAGAGGTTCTTTAAAAGGTTATTGGGCTGTAAGGGTGTGCAGATAGTTAAGTGGTTTTTGAAGACGTGGATGATGTTGATTCAGGCCTGTTTGCATTGCTACGGTAACAAATCATGTTTGTGGAGCTCAGATTTCATGGCTAGCGGGCCACTAATGTTGATTTGCACAGCTTAAGGAAGCGTATTGACACAGTCCAACAGGGACCAGCTACTGGAACGAGAGTGAAGTGTCTCTGAAAAAACGGCTACATAGATAAAGAGAAGCAAAGTCTTTACTTCAGATCTGTTGTGATGCAGCCTCGGGAACTTTACGGCAAAGCAATGTGTTTGTGTGAAATGGAGAATGAGTTGCTGACAGCTTAATTTGGACAAATTTATTTAGTCATGGATCATCATTCCAACAGCTGACGTTGATGAAGCTATGGCATGGTATTTTTTAGTGGACGAGGATAATGTCCCACAGCTCCGGATGAATGCATGAGCTGTTGCGGGACACACAGATGGTGGCCTGGCTTGTTTCATTAAATCACTGGTCAGTATGGTGTTCCAAAGTGGGATGAGGCGTCCCGCATGCTGTAGATGATCTGCCGCTGGTGTCAGATGTGCTAGTTTGTAGTGTGTGTGTGTGTGTGTGGGGCGAGAACAACTGTCGACGCACAATCTTACTGCTGGGATAATCGTTTTGACTCCAATCAGTGTCCAACTAACTCCATCAACCCCTCTCCTTTGGGGAAACACACACACACAACACACACACACACACATACAAGCAAACACGCGGGATGCCAAAGAGGTTCTGAACAGTCTCCTCTTCAGAGCAGGCTTCTCTCCCAGCAGGGCATCTTGGACTGAAACCAAAAGAAAAATAAGAGAAGAAAGCCCTCTCTTCTTTTGCATCAGCATCTCCTTCTCCCCCTCTCTGGCTTTTCTGTGTGTCTATCACTCACTAACACACTTTCTCTAGCCCGCCTTTTCTCCCTCTTTCTCTCTGCTTTTTTTTTTTTATTCTCTATCTCTCTCTCTCACTCTCTCTCTGGCTGTCAGTAGGTTGCACTGCAACCTGAGCCAGTGCCAGAGCTCAGCCTCTGAGCCACAGGTAAAGCATTAAAGCCAAATGACTCATGCACTGAAACAGAACAACCTCTTTGCTACTTGAAAGCACTGCTCGGGCCTGCTTCTTTAAAGTTACACCTGAATAAGCTGCTCCAGCTGTGATGCTTTTTCTCTTTACCTTCACCAGCAGTTTGCTGACACACCTTCACGCCTCTGATAGACACAGTCACAGGATGATAAACTGTTGGGTGCTCTGGCACACCACCCTCCCTACCTTGTGCTGTTGTGTGATGTGTGTGTGTGTGTGTGTGAAATTACACATTTTTTCCTGCAGTAGGTTTGTGCATGTAGTGTGTGGAGCATTTTGTGTGTGAAAGGTACTAGAGTGCATACAAAAAGGAGAAATCCCTTGAGATGCATCACTTTGTTTTCAGGGTCATGACAAGGTAATCACAAACTATTCTGTACTGTTTACAGTTTTTATAGGAATTCCCATATTTACCTTTCAGTAGAGACAGTCTAGGCAAGATACACTTTCTTAAAACACGGGCAATATTACAGCCCACATCAAAATGAAGGGAACCGCAGATACTGTGAACCAATTCGTATTTGAATAGATATTATGTAAATAAATGTATAATAACTAAACTGCAGCAACAACATCAAAATGACTACTACTACTACTGACCCATCCTGCCACCCCAACCTCTGCCTTTGTGGACTTTGCAGCTCCATAATGACGTCACCCTTCTTCCTCATTTGCTTCTGACGGACAGGAGTCATAATTACAAGAGGGCTTTGTCACTGTAGAAATTGTTGTGGGGAATCTACTGAAACGACTGATACTGTTGTTGTTGCTGTTGTTCTTGGGAGGATAGACCAGCCTCTTGGACCAAACTGCCCCACTGATGGGTCGACCATTTCAGAAAACTTTGTTCAAGCCAGCAAAATATTTGTATGAGCTTCGTATGATGCGCAAAGCATACAGAATATTTCTATTTGATTTGAAAAAGTATGGATTCTTTGGGTTAAATGTCTCAGTGTAAAGAATATATAGCTTCAGTAAAGATGATACAGAATATATGTAATGTACCAAGGTAGGAATAAGATGCTTTTAACAACATTAAAGCCACTTAAAACTGGATGTTAACGGGTTGTTAAATACTGTTATGTGCAGCACGAGCTGCTTTCTTCAAGTAAATGTTATGCCTTGATAGAAGGTAGGACCCAGAATGAAAAGTATGTTGAAGGTAGTAAACACGTGCACGGAGCATATTTCTGCTTTTGTAATTGACCCCATCTCAACACCACAACCACACAAAGTTAATTTCTTCACTGAGGTCTAAAATCCTGTGTTTGTTTAACACCGCATCACAGGGTCTTGCTCCTTTAGTTACCATGGAGACACCATTAGGCAGTGGTGCCGCACCGATTTTTGTATTTCTTTGCATAACCCCACACCAAACTGTGCTGCTTGTCGGGGACTCGCCCGTGCCAACTGCATGTGTGGGTGGATAGATGGGTGCATGTGCATGTTTTTGTGACAGAGAGCGAGTGGGAGAGAAAAGCAGAAAAAGATCAAAACAAGGTGGGAGGGATTGAAAGAATGAACGGAAGAAGGGGGGGAAAAGAATGACAAGGAGAGGAATTGAATGATGGAGACAATGAGTGGGAAACGCACAAACAGATGCACGCTGATCACAGACTCGTATACGGTACACACACATCCTCCAGAAGGGATGACTAGCGTACGTACGTGTGAGTGAGCAGGGTGAGTGTGTGGGTGGAGGGATGCCGCAACAGTGCAGCTTATTTTGCCTTTGGTTTGATCCCTTCAACCCTCTCAGGGGCTTCTCACTGCATTACTTCAAGCCAGTTCTCACAGCATGATGCCAAATCCGGATTCACTCTCATTATTATCACACATGAGAGTTTGATAATGACTCTAATGATTTTTAGATCCCTGTAAAGTGTATTGATCAGTTTTCTGAGAGGAGCAGACATATATTGATATAGAAAACAGTGCAATATAATTAAGATGGGGCTAATTTAGTCACTCATCAATAGAAAATTAACTTGGTTATTCCGTAACACCTGGTTATGGAATAAGGTCCCTAAAACCTACATGTGCGTAATGTTTATGACAAGCCTCATTTTTGTTTGTCCACTGTGGCTATTTGCTCCTGAACATTACTGAAAAAATCAATTTGCCAATAGTCTGATTTCCTGCAGCGACTGACATTCTGTATAGTAACAAATACAGTGCTCGCTCAGCCATTTCTGATATTTCTGCTAATTATGCAAAGGCAAATGACTGTGATTCACCATGTTTGCATGTAGCTTGAAGAGGAAATGATGATATCACAGCTTTAACCTTAGCTAAATGCTGTTAATATTTATGAACGAAGGGAAATGTCATTTTAATTGGTTGCATTGTTGCGTTTGGTCAGCAGATGTCACAACTGGACACTTTTCATGCTTAACAAAAATTCTGTAAACGCATTAGTAACGGACTGCTGGACCTTTGGGGTTTTAGCAGCAAGGTGGGACACTTTGCTATGAAGTGAGTGTCTTGAGTAGGAAGTGCTGCAGAGTAGTTTTAAAATCGAGTGAGTAATATTTCAAGTTAGTGATGCTTTTTCCTTTTGTGCAGTGACTATTTGTGTTTCACGAGCTACTGGAACAGCTACATTTTACTGCACCTGACAGGCTTAATCATGCGTTTCACTTGTACGGTTTAATGCAGGGGTGAAGAGGTCGATCTCTGTCTAGGAACAAGGACTATAACACGCATGATATGAGACTGCAGTAATTCTACTGACTGTTTTACCAACGTTATCATCATTTGAGCACTTCTCTCATCAGGTTTGATCCACCATATGTGTCTTATCTGGTTAATTAGTGATAGGAGTGTGTTTGATTAGAGATGATGTATAGTTCTGCGTCTATAGTACAGTTCACTCCTTAACAGCATGCTAATGAAAAAGGCACTGCGGCCTATGCTGTGCTGACAATTTTCAAACAATCCACCAAACATGGCTTGTCCTGTTTAAAAGTGTACCTGACATCTCTGGGCAATGTTCTACCATCCAGATGTTACAATCCTGCCTCCATCAGCCCCTCAGAAACTCCACCCATACACCACTCCAGCTGAAATGACACTGAATAAAACACTATGACTGAAGTGTGTCTTCTACCCTAACCGTCTTTGCCACAGTCTGATAACAGTCTGAGGTTTTGGTTAGGCCAGGGGTTCTTCAAAATTCTGTCATGGCTCTGCATGACAATTCACTCTGGGATCTTTGTTTTCAAATATGTAGCAGTGTTCAATATATCTCCTTACTCACTATGAATAAAAAGGTAAATGGATTGCATCTGTATATATTTTGCGACCAATCTTTCAATAACTCAAACAGCTTTTACACTTCACATTAACCCATTTACACACACAGTCATATGCTGATGGCGGGGGGGGGTTGCAAGATGCCAACCTGCTCATCAGGAGGGGTCTAGTCATCCACACACACTCACACTCACGAGGCATAGCTTTGGACACTTTGCCATGCAGACTGGAGGAACTGGGGATTAAACTGCTCGTGGATGACCTGCTCTACCTGCTGAGCAACAGCCTTCTTGCCTGTGTTTTACAAGGCATGAATTGCTATCGCAGAGGAAACGAAGATGCCAAGATCTGTGGCAGATTGTGGTGACCTCTGATGTGCCGTGGACACGCTGTGCTCCCACAAGGCGAGTAGCCAGGGGAGGTAGGCCAAAGGTGAGACTGCATGGTTATGTAGTCATCACTGCTAGGTTTTGAGAATTGCTGAGATGAAGAGAAAGGTTAGGACGTGAGAGCAACTGAGTGTGTGTGAGTGCCTCTGTGGTATTTAGGCCTTTGGAAAAAAAGCTTGTAAACGTGGATTCAACACAGTATGGCCATTTTTCATTGAAATTTTCCACTAAAAACCCACTGAACAATCACCTGGAGCATAAGACAGCGTTGTTTTCTGCGTAAACCAAAATGATAAACCAAAATCAAGCAGCTGATTCCTAACCAGAGTCTTTTATCATATTTTGCTTGAATTTTTAAGTGAGTATTGGCTCCAACAAGGTCCTTTGCAGTTTAAGGTTCTGAGTATATGAGTATATGACTAACTAAGGCCAGTATCCAAACTACTGTGTAACACAATGCTATCATGACCCTTTGGGCTATATTATGGCCAAGAGGCTGGCAGGAAGACCTTTTCTATTCCTCCTCGCTAGAAAGCTTTTTTCCCCTCCCAATTTACTCTGTGCTCACGGCCCATCTCTCTCTTATCCACCCACACCCATAAAGGTATGCACACATTTTCTCTTTCCCTTGTTTACTTGGTGTGTTTTTTCTGCAGTATAAGCACAGGCAAAGTTTAATATTGCTCTGGACATCTTGAAAGAATCCAGTGTGGATTTACTGCTGTAAATTCTCTCTGAACATCTCCCTCTCACTCTGTCGCTGTCTGATTTCTGCACAGAGTCGATTCCATGTACTGCAAGCGTGCAGTTTTGACAGCACCAGAAACCGAATCATACAAACAAACCATCCAGATTCCGTCAATGGTATTAATATATTCTCTCACAAGTCTTGCTGGTGTCTCTATACCCATTCCTTCAACGCCCACCACCACCCCACCCCCTCCCCAAAAAATAAAAATCTTTATTGGAGACTATCTAAGGACAGTTTGAAGCACCAGGTTTTCAATGAGCTTATTGTTAGCTTTAAAGAGTTTGTGTGAAATCTGCAGCTTTACTGTCAGTATGGAAGCTCTGCAGAGTCACTGGGGCTGAACTACTGTATCTGGGGCTGGCTGGTCGTGTATTAAATTACAATACTTCTCTTTTTCTTTTATTTTTCTACACATTAGCTAAATGCACAAGACGTAAGTACTGGGTGTGGAGAATTTGGAGGTGGTTGGAGGCAGTATGTCATGAAAAATTGATAGCAGTGTGCACTTAACTTTTCCAACACTGACATATAAAGGAAAGGAAAGTTTGTGTAAAAGGCTTGGGACAAAAGTTTGTCCCACAAGTCCTGCAGCATGTTTGCTGCTCTGTTCTTTTTCTTTGAAGGCACAGGCTGTCACATTGTAATGCACAGTCACTGTAATAGTATATTGAACATACGGAGACCCATCAGTGAACTTTTGAACTAGAAAAAGGCCTCCGCACCCATTCCACCTCCATTATCAGATGGTGTGAGAAATTCCACTGATCCTTCTTAAATATAAAAATGTTTTAATGACATTTTGTAAATACTGGTCCTTCCTCAGTTAAAAAATATAGGAAATACAGATGAATCCCTTTTTGTGAATAACACAGAGTAGCATCCTTGCATAAATATGTTTAACCCACCTACCTCTAAAGAAGTACAAATGGTGTAATGCAAATTAGAGACTCCTCTGTAGAGCATGATGAATAGTAAAGAAAGTAATTTTCTCTCGAGCCTCTTCCCAATGTTTTAACACCATCCATCAAAACAAATTTTGTACCAAGTGATCTTACAGTAGTTCAAGTCACTCCTGTTCACACCACTTGACTCCAGCATATTTACTTTTGTCCTAAATCAGTTTTCCCTGTTTCTCTAAAAACAGAGAAACTAGTATATTGAACATTAACCAAACCTATGATGTGGGCAGTATACTGTATAGCCAACAGTATGTCCACAGAAATGTTTTTTTTGCAGCATGTTAACAAAATCACCACAGCATTAGACAACAAAAATCTCTTACTGCATATTTTTAGACTGTTGATCACATTATTTTTAGTATTCTGCAAAATTAGAAGAAAAATGCATGTCGTGATGTTGCTCTGAAGTAGTTGCTTGATTATATAAAGGACAGTATGTATCTGATGCTCTGATCAGGCCTAATTCAAACAGAGCTAAGTCAAGTTAATTTGTGCAGCTTGACTGACCCACTTTGAGTACCTCAGGGTTCCATCTTAGGCCACTACTGTTTTTGATTTACATGAATGTACCACCAAGGGCCTGCAAAAATGTACTGCCTCTTTTATTTGCTGATGAAACGTCTTGTTGTTTCACATGAAGATTTTAGCCTACTGATATGACAAACGAATGAAGAGCTACCATCTATTTCTGAATTGTTTTCAGATGTAGGAACTCTCTCAATGCAAGCAAATCTAATTTAATGATATTTTGCAACAAAAGTTAAAGAAACAAAAAGTTAAGAAAAGAGAAAAACTAAATAATTATAGGCAACATTGAAATAACTCAAGTTCCTTGCATTCAATTTCTAGGAGTCACAGTAGGAATTATATAGAAATTCATAATTGATCTTGTCGATAAATAGACTATAAAGTCAATTAGTATCTTGAGTAGAATTGGTTCATTGATTGATAATTTCTAATTTCTCAAATTTCAAACCGTAATTTATCCTAGTATTATGTACTGTAATCCTGTTTTGGCCTCCACATGTCTTGCTTAAAGATGTGGCTCAAATGCTCATCATCATCAGAAAATACAAAAATCTATCAATTTTAAATGCAAACATATTTGAGTTTTGTGTACTGTAGTATAAATATGAACACCTAATTCATGACTTGCCAAGTGCTTTCCAATGTCTTTCAAATTTTCATTAGACTTTCATTCATATTTCTCAAGACACTCTAAGGACTTTCCTTTTCCATATTGTCAGACTTCCCTGAATCAATATTCATTACAAAACAGAGGGACATTTCTTTTGAACTATCTACTTCCATCAGTACAATCTACATTATCGTTGTTCAAAAAAAACCTGATGATTTAATCTAATCATGTAACTACCAAAAACACTAATTTACTAGCAAATGCTTGATGGATTTCATTGTAATGAATTTCAATTTATAAGCGTGACATACTATGGAAATTGTCTATTTCTTTTCATTTCGTATTACTGCTTAGTCTTGAAGCTTTGATGAATCATGCAGTCCTTGCTTTTTTCTCTTTATTTTCCTCTAAGCATGACTGTTGATATTTATATAGAGGTTTCCTCTTAAGCCATTCTTGGCTTCCAATCCTTTCTGCACAATGTTCTTTTTTCAGTTCTTTCTGTCTCTTTTTTTATATTATGTGCAATTAACTAAACTAAGCAGGCTCTGTAGCCTCCTGTTTGCACTCTGCAGCTTGCCACACACACACACACACAGCACAATGCTGTTTGGTTACAGTTGGTAAATCAAAGCTGATGTCGTTTTCCCACTCACATACACTTAATGGGGGTCTTTTATGGAGTTTTTCATTTAGAAATGTGATGGCAACTGGAACAAAGATGGGGAATGATGGGATTGCTGTTTACAAGTATTGCAGGTACAGGCAGGTGCAGCTGAAAGTACAGCAGGTGCAAGCACTTGCTTTACAAAAAGCAATGGGAGCAGCTGAGTGGGCTCAAAATAAGCTGAGTTCATGTCAGTACTATTAAGATGTATCTTAATAGACTTCATCAAAGTCTCAACTCCGGTGTTTAATTTTCCAGACCGACCCCCTCCACACTGTTAACTCGGAGACCTCTAGAGAAGGTTCTTTAGATCAGATAACTAAGAGAATGAATGCTGTTGATCATTGTGTCTTTAAAGTGACCAGATGTCCTGCCACGGTCTACAGTAGTGTAGAATATATGAGTCACTTTACTGCCATCTACTTATGTTGCTCACCACATTACGCAGTCAGTCATCACGAGAATGCAATTACACCCACTCCCCCACAGTTCCTATTAATAGCCACAGAGAAATCATCAATGTGACATGTCCATGACACATCGCCAAGTTTTAATCAAATGACTGTGGCACGAGAGTGGTTCCAAACATAATACACCCAACAATTCACATGAGGAATAACCACAGTGCTTCAGACATGAAAACCATTAAATAAACACAATCACGCTGTTTGTAAGAAATAAAAAAAAATAAAAAAACATGGCCGCCCGTAGAGTGGTATTGAGCATTTACACACAAACACAGCTTTCACATTTACACCTTCTCCGTGTTGGCTTAGTAGAAATGTCACACCTTTGTGATGAAATGGTGGCGATCTAACACCTTCATCTCCGGATCCGTGTGTTGGGGCATCCTGGGCGACACACAGCCACTCCCTCCTCCTCACAGCTGATTTGCAGCAGGTCGAGCCAGAGACCTGCTGACTAGTAAGAGGCAGGGTCATTAGGCCAGGTGGTGCCGCTGTGGTACCCACTGAGAAGCACATGTCTGGCATTAACACCTACAGACTGGACTATAGATTAGTGCACTCAGATCATTAATCATTGTTCCAGTAAAATACAATGGGGACTTAACCTGCTATCATGCACACGTTACCATGTAGTAGCTCTACTGTCACAAATGGAAATGGCTGGTGACAGCTAAAGCGTTAGAGAGGCAGACTTGTGACTGCTTGCTGCTGTGGCATTGGGCAAAGTACTGTTCTTTCAGGTACACTATACAGCTCGTAAGTGTGAAGGCTTGTATACATGTTAGAGAGTGAGCTTGGTTACTGGTGGGGAAAAACACTCAACAAGCCCCAATTTGGGGCTCTCATGTCTTGCCATTACATTCAAGTCACAGAACTAAGCATCCATTTTTCTAAAAAAAATAAACACCGAGTGATTTCTGAAAAGCCCAGAAGGTCACTAAATAACACTTACCGCTGCTCTGAAGATGTCTCCAGTATCCTTTAAGACTGCTCTAATCACCTGGATGAAAAAATATTTTGTCCACTGCATGAAAAGATATGTTTTTTAACCTGTTTTCCAAGAAGAGACTCCAGTGTAATAGTAACCGATAAAAGGAACAAACTGGGGCTAAGCTTTGTGAATGGAAACCAAATCATTAGAAGAAGTTCAGGAGTTGAAGTTAGCAGGTATGCAGTGATGACTATCAGCGCTGACCCACCCCAGATCTCCAGCTCCAGTTGAGTGCCAGTTTGGGTGTTGCATGCCAACAGCTCATGGAGACAACCTCTCTCGACGTTAACTGACGAGAACCGGATCTAGATCCACTGGGGACACATGAAACAACTCTCAGCGCCGTCTAAGACTTGTGAGATGAAGATGACTCTGGATTTGCCTGCCAAGTGCAAGAGTAAACCAGTTCTGTGAATGACAATGGGGATCGCTGTGTGTCAGCTTGAATGATTTCAGGGAACAGATGCACCGTACAGATGGGCATTGGTCTTTTTTTCATTAGCAGGCATATGAAGCGAGCTCTCAATGTGTCCACCGGGCTTTTAGAAAGCTTGCATTTATAATATCATTCAGACTGGCAAGTGGAACGTTTAGGACTTGCCACATCTTGTCTGTAATAACCCAGGCATTGTTTTGGAACCTATACTGAACAAATTCAAATGATAATGCTTTCTGCTACATAGCAGAGAATTACCGAGAAGACTTTAGAGTTCAAGTATTTTTTATGGGCAGCTCTTCCACTGGGCATCAGTCCTGCTTTTCTTAATTAATAGAAGGGAGACAGGCTTGAATTTCATTACACAGTGTGCCTGTCTGAATAATTTGGGCTTTCTGTGAGGTTGTGATCCCATCACCACGATGTCCTTTTACATTGGTGATCTGTTCTTTATTGCTAAGTAGCTGGCTATTACCAGAAGGTTTTAAAGACGGTGCATTATTTCAGGACCACTTTGGCCACATATATCACATATAGCATTTTTTTTGTACTTGTGTCCTGCACTGTGTTAGCGTGGGTGATCTGGGAATGATTTTAAAGCAGACCGCAGTGCAAACACACACACAGCTCTTCCTCTTCCTTCCTCCCTTGATTCCAATGTGTGTATTTTTCGAACACTGAAGACGCTTTTAATATTTACGCGTAAGCCACCTCGTCCAATGCATTGGTAAACACCACTCAGTTCTTACAATAGAAACGTCCTCGATCAGATTACTGGATTTGTTCAGACCCATAAAACAGAAACAACTCCCCATGACTACACACATACAAAATGTTCCATCATTCCTGCCGTTGCCGTTGTGGCCTCTGCCAGGCTGATTAGGTCCAGGGCCTCTAAGCCATTACAGCATTGATTGGAATCATATTTTGTTGCAGGGGCGGCAGATGCTGATCGACAAACGAACTCCCAGGCATGTTCCACATATGGTAGTTGATGTGCTTGCCATTAATTAAATCACCCTGGGCCTGAGACCGCCAGTGGATGATGGCTTTTATCTGAGGAGCGTAAATCATCAGCATTGTGGGAAAAATGCAAATGACGCCTAAGCGAAGTGTGCTTGTCCCCTGAGTGTTCTTTGATTTGATGGAGTTATTCCATACAGCTCTGTCACTATGATTAAGACTCCACGTCCCTGTACTGCAGACACAGAACAATATTTACAGGTCTGTATTTAATGACTTTGGGCTCTTTGGTTTAAACCCCAAGCAGATTCCCACATCAATGCTGTTATTTGCCATTGCCCTGCCCAGTTGTCTGAAGTAAAGATTCTGTCCCATGGTCGCTTTGTAAATTAGATGATAGACTCATGTATCACTACATGTTTTTGGCCTTAACCAGCTGAGTCGTGACTCTACTTTTATCCTTGGGAGTTCAGGGCTGGTCCTGACACAGACAGACCGCTCCCATAAATTCCAGCTGTTGATCCTCGCCAGGCCATCAATCTCTTTCTGTTGTCTCAAAAGGGCCGACTGACTAATGGAGATGAGACTCAAGATTTTTTTTTTTTATCTCTTTCTCGCAGCGAAATTGATGCCTGAGCCACGAAACATGAACCCAAAAGCTAACCGTTTGTGAAACGCTCATCCATCCCAATTTTTTTTTTTTTTTACCAGATTCTCCACCTGTTACTGAGGGTTCTAAATTATGTACAGTAGCCAAGTATGTAAGTATGTGAGTCTATCGGTGTTCCTTTTCCCTCTCTGATTCTCTCCTGTATCAAGGACAAAGAAGAAAATGTTTCTGACATTTTCATCTGTTTCTATCCTTTTATGTGCTCATTTTTAAACTTCTCATCGTGCCACTCAGATGTATCTCTCCTCAGTAACCACAGCTCAGAACCCAACCTCACTTTCTCTTTTGTATGACTTCATTTAAAAGCGAAGTAACAGACAGGTTTTTTATCTAGTTACTTACTGCAGTGTTACAATGATATCCTTTCATGTTTGAAAAATACTGACACCAGCAAGCGGTCAGCTCTGGTAAGTTCGACTTTTCCTTTATCTACAGTGAGGCAGCAATAAGGATGTGCTCATACTATTATACGTTTAATTTGATGAATCAAAGGTTGTTTGATTGTCTAGCCAGCTGTTGCAAACACAAGTTGAGTAACTATCAGACTGATGAGTGAAGCAACAGGTTGTTGGGTCACCTGCTGGTCAAACTCATCAGCCGCCCCTTTGCTTAACTGACCCACTTGTTCATATGCGTCACTGTCAAATTTAGCATGTGCTCCTCTGTGCTTTAAAAATAAGGCACATCTCCTGTTTAAAGCCAGTTTCTGTCCAGTCACCCTACAGCCACCCCCTGTTGACTTAAAAGTGAAAACATGGCAGTGGCATTTTAAAATAAAGCCGAATAGTGTGAACACACCCTCAGGTGGTCGCAGCTGCCCGCTTATCCACCTCTAAAAGCCGGAGCAGGCCAGTTGTGTTAGCTGAATTGGTGAATACAAGTGCAGCATGATAGCTTACTGTTTGTTGCACGGCAGGAACACTTTTTGTTAATTTACAGGAGTACACTCTTGCATAAATGATACAACCGGAACAAGCCATGATAATTTAACACAAGCACCAGAGGAACACATTCTATTTTTAATACAAGCACCCACTCTTTCGGATTCCAATTCATGTATATAATTTATCAAAGACAGATCATGACACGCCTGTGCTTTATACACTGCTTGTCAGCAGTTCTCCGACTCTGTAGAGTAGAGACTCCCCCAAAAACCTGGCCCCATCCGGAGCCAGCTACCACTTAGTCATGGCTACTTAAAGACAGCTCTGATGGACTCCTGTGCTGTCGGCCTGCTAGTTAGAGCTTGCTAACCAGGGCACTCTGAATACAAGGTCAGGGCTAATATACTCCACAAGTCATTTCAGAGTGCTCTCAGTCTATTAGGGAGCAGAGCTGAAACAATGAACTGTCAGTATTCAAATATATGTGTCAAATAAATCTGTATGGAGGGCATGTCACTCACATGTACTCACAGGTGTTTGGGAATGAATGTTTACATGCTTGCACATAGTAACACGTAGGTCCACTGTGGTATGTGGGAGGACACATGCTAATATATGGTAGTAAACGTGTGTTAGTGCTGATGTTATTGTGTGGTTGGGGAATCATCAGGGAATCCACGCCTGGTTGCACACCACTACCCATCTGTCCACAGGGCCTACTGATCAATGCTTAGAGAAGATCTGAGCAAGCAGTGGGATTTTTTTTTATGGGGCAGACATTCCCACATTTATCACTCACCTGCTACTCCTCCACGTGAGCCCACTCTTTGTTCAAATCGCGGAGATTAAACTAAATAAATGGCTGCATGAATAAGTGAATGATTTAATCTCTGCAGTTCTCGCGCCATCGGAGTACCAATGAAATAACACGCTCTGATAGATGGCCAGGGCTATGAAGTCGTAAAGAGGACATAAAAGAGGCCATCAATGTAATATTTATCGCATTTGCAAATACAGTCCTGCTACCATTCCATGACTCATAAGCACAGCTATTTAGGATGACCTCTCATCATGCAATATTCATCTTTGTGTCAGAGATAAACCCTTACCCGTGCTTCAAGCCTTGACTTCAAGCATATTCAGCTGATCCTAGAGAAGGCCATGGGTTGAATAGTGAGTAAAGAGCATTAGGCTCCCTCCATAGGCGTCTTTCTATCTGGAATAGAAGTGGGCCACATTAAATCAGTCTTGGTGGAGATGGCGGATTAGCTTTGTGCTGATACATGCTCTAAGTAAGAGAGTGTTAGGGAAAACACTTTGCACACAGGAAGGAGGCAAACACCTCATTTTCCCTCCTCCTCCTCCTCCTCCTCCTTACCCATTGTCATGGCAACCGGATGTCTGCAAATATGGGAGGGCTACGGTGTGTGTGTCTGTATTCCCATAACTGCATTGGGTTTTTCAGTATGTGTGTGATGTAGGCCTGTGTGAAGGAAAGTCTCCAAAGATTTGTGTTTTGAGGCTGGAGATTGCCTTCTGTTTCCGTCCTGAGTCCCTCCAATCCTTCTCTTTCTCTCCCCTCTTTCAGCCTGACGCTTCTTTTGTGTCACTTTTCTGTGACATGTATGGCATGCATGCGCTCTCTTGTTTGTTTTTTTTCCCTCTTCTCACACGCTTTTGCTCATTCCTTAGCCACGCTTTTGTTTTTTTCTGATCTGTTCTCATTCGACAGCATTGGCAGCGTTGCTTTCCCTGTAACGTACACGCCGCAGAACAAAAAAGAGCTGTATTGTGGTTGCTAGGATACAGGGGGACAAGGAGCATCTCTGAAGAATTCCTCTATTATGAACTATCACATTGTATGGCCTTTAGCATTAAGGAGCTTTTGAAGTCTATTACTATGTAATACTTATTTAGAAAAGCAGAAACTCTTGTGCTGTGACGTTGTAGCCTACTGCTGCGCCCGGTATTACACACCTGCTTCTCATTTTTAAGTGGATCCAGATGAATGAGGCCAAGCCCGCGTCCGCTTTCTTGCAACCCTTTGGCATTTGCACTGTAACCATTTGCCCCCTGTAAGCCACACCTGCTGTATCTAATGGGTATATCCTGCGGAGATCGGTGGTTATATTGTCTTTCCATCAAGCTGCCGTGACACACATTCAAGCTCCACTGACGATGCGGGACAGAAGGAGGGAGGTGGTTACAAGCAGTGTGATGATAGCAGGTCAGTGGAGCTAACATCACACTGCAGGGAAAGCCCAGTGAGCAGTGTGATGGTGTTTACATTCATTCACCGGGCGGCAGCGCATGGAAACACATCCTTACCCATTCAATATGGTTAAAGCAAACACCTCTATCTGGACCATCAAGCATGATTTATATGTGAGAGTGTGAGGATTCCAGCCTCTCAGGGGTGCATCCCTTTTTCCTCTTCCTTACCTTCCAGAGGTCACTGGCAAATTGGTGATGTTGTGCACCTTACATGCATATATTGTCTGTGCTCCAATTAGATTTGTCGTCTAGACTGTAGTGTCGTGTTTTTGTATGTTTTTGTATTGTTCGTATTGTATTTTTTTCCCCAATGTTGGCTTTGAGTCATACCTTTTTTCCCCACTTCAGCTGTTGGGCTTTTTTGGGCTTTATTTCTCCACATTTTGTGGTGAATCAATTTACCAAATGTTGATATTTTGTTTAATCCTGTATATTGAAAACAATTTCAGTGGAGAAGGAGATTGTGGAAGATTGTGGTTATGACAAATAAATAATGGTAAATAAAGAAAACATTAACAGTTGGACTGTGACAGGATGTCAGCTCCATTCACCGGGATTTGGCCCATCTACCACCCACACACCCTTACGTTCCACCGCGCCACATGAAAACCACAATATTTTATATGCAAAAGAAAGAAAACAGCCTGTGAAACTGAGCAGCAAGCTTTAGTATCTTTAGTATATTTACAAGAAAATCCTGTTGGACATTTGACAACGTTTACATTTAAGATCAAGTCTTAAAAGAATCTTCAGCTCCCTCTGGAAAACACTCTGAGCACTCATCATACAGGCTTTAAATACACTTTGTCACTTGCAGAACAGTTTGCCTTTCTACAGTCACTTGGTTTGGATTAAGAGTCTGCTGTATGCAGAGCCACCCTGGCTATTCCCAGGATGCATTTACAAGTTAACAAAGAGACAGAAGGAGCCGGCACAGATCCAATATGACCGACCAGTGACATGGCTGACCAGGTGTTAGACACATCATACGCTGCCTCTGGGCCTGCTTCGTCTGCTTTCTCCTCACAGCCCATTAGGCCCATTCCGGGAGAGGGAGCATAATGCAATACCCTGGACAGTACTCATAAAGAACACATGCACATGTACGCACACAAACACATGCACTGCTACATCTGTACTGTGTGTCATTCCAAGGCGCAGCAGACTGCGCCAAAGGCAGCAGGTGTGTAGCTGCTAAAATCTGCTGTGTGACGATGGCGGGTGCCAATCTTTCATAGTCGCACAGTCACCCAATCACGTGGAATAATGTTGTGACATTATGATGACATAGAGAGAGAGAGAGAGAGAGACAGAGGGAGTTTGGAGGGTGGAGGGGGGGAGAGGGTGACGAAGGCTCTGCCAAGTAATCCGTTACATCTGCATCCAACACATGGAGAGTTTGGATGTTTGGAGTTTCTTTTGACTTGATGGAATTGGCGAGACAGCGGATTTGTGAGTGAGTGTGCGAGTTGTGTGTGTGTGTGTGTTGGTTAACCACACGAAATGACTCACAATGCATCTGCACAGGCATCAACCTCTCAGAGGAATAGAAATAGAAAACAGAAATTGGATAGCATGTCTTTGCCTCGGATGTCTCCACAGTGTGAAGTTTTACAAAGCGAGTTGTGCTACCTTCTGTAGTGAGCAGCATATGGTATATGTAAAGAGGAATACCATGCACACACACACACACACACACACACACACACACACACACACACTTTGGTATCTGATGCTGCTGAGAGGGCTGATAGCCAGAAGAGTTTTCTTTAAAGAGTGAATAGTCAGGCGGGATGATTTATCAGTGAATACTCTGTCGCTCCCACTCTCTGCGTCCCTCCATCTCCCTAACCCCCCCCCCCCCGTCTCCCCTCCTCCCTCCCTCTGTCCCCTCCACGTCCCTCAGTGTAAAATATGAACGCGGCAGCCCTATAAATCTGGATGGGAGATAATGAGAGTTGGTCCCCTCAGTCCAGTGGGCCACCAGCCAGTCTCGGTGCCAATGACATCATCCTCAGGGAGAGCGAGTAGACTGATGAGCGTGGTGACACTGTGCCTTTGCTTCTGAATGAGACACACACTCGTACAACATGCACACACACTTCACCCCCTCTCTCAAGTCCTGGCACATGATAAAGTGTGTGTGTGTGTGTGTGTGTGGTGTGTGTGTGTGGTGTTGGGGCTAGGTGGTGTGCAAGGACACAGGGCTGGACTTTTAGGAAGAGATTATGATTAAGGCTGGGAAACATCTTAATTTTGCTAATGTTAATATGACAGTCTGTGTATCATTGACAAATCAATGTATTTTTATACCCTTCTTGGAGTATATTCCCTATTTTACATTTAACAGGCAAAGATCAGAATCAGACACTATCTGGTCAAATAACAAGTAAACGAATCTCACAAATCTCTGCCCAGTCACACCAGCTTTTGTGACCTGATAGTTGTGGCATGGCAGTTTGCTCCAGTCCCACCAACCGGTGGCCTGCAGGTGGTTTTTGTTTTTATTAGTGACATTCTTTGACAACTCTTCAATGGATAGCTCTGAAAATGTGCTCAGGCCTTCGTAGTGCTGAGAGGATGAAAGAGTTTGTCGGTGGTGTTCCCCTGACTTTTCCTGTGGCACCACCAGCAGTTTTGACTTTGACTGTGAATTATCTCAAATTCCAAACTTGGTACAGACACTCGAGGTTTCCGAGGTGACTTTTCCTCTCAGCATTATCAGGTTGACATTTATGTTTTTTGATAGAAGTCTCCAGAAGTCTTGGATGGATTGCCATAACAACGCTGCACCTTTAACTTCAGTGCTATAGACACATTTTGGTCAGTAAAATTATGACACACAACCCTAATTGTGATATTAGATTTCGTCGCCATCACTCAGCCCAAATATGCTCTGCCAAAAACAGTTTTGTGTTGTGTTGGGCCTGAATATCTGATTTTTCTGCAAACAGTTGAAAGATTCTGCTTATGCCGTGAGATGAGTTTTCAATTCAAACCAAATTACTTCAATCAAGTCTCATTTTCTTGATGCAAATGGAGTGATTTGCATTACTTTGTCTTGTTCCATAATTGAAAATTACTGAAATAAGGAAACTTCCACAGGAAACAAATGGAGTCATATTTTTTCTCTAGTTTTAAGAGGTGTAAAAGACATGCCTGCAGAGAAGTCCATGTGCACGTACACATACACACACACACACACACACACACACACAAACACAAACACCAAACATTGCGCTTCCCTGTCTCTGTGCTTTTCCCCCTTCTCCCACTTTGTCCTTTCTGTGTGTCTTGTTTGCTTTGTATCTACAAAAATAAAACGTCTGAATGAATAAGAATAATAGACAGTAGCCCCAGTACCACAGTCACTGACCTTGCTGATTACTTTCATGCTTGACAGACCCTCTTTTCTGCTTCTTCGTCCGCCGTCATCGAGCACAGTGCCACGCACATGTTGGAGGCAATGAGCTGCGATCGAGCTCGACAGTGATTGCATTTATTGGTTCAGAGCAGTCACAGTTATGACACCTCAACTCCTGATTCTCCGTCCACAATTCATTGCAGTTGTAGTTAAAAGCGAGCCTTAATGATTTTTGTCTGTGGAAGTAGGATTTGTAGAAAAAAGTGCTTTTCATGAATGGAGGGATTTTGAAATGATGAGTCACAGAAACAGAAACAGTGATGCTGTGCAGGTTTGGCATTTATTCAGCTTTATTTAAGTCAATTCCTTGTCAAGTTCCTTTGTTATTTATATTCTGGTGATCTTTGTACACTGTAGAAAACAGTCATTATATAATTACAGAAAAACGTACGTGCTGATTCACTGCATTGCAGTTACAGCTGTGCAGCTATGACATTATTTCACTGTTAAATGGACTCTAATGCTTTATCTTCTAATATGTCAACAGAGCAGCTTTATATCTGCTGTAAATGTTTCTTTTTAGATTTAAGGAAGGCAATAAACATGTTTTCAGTTGCCATCTGTCACTTTAAAATTCTTTATCTCAGCTTCTCCATATTTTGTGTCATTAAGTGACACAATATTTGTAGATTTATACCCAGTGGCATGCAGTGAAATGTAAAACACTTTACCTGTGGTTTATGTTACATGCCACCAATCCTGCTACTTTTTAGTGGGTTAAATAAAATGTGAATTGATCGCAGCCCAAAGATGACGGTGAAGCGTCAATACAGAGGTGCAAAGTGTCTCATATCCAGTTTAGCATGATTTACACTTCTAGGAAGTCTTTATAAGCGAAAGGCTTCAAACTGTCTTTGAACCTGCAAGTAAATTCAATTTTATGACCTCAAACCCTCAATCTGACATCAGCTGACCTTGGATGCCCTGTTAACAACAAGTGGCTCAGGTCATGTTGTTCCACTGTCTTTGCAAACTAAACACATATAGGCAGACAAAGATGAACAGTTCCGATCTGGAGTGATGAAGTTAAGAGGAAATGATGAGTGAAAGTGAGATGGGAGGATAGAGAGAGCAAAGAGGACGTGCAGATGTAGAGGAATGAGAAGTGAGGGACGTGTCATTGACGGCTACGCCCCACCCTCCCTCAGCAGGTGTCAATATGGTCGTCCACAGGGCCAAACACTCCTGATAGATGCTCCAGTAAGACAGAGGGCTGCTGGGGCGTGAAGGAGGCCATCAATATCCTCTCTGCACAAGTCCCTCTGTCTACTTCTGTCTATATAGCTCTCTCTTTCTCTTTGGCCCCCCATCCTTTTCCATCTGTCCAACCTCACTTGTCCTTCTCTTTTACACACATCCGCCTCTCCTCTCCTTCCATCATCCACACCTCGGCACAGTTTAAAGGCAGCAAATCACTTAAATGCAGTTCCCGACTTATATGGTCAATCCTCCCCTCCTCCCTAAAATATTTATCTCCCTCTTCCTCTCAACTCCCCTCACCTCCCAGGAGGTAAGAGAAACCACCTATAAATCTGACCAAGGGCCCTTAGGGTTGATGGAAAAACGATGGGATCTCTTACCTCCTCCTCTTTTTTTTTTTTTTACAGACCTTCTCTTTCATTCGTCCACCCAAAATCCCTCCTTTCCACCACCCCTTCTGTCTGTTTTTCTTTTTGCCCCTTATCATCACAGTCAGGCTGTTGTGTGTGGGGACTAATGTGGGAAACAAACACCCACAGTGTGAACAGTGTGTCCACCTACATGCAGACACTAACAGGCACCCATACACACATGTTGCAAGTACGAATATGCGCTCAGTTATATATTATAACCAACTTTAACCCTTTCATGCATGAATTCTGATAACCTCAGTCAGGAGTGTTTTTATTCCTCTTTAGGCACCAACCCATATTTTATAAAGATATATTTACATGTCCAGTAGTTGAAATATAGCCAGTGATGCATGATGTACACTTCAGTGAACATGTGATTAGTCATAATTTCCTCCCAATATAAAATCAATACTTAGATGTTACTTGGTGTCCCCATATGTTTCTTACCTGCCAGGGTTTCTTTTTCTAGAAGGTTCGAACAGAAGAAAATGAGCAACTTGGTGTTTCTGTCTGTCTGTCGGCCATCTTGGCTTCACTCTGAGTGGATGAGATGATGCAGCAGCTTCACTGTAGCGGCTGATGTGCAACTACGCCATCAAAACTCATGCATATACAAGAAAACAGCATTTGAAGAGCTGCACACTGTAGTGACCTCTGTGCATGAAAGGGTTAAAGAACTTGAACCCCCTGAAAGGCTTGTTTTTGCGGATCTCCAGTGGTTTTACTTCTCGCCTTGCTGCAGTGATGTAGAAATGTACTGCACTACACCGTGACATCACTGGTGCATGTGGTTAGAAGTGCAAAAGAGCACAGCCTTTGAAGCTGGAGTAATCAGTTTATTTTTGGTCTTATTGGTCAAAAAATCCTTAATAACCTTTGGACATGTTGTAATTCAAGCGGTCTGAGAGAAAACTAGCCTTCTGCACCTCCTCTTGGCTCTGCTCTGAGGCTCTAGAAAATGTAGCTCATGACAGTAGACCTTTGCCAATCACAGGTCCTGTCAGAGAGATAGAGCGTTCCTATTGGTCCTAAAAGAGAGGCTGACAATAAACACAATGAAACACCAGTGCACATCGGCGAAGCGTTTCAATACATCCTTATACTGCGTATGTGCATGTACCATGAAAGCAGGTGATGAGTGACTGTGTTGTTAATAGTTGAGGCTCCTGCTAACAGTAGCCATGGGCTGAGGCTAATTCCAGTTCATGTTTACATAGCTAACGCTAGAGTGCATCATCTCAAAGGGCCTTTACAGGTCCACACATTTGCAAAGAAAACAGTATGGTAATTCTCATAGAAAGGCCGTATACAGTATAACAGCAGTGGGATCACAAACACCATCGTTTGAAGCTTTTAACTTAGTTTTCATGCACGTGTAAATGTGCGTGCCGCTGGACCGTGCTCGTCTGGTGGGAGGGGCTTAGGACAGAAAGAGTTCTGGCTTTTCCAGAGAACTGCCTCTGCCAGCTTTAATTGAAACCTCCAATCAGAGAGGGCCAAGAGAGGTAGCTTTTCAACCTGGTGTTACTCTGTTCATTGTTCATTTGCTATTTGAAGTAAGTGACTCTCTTACCAAATGGTTAATCCATCCTTTCTCTTTTAACAGACATGAACAGAAGAAAGAACACATGGTAACTTGCACCTGTTGTAATGAATGTTGGTGATAGATAATATTAGCTATAGATAAATTCATGTTCAAATTACCCAAAGGCCAAAGTGTGACTTTTTGCTGTTGTCTGGTTCATGTGAACAAGGTGGGGAGTCGTCACTATCCAGTCACCTGGAGGCTTTAGTGCTGAATCAGGACCTTGAGTATTTTAAGCGAGTAGCTCATGAAAGATGAGATGTGTAAAAGTCAGCAGACCACATCCGTTGTTTTAGTGTGTGGAGTTCACACACCATGAAGGTCTCAGTTCAGTCAGAATAAAAATGTTGTCACTGTTTCCGTCTCTCCATTACCTGCGTGTGTTCTGCCTACTCTACCATGATCAAACGACGAAGGCTCTGAGATGGATGTTAGAAGAGTGAGATTTGTTTCTTTATCCCAGGGGAGGGTTACTTTAGTTCAGCAGCAGACCCTGGTCCCCTGTCTTCATTGCCTAATCATCTGGAGACCCCCTACAGCAGCTAAGACTGCCACAGAGGAAAGTAGCATTAACTCAGAAAGATGCACACAGACTTTACTCACTGTCTTTTGTGGCAGATTCATTGCACAGAAATTAACCACTTGCATTCACTTGGTAGCACAAAGGAAACTCAGAAAAATCCTCAGCAGCAGCAATAATCCAGAGAGCAGTGTTATGAATCTCCCACTGCAGTACGATGTGCTTGCCTCAAGCATCAATGGTCTGGGAGCCACACATACACACACACACCCTCATAAACACACACACACACACGTAGATTTCCTAAATAGACAGGGGATGCATCTTGACAAGTGATGGCTTTTTACTCACCACAGAATGACAGTGTTTGTCTGTAACTGAAGGTCGTGCTGAGATCCCTGCGCTCGCGTCACACCGAACCGCCCCCTGCTTCTTCTACACGCAGCCACAGGAGCAGACTAAAAGCTTTTTTTTTTTTTTTTTTAACCATTTGTTCTGACGCACCTCGTTTTTGAGCTCCCAAACCAGTAAAGCTGTTTGTTGTGTTCTCACACCGTCTTCTTCCACAAACACTGATGGTGATGCCTGGATTTCCAACACATGCTGTTTGATGTCAGACGCCTGCTGTTTCCCTTTGAAGGAGGAAATATTATGAAAATTTTTTTGACAACAGGCTCCTTGTTATTGCACTATTTTGAGGTGCTAACTACCTGTCTGGTCTTAATAAGTGTGCAATAAATCTACAAGCACCAAAGGCTGGAACATTATAAAATATTTACCATGACGATATGATGTCACTGAGAGAGGAAATGTCTTTCCTGCTTAAGCATCTCACTCTCTTCCACTCAAGTGCTCAGTATAAATGTTACATTAAAGGCACAGTTTGGCATTTTTTCCTCTCTCTATTTCTTGTAAAGAGCTAGGAGATGATAAGAAGATTACTGTCACTTGTGTCTGTGCATTAAATATGAAGCTTAGCCTAGCTTAGCATAAGCACTGGAAACAAGGGGACACAGCTAGCCTGACTCTGCCTGAAATAAAGGCAGGATCCACCTACTAGAACATTTTAAAGCTCACAAATTAACACGATATAACTTGCTTGATTATCCATACAAAAATCCACAGTGGGAAGAAAAACAGGCAAATCTAAAAAAAAAAAAAAAAAAGAAAACCTACTGTTTTCGTCTTTTGTCTGGTCTCTCTCTCCAGTTGGGAATCAAGATGTTCCACGTAGCACCTTGAGGCCTGGAGCCTGGCCTATTTATATATTTGTTTTGGTTGTCTGCAGCACTTTTTCCCCCTCACTTCTGTGTTGTTTTTTTGTTATTTTCGTTCTGTATTTTTCGTTCTGCAGCACATTTCTCCTAATAAATATCCGCGCCATTGTAGCATGTTTACTCTTGTCAGACTCTGTACTTTTGAACGGTACTTGCACGGCATAAACAAACCCGCTATAACAGGTTATTTAGTGAGCTTTCGATATACTGGTAGGCTACTTTTCTTACCACTGGAGAGAGCCAGGCTAGCTGTTTCTTCCTGCTTCCAGTCATTCTGCTAAGATAAGTTTTTTCTGGCCTCTTCAGACATCAGTGTGGTATCAATGCTCTCATCAACACTTGGCGAGAAAGAAAAAAAGACTATTTCCCAAAGTGCCAAATGATTCCTTTGAGCTTCAGACAATAATTATTCATAAATATCGATCCCATAAAGTATTACCGGTGTTTTTGTACATTAATATGTACAACCAAGCTTTTTCATGTACAATGTGTATAGTGTGCATATGCAGCATACCCTGTGAATGTGTGTGACAGTGCAGTGTTATTAGCCCCTGAAGAGGCAAAGAGGGTTTATACCGCCAGGCTGATGAGTTCTCCTCCAGCTCTGCGCTCTGCAACGCATCTCTACTCAGAAGTGCTTGATCAGCTCCAAGGGGACGCTGCCTATACGCAGGGGGCCTCACTGAAGATAGATTGTGCCAGTCAAGGGGAAGGTAAACTGAAATTGGTGATCGTCCTCATAGATCAGGCTCGAAGCTGCGGGTGTGGGAGTGTGTTCTTGCGATTTGTTCGAGTGTAACTGTGAGTCAGTTTATCTGTGTGCGGTCATGCCTGTGAGTACACACAATCGTGTTAGTTCATCTGTGTCGGCGCACATCTGTGTGAGCTGTACATTACTGTGTGCTTCCCTTTATTGACTACCTATTGACCCAGTCCCAATAAACAAGTCTTTATTTGACTTGAGTTTCCCAATCTGTGCGCCGTCCAACGCAGAACAAACAAACAGAGCTTATGGGCAGTTCCTCGCAGTAAATCCCAAGTCATTTAAAAATGCACCAACTCCCTAAATAAAGTTTTTATACTCTCGCACCTGGGCTGCACAATTTGTATGCCTCATCTCACCTTGCTTTATATAACCTGGTGTGTTTTTCTCAGAGACGCAGCATTCTTGTGAAAAAGCCAAGAACAGTCTTGGCACTAGCTAATTAGCACCTGTACCTCTCACACGTCATGTGAACTGAGGAAAAACAGAGAGGGTGAGAGAAAGCGTGAGGGTAAAAGAGAGATCAGCCAACAGGGAAGGTGTGAGCAAGCCGCGCTCATATGGAAATGAAGGCTTTAATTATGGATGAATACATTACCAGATCAAGGCCAAGGATTTGCTCTCTCTCGTGTATGGTGTGTTTGGAGATGGGCTGATACCAGGGGACACGGCACACCCAAGTGAATATCTGTTGTGTTTACTCACGACCAAGAGGTCAACGTCCAGTTTAGCTCCACTTTTGAAGACCGCTCGCTGAGGCTGTCGTACTGAAATATGCATTGCACAGATGGGTATTGATCTGCATTTGTGGGTCACCATCATCAAGTATGATAAAAGCAGTAGCGGTGTTCAATACGACAGTTCTGCTGGTATATTCTAAACCCAAAGTCGTTTTTTGTTTTCCTGCTTGCTTTTCTCTGTACCTCCTATCTATTTTGCCCTTATATGAGATGACTGTGCAGTTCAGGCAGTTGCTTGGAAACCTTTTCTGTATCTCTTAGGTAGCATAAATAGACCTCTGTATTTGGCTGTGTTTTCACCTCCAAACAAGGCCATGGGATGAAAGCATTTAGTGGCTAAGCACCACCTCACAGATCCACTAGCATGGCTGCGGTCTTAGTCTCATTAGATTACAGATACAGATTAAAAGATACCAACTGTGTAACTCTTTGACTCCACGGTGACTCAAATTAGCATCAAATTCCTCTCCCTCATCTTCAATAGCAGACGCATAATAATTTTAGCTGACGGTGGAAGGCTGGCGGCCGCTTTACACCTCCAGCTGGAAAGCAAATGAGCATTACCCAAGAACAGTTTCCACACTGTAAAAACAGCCTGACCAAGATCGATATGGGCTCCACATAGAGCGCTTTAAATTTAAACAGGCAGGACAAACTAATAGAGCCAATTGCTTTGACTCTGTGGGATCATACTGTAGGGAGTGGGAAGTAAAAAAGACTAATTAAAACAGTAAATTCTCTCCAGGCTTCAGCTGGCCTCCATTGCGCAGTCTGCCATACTATTTGTGTGTGGTTCACCTGCACAGACCTCAGCCACCACCAGCTAAATAGAGCACCTTAGAACAGAGATCCAGATAAAGTTGCAGCACAATACAGTTAGTCATTCTGAGTGACAGTAACAGCTGGATTTTCCCAGTGGAATTGTCTTTAGAGTTCTCCGTGTTCTCAGTTTGACGGTGGTGTGAGCGTGCAGCATAGCATAGACAACAGAAACCCAGTCATAGGACTTGGGTTTTTCATCTACATTTAAATACAAATGAAGAAAAGCATCTAGGAAATGGGAATGAATGAGGAGTTAGCAAGAGTTATTTTTAGCGGCGTCTGTGTCCAGGCATGAAACGGCAGGCAGTTTGATGACGAGAGGACGGCGAGGCTGTGACACTTTGCAACCTGCACAGACTGACAGCGACACCGACCCTTTAAAAGTGCTCTTTCATTCATCAGCTGCTCTGCAAAGCTGTCTTCGCTGCACTCTGCCCATGAGCAAGGTCATCAGGGGGAAGAGAGTGAGAAATGGCAGTACTTTAATGTTTTCAGCATTTATGGGCGTGCTTTGCTGCCATGAATGCAAGGGGGGGGGGGGTTAACCATCAAATAGGCTGTTTCGCCCTTTCTTCACCTAAACAGGACAAGTCATGAGTCCAAGGTTGCTGCTGTTCTAACCAAGTCACTAATTAGCAGTGATTAGATGATGGAGAACCTCAGCATCACAAAACAACATAGCCTCTTTTGGCCATAGCTACGTCAGGGAAGAGAGACAAACACTGACACACCACAGCTGTTTTGGGGCCATCTGTGGAAGCTAAGGCCTGAGGACATGACGCTCACTTTCATCATCATTCTGTTCATTATGCCCAGTCTCTGAAAAACAAACCCATTTAGCAATCTTGTTTGTTTAAAATAATCTTGGAGCACTTTCCTGGAGGTTGCCTACACTCTGCTGGCTCCTGGGGGAAAAAATTGATACTCCATTAACAGTAATTCCTATATATTGATTTAGAGTACAGTACAGTATGCTGTTATGTTTGCATGGGAATAATACGTGTCGATTAACAGCGGAGAATAGAAACGTATTCATATTTACATTAAAATGCATGATGCATGTGAAGCCCGGTATGCCCTTAAATTAAAGGGTCGTTCCTAATGTGAGAAATAAAAATGATGGATAGCACATAATCATAAATCAATGCTTTTTTTAAACTTTAATCAAAATTTTGAGTCTCACCCAGGTTTGCGTGTTCATATTTTTGGCACACAGCATCTAACACACATGGCAGTGATGAATTGAAGCAATATCATTTCTCATTTAGTTTTGTTTTTTCCCTTTGACGCCTGTCTCTACATCATTTTGTCTTTTTATGCAGCTGCATTTGGCTGATGGTCATATTATGCATGGTGGCTGGGTTTCTATTATGTTGCACATGGGTACCGCTCTGCAAGCACATTAGGAGTGAAAAAGCTTTGTTGTTCTTTGCGTTGTTTGTTCATTTTTTACTGTTTTTATTTGTTTTTGACAGAGAGAAAGAGATGCTGAGTCTTGTGTAGCAGTTATTAACATTCTAAATAAAGGGCAGTGATGCTGATATTTGTTCCCATACACACAAGCACAAACATAGACTTTCACATATGTGTTGTCTCTATTAATCACCTGTTGTCTCTCTTTGGTCCTTGTTTAGAATCACAGTGCACACTGTGTGGTGAACCAGAAGGTGAGTGGGCCTCGCCATTCCCCAATAGCGCTTGTCATCGTCATCTCCCGCCTTGTTGTTTTGCTGTTTGGGGAGGGTGGGAAGTGGAGCGGGGGCGACGCTGTGCTGACACACTGTTCTTCAGTCTCCATCTCAGCAAAGCAACGGTGCGGGCCAGGTTTTAGGCTACATGTAGAGAGAAAATACCGTGTCCATAAAGATGGCATCTCCTGGTTTTGTTTTCATGTAATGTCTCACACTGTAAAGTATTCAACAACTGCCCAAACAGTACAGACTGCTATACAGTGTGCTGCAGTCTCTGGTTGGCCAACAAAAGTAGGCTAACTCCAAGAAGGTGCCATCTTTATGCACTTCAGCTTGCCCTGACTGACCTGACTGATTGACAGCATGAAGGCTGAAGGACACATCTTCAGAGTGCTGACTGAACACACTTGCTTCTGCTTCACATCTCACTGAATGTTACTCTTTCTGTACATGCATTTGCATATTTGAGCGTTTGTGTGTGTACAACATGCTTCAGACATGAAGTGCACTTCTCATGCAACTGACTCTCATGTGCAAACCATTCCTGTAACTCTGGTCTTCATCCATTTCATTGCTAAAAACGTCACTTTGCATGGGGGATATTTGGAGGGATGATCATTCCTTTTTGGTCCCTCTCCTCAGCTATTGCTCATCATTATTGCTCAAGTGTTCCACCTATTGTGTCTTGTTTGGTTTCATGTGCGAGTTCATTGTTACTGACATTCTCACAAAACAATAGTGACCAGGAATCGCCTGAAGCAGGCAGCTTTTTTTGTTTTGAATTTAGCAGTGTCAATGTAGAAAATACCCATGAACATGTTCAGTCACTGGCTCATTGACAGATATGATATTTCCCTGTGGACTTAACCTTGTCCAGGAATCAGCCATGTGCCTCTAAGCCCAATAAGCATTATTCTATGTCTCAAAAATCAATGGCGCCCTCTCTGCTTTGCTTGATTGGATTAAGACGTAATCAAATCGAGCGCGATAACTGTGTGCCGGTGACCTTCCCCGCTGAGACAGGCAGAGAGAGGATGCAGGAAAGGCCTGAGAGAAGGACAGGAGATGCGTGCGCATGTGGGTGTGGGTGTACGGTATTTAATGTGTGCAAACGTGTGTGTAGGTGGGCAAAAGCGAGCTCCCAAGGCACCTCTATGCTGTTAGTCTATGTTGCTCAAGGCAGCAGGGCCACAGATTCTCAGGGAGTAGCATGGTGTCCCTAGGAGCCTCCAGAGGGGATACAAGCCCTAACCAGCCGTGTGTGTGTGCGGGTAGGTGTGGTCTCTTCAGATTGGCTGTTAAGAAGGATAAAGAGTATGTGTGTGTGTGTGTCTGCTGGGCTGCGTATGGATTCATTTCCTGGTTTTAAACCCAAGTTTAGACTCAAGTAAATTTAGGCTTAAATAAAAATTAAGCCTATGCTTTTGAAAAATGCAGCATTTTGTGTTGGATATGAACAAGTAAGAAACCATGGTTGAAGCAGTATTAATTGGCCACTTTGGAGTATCAGAGCAAGTTAACACAACGTTGATGTTTTACATTATTGACGCGGTCATAAAACACTTAAGGTAAACTTGCTAGTACATACTTGCTTATATCCACACCCAGTAGGTATGAAGCAACGTTAGCATTTAGTCGCATTTCTGGCCAACTGATGAAACTGATGAAGTCCAATATTCACTCTCCTTTCAGCTAGGCCCTGGTCTCCACCAACTTCTGTGGGAAATATTTCAGCAACCACATGCTCCCCTCTATTGACTAACTAGTAGCTAACTTAATCAGTTTGCCGCCTGGTGCTGGGCAGGTGGATTTATTAGATCTTCTTTTGCTGAAAACAGGCCCTCTTGAACCCAGAAACAAGGCTGATGGGAGCTATAGTAAAGTTGCGGGATGCAAAACCAAAACAAATGGCTGACAGAGGCTAAATCACTGTGTAACGTTGGAGGATAATTCTTTGTGGATTTGTCATCATGAGCAACCTGTTTGGTGTCCAAAATTACATTAAATTCCAAGCCCTTCTTTCTAAATGCATTTACAAGGCCAACCAAGGCTTATTGCCCGCAGGTAATTGCTGTCCTGCGAGAGAGACAGAGAGAAAGTGTGTGGTGTGAGGAAGAAAGATAGAGATTGAAGTGCAAACATCTTTTCTCCTTGCCTTTGTGCAGAGTGCTGAGCCAGGGGCATCACGTCCTGTTGGGGACCCTCACCCCAATAACTCATATTACATGGTTTGTCATACAGGATAGAATCTGCATAAGAGCTTGAGCTGTTGGGGGCACAGCAGCTTAGTCGACATACTGAATGAGTCTTGTAGAATATTTGTGTTTACATGATTTTTCTTTCTGTGGTAACTCTCCGTGCAGGAAAGCCAAAGGTATTGTTCACTGTTCATTTTTTTAAAAAAAACCTGCACCGCTTTACCGCTTTCCTTGGGTTGTTGGGTGAAATTGGCCGTGCCCTAAATTTGCAATGATATACACAAAAAGGCACAGCTCCAAACAGTGGAGAGAAAGGGCCACCCAAAAAAAGGAAGCACTGTGACATAAAATAACACACTTTTATACATCACAGAGAAAAAATGAGAACACACTACTCAGCTGTGTCTGCAAACTATTCACTGCTGCAGAGGAGAAGGAGAAAAAGCAGAGGCCTGAATAATAGCTATTATAGAACAAGGACAGGGAGGACACGTTCATAGACAGTGCAGCCTTAAACATAAACATTATTGATAAGTCTGAGTCACCTTGACAGGAACTTCGTGACTTCGCCACCCCCGCCGACCAACCTTAAAGAGACCCAAAGAATGCTTTTTGATGAAAATGTAGTTAGGTTTAGTCAAGTTCTGACATGTGGTGCCAGTCTCATTTTGCATTACTCATGTGAGGACAAGAAAATCACAGCTGTTTTTGAGTCAAAATAAGAGCGCTGTCCTTCAGCTGATGCGCGGACTGTTTACTCACTGACGGCATTTCATCATTAGCCGAACCTTCACCAAGACCCTGAACCTTACAGTGAGGGTGGGAAAGACAGAAAATGGTTGAGCGATAAGGGGGTTAGAGGGAGGTGATGTGTGGGATTCATTAAGAAGGGCAAATTAAGGAGAGTGGGGAAAAAAGTGAAGGGTGAGTGGGTGACACTGTCTCTCAGAGATGTTTCTGTTTACGTTTTGATGGGAGACATAACCGCTGCCTGGATTATGTTAACAGACTTATTCCAGTGAAGGAATTTTTTTTGTTTTTATGACACCCACAAATTGTATAGAGCTTTAGGTTGATGTTGGACATACAAAACACAGGACTTCAGGCAAAACATTTCTATGGTTGTAATGTCATTTCTAGGAGACAGGACTGGGTGGGAGGATGTACTTTAGAATAAAATCTTCCAGTGAGAAGTCAGAAGAAGAGATAGCGAAGCAAAGACATTCGCAAACTGCTTAAACAAATATAGAATTTCTGTTAACGTATATGCAGAGTTGACGCTTAGCAAGATTGAATGATTTGACAGTTATTTGACAGTTTTCCTCCCCGACCCTGCTCAAAGAATGTGTTGGCAGCCAAGCTTTCACACATAACATACTGAGATCCATTACGGACCAAGCTCTCCAGTGTACAGTACCGTACTTCTATACTTACATTCTGTGCAACAAACTGCACTTTAACACTGTAATTTGCTTACTCTCAGTAATGTTGGGGTGTTGCTCAACTCAAGCTGTGTATGTATTCAAGGCCCCTCTAGTCTTTTCTTCAGCAGAGTAAGGGGCATCTTGGAGTTATAGGTAATATCATTATGGTCTAATGCATATTCCCCCTGTGCCCAGAAACACTGTCCTATATTGAATTGGGAAGCATAGATTTTTAATTTTCAGAAACCCATTTACATTGTATGTTGGCTAGACGAATAGGATGCATGCCAGACCGCTGGCCAAGGTCAGTGTCCAATATAGAGGAGGCTTGTTGGGAGGTGTGAGGGGAGTACTGATGCTGTGCATTATACAAGACAGAGACTCAACAGCCATAATAATGCACTCTGTGCTCCTACAGTTTCCATATGCGCTCTGTCTCTGGTTGTCTAATGAAACAGAATGCTTATGAAAATCAAACAAATACATTTTCTTGAGAAATCACTATAGTCATGTATGATTGATGCTTGTTTTGACCTGTGTCATTTTTGGCCAAAATTGAAATTACCAGGAGAATTGAATCGCTGTTCTGCAGTTCTGCAAGAATGAATTTTTCAATGTTGGTACTGGTAATTTGATCGGTCAAACATCTGTATGGGAAGGCACTTAAAATAGCTCATAACATCACTTAAACTCCAATAACCATACAGGCAGCCATTGCTTAGTCCCACTGCAGTTACCCTGTATCTTGATTTGAATCACAGAGTTTTGTTCAAAAGCTGAGGTTGCAGGACCACCCAGTGCTGGGAGTTATGACAGTCATTTGCCATCACCATAATTGGATCCGTGGAAGAGAGACAGGTAATACAAGCTAGGCTGTCCTCCTTTTCTATAATGTGGGATGAACACAGCACTCTACCACATCCAGGTGCAAATTGGGTAATCACATAGAGGAATCGTCTGAACTTCAATAGCTTTGAGTATCCATCCTAGAGCAGTGTGTTGAAACCTCGGAAAGCTGCAGTTTCTGCTTTCGATGCTCCACTTGGCATATTCAGAGACCTTTGGCCTTCACCTTTACAAGTCATGTCTCTCAGCTTAGGCCCTTGCCAGCAGATCTGGCTGTGCTCCATACACCAAACTGTACACAGTCAAGTAGCCAAGGAGCCCGACGGCCAATAGTGCAACACTGGATTGCTGTGCCATGCCCACATAACGTTCCTGGGGCTTAGTGTTTGATAGGATGGCAAAGCAGCAGCTTTATGTCACTAACAGCCATCTGAGAGAGCGAGCAGGGAGAGTAAGAAGGAAATCTGAAGATTGCCTGCAGCTGTCCAGTGAAGTGGGATTAAGAAAACATGCTATTTAAACAGCGAGCAAATTTTTTCCTTCACCAGGCGGCAGGGAAAAGTGCAGCAGGCAGTCAATCTTTTGAGCTTATCATCAAGTAACCAAAGTTGCTCTCTCAGCTTTCTCGACCCCTCATTCTCTTTTGAGTCCACCACTTATTGTCACTCTACACACACATTACTGACGCTTTAGTCCCCTGCTTTGATGTTTTTACACTTAATATTACCCTTCAGTTCATTGGAAATGATTTTTTAATGGCCCAGGGAGACACTGCTAGTTACGTACGTGACATAGAAAATCTTATCAGGCCTACATAGTGAAGGAGGCCACAAGGAGAACGTTGTGACAGATAGCTGGCACTGCCTCAGATATTACATGCCATCTCTAGCTTCAATTTGAGTGCAGGCATGACAAATGTGTGGGGATGTATCTGTTCTGAAGATTGAAATGGAACAACTTTCTCTTTTTCACACTCTGCTGCCATCTATCTGTCCACCTCTGAGTCACCAGGAACGGCAAATTCAGCGGCTAGAGTAATGAGAAGGCAAAGATACAGACACCTCACTAGAGAGAGTTAGTGAGGGACTCACAGCAGCCTTAGCAGGAGTTCAAATCAGAGGCAGTTCCTGTCTTTGTCTGTCCAACACCATCAGTGTTTTGTTTCTGCAATGTGGCATGAAAAACTCCAGAACTCCCAATCAGGCTGCAAGGTGAGAATAGGAGAGTCAACTGTGTATGCGTGTGTGAGGTGTGTGTGTGTGTGTGTGTGTCTCCCAGGTGAGCAGCTGTCCAGGTTTGGCTGTAATGGCTGCAGGGGGAGCGCATAGGGAGCAGCTTTACTCAGAGAATCCTGGGATAGCGAGGGGGAAAGCTTGACATCACTCCAGGCAAAAGACTGACGAGCAGCAGAAACATCGGGGGAAAGTTTGAACCAACTCAGAGGGGGATGTCTTGGAAAAGCTTTTTTGTGAATGCTCCCATTTATGACTCATTTAAGAAAACACAGCGCGGGCTTGTTGGCAAAAAAATGCAACGAGGTGACTCACAGATGAATATATCTCCAAATATTTGTATCGTTATGGCCCATAAGCATCATGTTCAGATGAAAAGTACAGTCAATAAAATGAGAGTGATTTTTTTGAATTCGTCGCTGCCACTATCTTCACTGTGGCTCATGCGGTTTTATTGGACTCTGGGGGTGATAACAAGAGCAAGTGACCGTCAGCATGCAAATAGTCTCATTACCAGGAAAGCTCCCAGGGGCTGTGGTGTATATCGGCTGGGGAATGTGTCATCACTCTGCTGCTGGTGAAGACATCGTCTCATGATGGCAGTTAGATACCAAACGCTCCACTTGATCATTTGGATAGGTATAAGCAATCGGTAGGAGCAAATATGGCATGTTCTCACTTTGGGTTTGTTGCCAATGTGTGAATAGAATGAAACCTCCGATGTTCTGTAATCATTTTAAACGAGAATGACTCTTTGATTTACCCACCGTGACCAATATGAAAACATTTACTTCAGACACTGTAAAAAAAAAATGAGCAAAGGGTCAAAATTCCGTGTCGACTTTAATTGGCTGTTAACATTTAGATTCAGGTAGGGAAATGATCTTTAATGGGGCACCAGTCCTTTATGATTATGATCCCTTGCACACTCTGTGTCTCTCCTCTCTTTTTTTCTGTTCTTTCACTTTGTCTTACTCCTTTCCTCTCATTTCTCTCATTCTCAGTTTGTTGATTTTATCACTACATTATATGACTCAAGATGTTTATTTAGAAATCCCCTAATTGCTGGTAAATGTCTCGCCACTGTCTACCTAATGAATACCAAGTAAACAGTAACAGCCACTGATGTTTTCAGTGTAGTAGGTCTGCTAAAAAAAGAATTAAAGAGTTTTTAAAAAAGCATTTTAAAGCAAGTATATAGACACAGGTGTAGAGCTAGATCAGCTGCTCTCCTCTCTCTTCCTCCTCCATCTGTCCTGCCTTTCTCCTCTTCTTAATATGAGTGACTACTCCTCACAGCGCTGTGGTCATGGGTGCTGAGGTCTCCTTCCTCCGGGCACTGCCTCTCTCTTCAGAGCAGCTTGTTAAAACCCCAAACCTCTCGCTTTCTCCTTCACCACCTCTTCCTTTCTGCTCTCCTCCCTCTTTAAACACACACACTCTGGGGCAAAGGTGGGAATTTCCCTCCGGTTTGTTCCACCCAGTCAGGCAGGAACTCTTCAGATTTTTCAGCAACAAGAACCAATTACTGTAATACGACTCATAAAATTCCCTTGCTGAACCACCAATGTCATCATTTTACATCATTCCTCTGCCGACTCTTTCTCTTTAGTCAGCCCTGGCCTATATGATCAAGAGCCTCACATGTACGGATCCCCAAAGACATTAATCATCGCCCTCCAAAATGATGGCACCTTAGAGATGCTAGTTATTACAGAGCACCGCAAACTCGCCGTATTTAAGCCCTGCATCAGTTTTTGATTATAATCAAAGTTTATTGCCGCACTTTTATTCATGAAGTCTCTGCAGATGCATCGCTTGGCTAGCCAGGCGTTTGACAGGGCCAGAGATATCGGATGATGCACTGGCTTGCTACTGAATCGCGAGCACACTGTTGCTATGTATAGGCTCGGAGCACTCAGAAGAATGGATTTGGAGAGTATAAGACTGATGGCTACTGTCAGGCCGCAGCATGGGTGAATCATGAACACTACTATTTTCACCCATCTGAATTTCCACATAATGTTCCACCTCTTGAACATTTCCTGCTAGAACAGTTGTCTCCTTTTCACCCGTGTTTTATTTTTGTATGATTTTGCAGGGTGAGGAATGAAGGGTCAACTCTTTTTATTTCAACTCAATTGACATCATTGACATTTGACATTGTGCCTGCAGAGCAGCTCATAAAACACGCAGGGTTGTAGCCGGATGACACAGTGCTCATCAGTTTATTGTGGTGCATTGTTTACAACTTGATAAGCTCAAACAGCTTGAGGTCACAGAGAAGCACAATCCCTTTACGTAACGGGGAGACTCAGTCCTCTGTGCCCTATGACAGACAATAAGTCTTTCAGTGACACTGAATCGCCATGACGTGGGAGATAATGAATACAACACACATCCTACAGTAGAACATCGGGGCTATTTTTTACTTGATTCAAGGATGTGCTGGTTTTCATTGCCAAACCCTACCTCTCACTCCGTGTTGTTCGAGGGCTTGCACCGGAATTACATTATCATGCTCTGCAGCCTCTTCATTTAGCCAGATATTTGGCTCAGTAGTGCTGAGAAAAGACAGTGGATTTCTTGAAAGCATGTCAGCCAGCAGGAAATAAGGCTTATTTTTCCCAGCTAATGTTCTCTATTTTGTCCTAATGACAGTAGGCAAAACTCACAACACCCATAATGTACCAAAGTCAGTGTTTTTAATAATGATGTGTTTGGGTACATGCACATCAGCTATGTGGGATTTACTACTTCAGTGACTACTCTATCTGCAGCTCTATTAGCTATTAACCTCAGTGCAACTCAGGTGAACACAAAATGAGTTGAGTAAGTCAGACAGATTTCCCACTGGCCCAGAATTCATTGCCTCCAGTCGGGCTAAGACTTGGTAGCACACATATGCTCGGAGGACCAAAAGTTCAGTGCAGAAAATTGAATGATGCTGAGGAAACAACATTGTCATTATCACTTTAACAAAACTGGATCCTGCAGTATTAAATCTTACATAATAATTCAGGCCAATATCTGACTGCAGTCTCTAATTTTCTTGTTATTATGGAGCTTTGTGTCTGATGGGCTGTCTTGCCAGCTTTCATCTACTTCTAACAGACAGTATTTCCCTTTTTAATTAATTAAAAGCTGCCCCTTATTAAATACATGGAGCACTTTAAACACGAATCTTGCTACCGCTCATTTCCATTCATGACAGACGTGCCTGCATGCCTCTGAGGTGCAGTCCTAGAGCTGGAGACACACTTTTCATTGCTAAAAATAAACACATCTCATGCTCCCGCATCCTAGTTTTCAAAAGGAAACACACACCCAAAGAGCATGAACAAGGGAGAGAGGAACAATGCTCACAGCGTGAACTGCTGCAGGGAACTGTCATTATTTTCAGCAACAATTATGGCAAAACTGCACTTCTGTGAGCTTGGGCTTGCCTTCTCTACCATTCCCTTCTCATCAAGGAACATTTGAATCATCCTTAAGTGGGGCTGATTTTCTCACAAATGATTTCTCTTCCCACACAAGTTTTTGTGAAGTGTTATTTGGAAGTCTTGGTTTAGAAATGATTTATTGGGTATACAGTTTAGAAATTCTTCCAGTATCTATTGGGGGATTGTTGGTGTTTGGACTGAATGTGAGCATCCGATGATTATGTGAAGAGTTGTAGATGTGGTAATTGCTTCAAATTTGGTTCATTTATCTGGGAAATTCGCTGTGTGCGTCTGAGTGCAGCCTTTTGTTGTCACCTCCTGTGCTCAATCACAGCACCTCCTGTGGCAAGCTAACCTCTGGACACAATAGCCGGCCCTTTTGGCCGGGTCTGTGTGTGATAACCAGAATCAGTCTGACGTGGCAATAATCCAAGATCAGAGGGGTTAATAGTGTTTACAGTGTCTCACCCTAAAGGCCCCCACTTCCCTAAAGGGTCCTCATCACGACTCAATGCCTGTGTCCGATGTGGACCTCAGGAAACATTAATTCCTCACCCAGCCTCAGTGGAGGTCACTTTGGGTTAATCTTCGAGGCAGGAAGCCGGGCTGCGGAGCTGTGGATGATGGATGCATGCCACGGCCCATAGCCCTCCATCAGACGTGTTGAAATGCAGTATACCCTGTTGCTTACTTACACATTACAAGTAGCCAAGAGGTCTTGGGTTAAGCATCATGAATCATGTGGTAGTAGAATTAAGCCTGCTTTGCATTTTTGTGAATTCAAAATGATTCAAGCAGCACTGCCATTCTTATAATATGCCCATTTTGTAGCAGCAGGGTCACTACCTTTGAGCTCTCCAGACGTGCTTTCAAAGAGCACACACGATACTTAATTTAGGTTCTCTCTAAAACACTTCACACTCTGACAGCCAGCCCCACTTAACGTTCATTCTCAAATCCAAACAATCCATCACTGTCCTTTGTAAAGGCAATTCTGTACAGGTAATGCAACCTGTGATATTTCCTTCCGGCACCCGGAAGACCTCTTAAACTGTAAAAAATCTCGCTCACACTGCCACTTATCTGCTCAGCTTCTGAGGCGCACTAACTGAACACCAGCAGACAACTGAGCACTAAGCACACAACAAACATGTTGATGACTAAAGGAGACCTTCTGTCTGGATGAAGGAGAGCTTTATTACTCTCTATATTTCTCTTTCTGTCTTTCACGTTGCGGTGTGATTCAGAGAGGCTGATTCATGGGTTTTGTAGGTGTGGGATGGCACAAGCTGTGAGGCTGCTGTGACTACAGCTTGATGGAAGCTGGTTTATAATGATTATCATTATTATTATTTCTATTCAACAGTGGGAGGTGAGGAGGTAGGAAGATGGTACTATCCCCCCTGTGACCATGTGTTTCAGGTGTGCTTTGAGAGTTCAATTGTGCAGGAACAACAGCATAAACATTTGAATTCATTGATTAATTGTTTAGACTCTAAACATTATTTGCCCCTGAGGTGGAACACGTCATCCATTTCTGATCGTTAAATCAAAAAGCGTGTATGAGTCTGGCATTACTACAGATGTATTCTGTAAGTAAGTGGAGGATATTTCACACTGCAACATGGATTTTTTTGAATTTCACCTCCCAGTGAATAGTTTCTGCAAATGAGGAGATGAGGTACATCATAAATGCACGTGTGCAGGCTGGTCATATACCGCCTTACCGATGGTCCATTACTAATTACAAAATTGTAGTGAGGGGCGTCCTCTCAGGCTGAAAAAGACCTTTCATTATATAAAATGTCATGTTGGGAACTCGGGAATCAAGAGAATAAGGTGCAGTTGAGGTCAAGACACACTAACCTTCGCTATTGACTCAGTCCACACTTATCTGATGACCCTAAAATATCTCCTCAGGCTTATAGGAAACCCCACAAATGCTTTAATTAGAATCAATGCCATTAACTTTATATCCTCATATACTGCAGCTCTGTGGAGCTGGCCTGCTTCTTCCTCCGTGTAAATGTGAGGGAGCCACAGCCAGTGTTTACAAATGCATCCCGTCATCCGTTGTAATCTGTTTGTGATCAAGTTTTGCACTAAACAGCCCAACAGGAATTAGTGAGTGATGCCCCGCGCTCAGTGAGAGCACACGACATTAATAACTCAAACTAATGAGTTATTATCTATTGCCTTTATCAGATTGACAAAACCCATGGCATTAGCAGAGTGCTGAACGAGGGGACCAGCATCAATTAAATCACCACCTCTCATTGTTCACGTTCAGGCGGCATTAAAGTATGACAAGCGAAACATAATTAGGTATTAAATCGTATTAAATTGACCATTGAGTGAAACAGATTCACAGCATGTTCCATATATTCCCTGGTAATTCATGCAAAACAGCATTAATCCATCATAAGCATGCTTTGTTGCATGTTTCGCCTTGTCTCACCTTCCTCTGTGTTAATTCATCCTCCTGTTTGGCTCACCTTCCTTTTCATCTATCCTCTATGTCTGCGTCTTTAGCCACAAAATAATGTGAGGCTTCACAGCCCCTTTTTCCCATTTGCAGTAGGATCACATACGCAGACTTCATTGAGCTCAACAGTTTGTTGATTTTGAATCACACCTGCAAACATTGAACACTTTGTAATTTGTGTTTTCCCAGACTTGTATAATTTCTCTGACGAGGAGCAGGAGATCAAAAAAAAAAGTCAAGGGGGAAGAGCCAACCATGTTAGTGAAAATGTCTTGCTCTTGTTTCCATTAGGATCATCAGTGCTCGTTGTGAATAATTGTTGTGGGCTCATCCGTTTGCACAGTGCGTTCACATCACATATAGAAGTTTTTCAAAGCTCAGGCCTCAAGGACAAGCATTAGAGGCCAATCAGGAAGCAATGTGATGCAACCATGCGGCTGGTACCCTCGGGAGCTTGCCTCGTTGGATATGGAGATGAGAGTGGGAGGGATATCACAGGCACTGTAATTGATTTACGGCGAGGGACAGACCACCCAGATGTTGTGCAATTTCACTGTCCATACCAATCCATGTTGGGAAATCCCTATCAACAGCACATTTTGTTGTGTTGTACTAAATGGTTACAAATGACAGTAACAATGAGCATTAATATTAAACGGTGATGTAATGGGTGCATATTAGATGAGTTGTTGTCGCTCATGACACAAAGCATACCACCCAGTGTTTTTGTTCTGCCTCGTTTGTCTGAAGACTCTTATCCAATGTTGTGTTCAGAGCTACAACTATTGTTTATTATTCATGCACTTACCAGCACAAATACATGTCAATTAAACACAAGTCTGAAGATGTATTTTGTCATATTCCAACAATGTGACAGCCTCAAAATTGGACATGGCCCATGATGGCAGGCGCGATGATTGACAGTTATTCTAATTATCAGTTAACTTGGTGATTATTAATTTACAGATAGTTTGGTCCTTAAAACTTCAGAAAATGGTAAAAACTGAAAGATAGAAAAAGAACTGCTGAAAAATGCTCATCACAGTGTCCCAAAGTTCTACTCAAATCGCTCATTTTATTCAACCAAAACCCAAAGATATTCAGTTAGATATCATTTTGAACAAAGAAAACCGTCATATACTGACATTTGACAAGCTGGAAACTGGAATTTGCTTTTGACGTTGCTGATAACAAATTCTGATCTCAAGGTACACTTATCTATTTGCCATATCCTACAACCAAAGCAAAGCACCACAGCCAGGTGATAGCAGGTGGGTGTATTTGAGGGGAGGATTGTAATCCCTGTCACTGTTCAAATGTGTTCTGTGGCCTCCTTGATCTCTCTTCAGCTGTCCAATAACTCTCAGAGAATGACTTACTGGTGCACGTTTTCTGTGCCATTCGAATTTGACCCCTGAAACTTCTCAGACATAAGACCCAAAAAGCTTCAAAAATTGCTACAAAAGATAACCTTGGCTTTTGATGTTCCCAATGTCAAGAATGAGCCTTCAGGCTGAATGAATTTCTGTTCATTGACTAATCGATTAATCGGCTAGTTTGTCAATTCAACTAATTAGCATTCAGACTTTCTTTATCAGCTCATGAAGTCAAAAAGTGAGACAGAGTTTCTAACTTATTTCATGAAGTTTACAGTATTTTTATTTTGAACACATCATGCACAACCAGCAAATAGTGCACCAGGTTACTGGTGAATATATCTACTGAATTAGCATAACTATGTTTCTGTTACACCCTAAACTGCATATCCAGGCTGCTAACAACAAGATTGGAGCTTTGGTCTGGTTTCTATTATTTACATCCTGCAGTGCCTTTTTAATTGCAATTGTTGATGTAAAACTGTATATTTACCAGCAACAAATTCCCACCTGAGCTTGAATCGTTGACCTATGCTATTTTCTGACTTCCTGATAACACATTGGTCACGATCTCTTACACAATTCACAACTGACCAAGACTCTGACAGCTGGAAAGAATATGCACAATTTATTTCACCAAAATTGGGCAAAGAAAGCCAATATTTCTCAGCTCCATTTGAAATAAATAAGTACTGTTGGCCTGTTACAACATTTTCAGTCCAGAAATCTGAATTTTGTAGGATCAGAGCCCTGAAGTGGGACGCAGCTAGTGGCTGCTACACTGTATGGCTGTCACATCTCCCCATGCATTGTATGTGGCCCCAGGCAAAGACAAACACTCTGGTCCTGGCTGTGATGTGCTCGAGCTTTGTTTCTAAGCAACCTTCAGCTCAAAGCTGGGGGGAAATTAACGAGGAGAGTTGTTGCAGAGTCTTGATAGGGTGGGTGGTTGGATGGGTGGATGGATGGATGGCATTTGTGGTTGTGGTTCCACTTGCTTTAGAAACAGTTACAGAGATTGCTTTTGGAGCGATGATGAACTTCAGCAGAGTCTTGAGTTGTTTAGCTTCCCAGTTATGGTGTAAGTCCAACTATTGGCAACCATCTTTATCTGCAGCTCATACATTTTCATTTTGAAGCTTGCTTTTCTACGCAGTAAAAATGAATGATGTACTTAAAGCTATACACATTCATTTTCACTAAAGGATTGTGCATTGCTGCCTGTATGTTATTTATCACACTCCCGTGTGCTGTAAGCTGCTTGGGTTCAGCAGCAAAGAGTGTCCCCAAGAGTAGAGTCGTAGTCAACTTGTAATGTCATCTTCATTTACTACACCAAGTGGGTGTTCCTGCAAAACTTTGTGCTGTTAGCTGAATAGTGACCTGTCACTCATCTGCTTTTTTCCCCCCCTGTGCCTGCCACTTTTCTTCACATGCTTGTTCAGTCTGACAGCACACAGATTCCCACACACAAATGCATCCATGCTAACCTGTGCGACATGAATTACTTATGCTCACCTCACAGAGGATCGAAAACGGCTTGTCGATTGGACTCAACGGCAGAGGCTGCAGTCAGACCCCTGGGAATGAGAATAACAACAGGGATGTCACCAATCAATCTCAGCGCTTGCTGTTGATATGCTTTCTCACTTCCTTGTGTGCCTTCGTTTCTGTTGTACACTTTTGCTTCAAACAACAGGTGACAGCTGCCTTAAATCCAATCCAGTGTGACTGTTCTCGAAGCCTGTATCCATGTTTTCCACATTTCCCTTTTATCCCATTACAGCTAAACTTGTGTTGGATCTGGTGGGGGTGGAGGGCTAAATCAGCTCTCTCACTCCATTGAATTATTACTAGAATCATGTGGTGTGAGTGACTGCCTTGGGAGGCAAATGAAAGCCAGTCGTTCCCCTGAAGAGTGCTATCGCACAGATGCTCACGATCGAGGCCGAATGAGTGCCTGTGGTGTCTGGTCTCCTTTACTATCTTCACTGCATCATGTGACATACTGTAAGGGTGCAACAGTTGTTGTATAAGTTGCTTTTACCTTCGTCTGACATAACTTCTTACCTAATTAACACTTTGCAGTTACAACCTTCATGTATGACTTACACGCAGGAGATTTAAGGTTTCTAGAATGAAGTTAATTATTGTGTAAATTGGTAAAGTACAAAAAGTAAGACAGTTCAGTGTTCTGGGACCTTTTGTACTGATCATTATTGGACCACCTCCAGTCTGTTATTGACTTGTCATTACTGGGGGTCACTTTTGGCATCAGCTTATTGATTAGTTGATTGATAAAAAATGAATTCCCAACTATTTTGATAATCTATTGACAGTTTGAAGTCCTTTCAAGGCAATTTTCAAGCATAATGCAAAGACTTTAGTTGGATCAGCTTTTCATCTCCTGGTTTGATCAGTCTTCTGTGACAGTAAACTGTAAAGTTGAAGCCTGTGGAAATTTGGAAATGGAAATGTGCAGTAAGTCCGAACAATGAATTCATCAATCATCAAAATAATTTTCACACTGCAAGATGATATTTTTAAAGTTACTAATTTAGCATTTAGCATTATCAGTAGGACGTAACGTAGCAATAACAACACCAGCTGCACAGTCACATCAGGGATAACTTCAGCATCTATTTTGCGGCACATAGCTCAACAAGTTTATCTGAACAACTCCGTGCAGTGGCTGTGTCTGCTGTTGCTTCAGCATAGTTCATGTGTGATGTGTTTAGAGTGAGACAGGCACTTACACTAATTTTACTGTCAGATGTGTCCAGATTCACCTCCGCTCCCCAGAGCATCAGGAAACCTTTCTCCATCTAACTCAAGACGTGTTCGTGAGCACATGAATGTGAGTGTTTGTTTAGCTTGTGACGGTATTTGAATTCTTCCTATCACATACAGTCCATGTGATCCTTACACTAATCAGAAGGAGTTGGTAGTACTTGTTTCCACCCTCAAATGTTGTCAATGCGCTTTATTTTCTGCTCTAAAAGTGTCCAGATTAACATCACAGCAAATCACCCAACACTGACTTTGTGCCTCTAATGTTCCGGCTGACTTTGAAGAAAAAGGCAAACAAGAGACAAGGATCTGAACTGGACTATCGGTATCACTTCCATCTCCAAAAAGTCATTATGGCCGGCCCCCTTCCTGCACTCTCCGGGCTGCTGTGGTCTGCAGAGAGGAAAATTACATTAGAGGGGAAAGGATTTCAATTGTCTTCTTCAGGCTGAGTGTGGATGGATGCCTGCAGGGCCCAGGAGACCTGTAGTGTTTTTAAAATCAGTTGCGTGATGGGATTGTCTCTGGGGACTGAGGGCTGGTCGAGACCTTCACATCTGCCACAAAACATGAGCTGGGTCCTGAATAGTTGATGCAGCAATGAACCTGCTTCTTTCTGGACTATTAAAACCTCATATACTTATTACTTACATCACCCCCTGCAAATAATAACAGCATGACAATATCAAATTATCTCTCATTTTGGCCTGAATTCCTCAGAGGCTGCAAAGACAGCAAAGGATTGGAACTTCAGAGCGTGTTGCTACGGCAACCAAGAACAGTTCTGAGGGTTCCTCTAACAAGTTGCCTGGGAGTGCAATCCTGGCTGTTACATAAGATGCGACTTACTCTCTTTCTGTCTCACACACACACACACACACACACACACACACACTTACAGGGCTTTTCCTGTGGCAGAATTTCACATTCAGCATGATTTATTCATAGCCTTAATGGCTGCGCTGGATTTATGATTCCACCATGTAAATGCAAGCCCATGCAATCTACCACACTTGGCAAGAGTTTGCACGGGGGCATTGTTGGACTGAAGTCAATTTCTGTGGCTGTTGTAAATGAACAGGGGGCTTTGAAAAGATTTAGATTGAGGAGATTGTTGCTTGAACAAGAAATGACATCAAGATAGCGGGACAATTTGGCACCATTGCTACTATTGTGATGTTGTGTGGGAATGTATAACCACAATTGAATATGAGATGGGATGTACATTTTCAATTGGGCATTAATGATTCAGCCTTTTGTGTTCCAATTCCAAACAAGAAAAGAGGAGGCAGAAAGTTGGGGTGCACAAAGGCCTCAAGTATTGTCATTCTGGGAGGAACAAGGAACGCTGATCCTGACACTTTGTTAAATTTCTTTCTGTCACCTATCGTTCAGTCACCGCTTTGACTGGCAGAGAGCGAGGGGAGCTGAGGAAGAGCGCTGAGCGCAGCAGATAACGCACTTCATCATTAGCGGGCTCACGATAAGTATTCAGACATTCAGCGGCTTCTCCTTATCTGGCCACTATAATCTCTCTGCAGCTAAATACTATGGCCGCCTTCAGCTCACCACTCTGTAGGTGAAATTGGGTGTTAGAGAAGAGAAATTGCCATTTTACGTTTGTTGGGACAGCCTGCCAATAGCCAAATAATTTTTGAAGAGATTAATGTCGAAGCTGATAGACTTGTGTGTGTGTGTGTGGGTGGTCTTATAGGAATATGCAGATCTGCTGTTATGGTTCCTGTTACTCAGTATCATTTTACAGTATGTTGTACTTCCTACTCTCCTAAAACATGCAGCCACACACAATTATTAATGATTAATGATTACTGTTGTTTACAGAAGCTCAGTAGATGATACCCACTTACCACTGCCAGCTTCTCCTTGCTCTAATCTATCCTTCCATGCTCACCGGCAAACCTCCATCCTGCTGGGAGAAAGATAGTGGGGTGGAGGCTTTGACTGCTGCGCAGGGTGGCGGTGGCGGTGGTGGTGGGGGGGGTTTCTCTTGCTTCCATCTCTCAAATCCAGACAACACTCTCAGGTGTGTAAGCGTAACCACATGCAGCTGTAACCGCTAAAGGCTACAGAGCATCAAGACAAACATGAACGTTTGTGCAGTTAAACATACGCAGGAGCATGTAGGGGTTAAATGTTTAATGTGATTTTAAAGTTATTTTTACGTTTATCTTATATATCTCTGTATATTTTCTGTGAAAATGGGATTTGTAGCCATTAATGTGTTTTCTTTTAGTTTGTTTTTTTGGCATTAGTTAGATGATGTGATTATATTCAAACAGAACAATTCCCATAAAAAGTATCTTTGTTGAAAGCATATGGAATTATTTGTCAGCACATCTTCAATATATCTGAGTGGTCCAGTGTGTCTGTTTTCACAGCGCTAACCTCAGAAAATATCCCTTGATGTGGCATTCATAGAAGAGGTTAATCACTTGCATGGCCCGATGTCTGCTTGCTGTTTTGGTGGTTTAAAGCACAGGAACGTTGTTCTCTGTTGTAACTGCTCATGCGCTCACTGATCCACCTGTCTCCTGCTCTCTGACCTGGGGGTGGAGGCATGGCTTTCATTTACATAATTTGCTCTCTGTGTGGTTCACCGTTACTCAAGAAATCTTTTGTCACACGGCGTAACTTCTTTTTTTTAAATCAATGTGATTGTAAGACGATGTTACAGCTGAAAAAATGATCCAATAATATGGTTTCAAGGATGGACGTCGGTGTTTAGCTATGACAGCTCCGTGTATTGATAAAGTTTAGAGCAGGCATCTTTATTTCAGTGCATATGATGGTCTTTAGTAGGAAAACACACAGGTAGAGTATAGATTTTAGCTTATGTGCAACTCTGATGCATGTTCTTAAATAAGCACACACTTGACTATAGCATTTCTTTATATGTAGTGGGACAAAATAAAAGCAACGTGACCTGACAAAACAGTTTCAGCTGTCTACTGTGATTAGCAGATAATCAATGATTGTTTTATTGTGTTTCAGGTCATTGTTTTACCACTGGTGACAAAGTTAATCACAAGTCCTTCTTACACTGCCTTGTGAAGGTGGGAATGTTGGGGGAATTGTTGTTCCGCCTGTTCTGTAATAACAGAGCCAAATTGGCATCTCTATAAAAAGGGTGAAGTGGCAGGGCGGGACATCACTTGATGCCGACGCTGTTGTGTTACATGTAACGCCTCTTTTGCTTCCGGAAAGCAGTATGTCACTGCTATTTCACACAAGCCAGTGCGCAGACTGCTGGTCTTTTAAATCGTGTAAATCATTGTTATGGTGTCGGTTCAGTGGCTCCTGGCCCCTTTCTAAATCACCCCGGGGTGAATTCCCAGGTTGATTTAAGGCCAGAGCTGGTCCTCCCCTGGTGTGTAAGCGTGGGAGCAACCGTGTGAACACGCATGTCCAAATATGACACATGCAGTGCTGACTCAGCACGTAGTAATGTAACAGATTCTTTTTTCATCTCATGCGTCAGCTGTGGGCACCAGTCAGAGCAGCAAACATGAAAAGAACCCAGTTTTTGAAACAGCTCAGTTAGTTGAGAATTGCATTAGCCATTAAATGCTGTGGGCTCACTTTCAGCTGCGCACTTGAAATGTATAGCATGCATGAATTGCCTTGTGAAGTCACTTGGATGGACAAGTGAGCAGGATATCTGCCAAAGCCGTAAGCCAGAGCCTTATTTTGATCGGAGCTGCTAGGGGCGATATCATGAGGCTTGCAAAGCTGACAAATTTGCCTGCTTTGCCTCTTTGGTCATTGCTTTCTTCCCCAATTTAATAGCTCAGACCATTGCTGATTTGCCCCGAGGGTTAAGGACACAATTCCCCAATGTTTGAATAAAGGCCAGAATTCTGGGGAAACTGCACTTACAATAACCTGTGGGAGATGGACAAGAAAGCCGCTCTATTGATTTGGTTTGCTCAGAAAATAAGGGGTGTGACTTTCCTCAGCATGCTTGGAAGGGATGCTGCTGGAATAGCTAGGGAAGGCTGTTTTCTGCTGCTAAAATGCCAAACAAAAGATATTTTAATGTCTTCCATGACAGTTGCTGCACAGTATTTTCACAAAAATCAGAATTGTACAGATTCTCTACCACCCTAGCTCTAAAAGGAACTATCAAAATAATTGCTTCTGTGCAATAAACACATTGTATATGAGTGCTTGGATAAATAGTAATGACATATATATGACTGTCTACCACTTTATTCAGTTGTAAATAAATGATATTAGTGTATCTTTTGATTTAAGTGAAAGTGTATCTTCTTTACTGTTGTTGTATTTATACATAATAATAATGTATTTTATTTGTAGTGCACTTTACATTAGCAAATCTCAAAGTGCTACATAAAACACCAATAGGCAAATCAACAATTGAAAAATCAGTCAGCATCATAAAAACAGCATTACAGTAGACACAGACACAAACCGCCAAATGAAAGTAGTGAAGCAGTTTGGGATGTTCACCTGACGCAGGACATTAGAGACCGTCATCAAGTCTCTCGTATGTCGCCTCAACGTTGGGACTCTTCCTCACAGTCGCCTTTATCTTAATCCTCTCTTTAATGGCGCTGCAGCTAGCCACCATGCTAACCACTGCCAAGTCTGAAGGTCGCATGCCTTTGATCTCTCAGTCAAGTCCACGGCTTTATTATCTTTTAACTTTGTTTTCAACTCCAGTTAGGGTCTGAGGCAGTGGAAGAGTGGGAGCTGTCAGTGATACTCTGTGCAGATATAATGCTATTTAAATGCTAATGTGTTAAGAAGAGCAAAACGACCTTTACTCACACTCAGCACGCAGGCGGAGCGGCAGCACAAAACAGAAGCCCTTAATAAATGAGCCTCTTCCTCTGACTCCATCCGCCTTCCCTCCACACTTCATGTCAGGCATAAGGTGTGTTCATCACCGTCGAGCCCAGAGGGCTTTGACAGCATTATAGAGCTGGATACTGGTTCACGTGTTAAGTCGGACATGATTGGATGATTGCAGAATGTGCCAAGTGTTAGGTTGAAGGTGATTGGTTTATTTTTCAGAGGAGATGTCTGCTTATCAGGGGAGGACCTTTCTATCCTTTAGCTTAAAGAAGACAACATGTATTTTATAATGTCTTCAGATATTTGTCTTCTTTCTTCGTGTGCAGAATCATTACTACGATGGCACCTGCATGCATTTAAAATCACGATGGCCTGATATTCAAAGAAAATGTTGTCTCACTGCTGTATGTTGTGCTGAAATTTAATTGCCATCCAGTTTCTAAATTCACCCTCCACTCTAGCCGTCCATCCGAGCAGTTGGCACCCTTGCCAGGAAGCCAATAATGTGATGGCAGGTGCTGGTATCAGTGTAAAAACAACAAGCCCTCTCCCTGTCCACAGATGTCACAGATACTTGTCTCCCTGTTTGCAGAGCCCTTGCCAGAAGGATGCACACTCACTGAGAGAGCCGCTTTCCCCTCAATCCACCCCGTGTTAATATTAAATAACCTTCAAAATGTTTCATAGGACTTACTTTTTGAATCGTGCGTCTACTTTTTTTTCTTTCCTTTAGTGAAACTTAAATTCTGTATCAGCAGAGGAAGGGATAATGAAAAAGGAGAAAGAGAGATGGAGGGCGAATGAGTCTGTCATCTGTCGTATAATCCCAGGAAATGCCATAACTCTGCCGGTAGATAATTTATTCAGTGCAGCTCCCTGACATACCTCAAGGAATAGTCAGCCGTCAAAGAAAGGCCTTGGAGTGAGACAGTGACATAACTTCAGACAGAAATGTAGCATCACATCACTCAATAATGCACCACCCTCTGCTGCAATTATCAGCAAGCAGCAAGCTTTACTGGCTCAGGCCAAGCGAGTTCACCTGATTTAGCCTTTTTGATTTGTCCTGCAAACCTATGTTTTTGTGCAGCCTCCTAAGGAAAAATGTTTTATCCTTTTTTCCACTCATGCATGCTTTGAGTAGCCTGGATTAATTTTACATCAGGCTGCCAAGAAGACATCCTCATGTAGGACTGGTAAACAAGGAGAATTTGTTTTCATCTCGACAGATGGAGGACGACAGCAACAGAAGAGCAAGGCTGCACCTCAGGGTTTGAGATCTTAGACCTCATTAAAAATAAGTTTGAATGGAATAAATTTTATCCAATTTGAAAGATGAAAAGGAACATCCACCCTCAGTCACAATTCACAATTCAGTGAGCCATTCTCGTGTTCTTGGACGGGGTCTTGTGAATTTGAGACTTTCTCACAGCTATTGACAAAATAATCAAGAGGAAAATCCTCCATATACCCAGTGACACACATCTTCTGAGTGCAGTGACAGCACCCAGAGGGGTTTCACACAGTACGCTATTGTGTTTGGAGAGGGAAACTTAATACAGATGGATTTAAATGCAGAAACACCCAATAAATATTATTTTTAGAAATGAATCACTGAACAGTCAGTCAGGTAGTTGCAAGAAGGGCTGGAAGATGTGATGTGGAATGTGACATAGTCATGCCAGATATTTCAACACTGTGTATACTGTGGTGTTTAGACTGTTAAAATGTGGTTGTATTCAGCTTTTGTGAGTATTGATTGGTCAGATATTATATACATATTATATATATATATATGTATATATTATCTGGGGTTCTGGAGTTGGAAAGAAGTGAGTCTGCTTTAGCCACTGCTAACAGAACAAGTTCAAATCTTTATTTCTTATCTGATTATCTTTTCTTTATTGGAGCGCCTGACTAAGCAAAATCCAGGTGTTTTTTCCCTACAATCGCCTGAAGTCATTAAATCATAATAGTTTAAGAATTGATTGATCTGTTAATTCATTGGTATACTTTAAAAGTGCTACTATTTGGTCTAAAACTCCCTACCTCCTGTCTCCTACAATAGCTCATAAAAACTCTCCTTCATTTTATGGGGTTACAGTGAGAGTGAAGGCGCACAGGTTTATGGGGCGTATCATTGGCAGGCAAGCGAGTTTAGATATGGGTGTTCTTTGTTTATTTGTTTATTTCTCATTCCATAAGACAGTGTGCAGATAAATTTGAAATATAAGCTTTTTTACTGCAATGTTCAACTTCTCATGGAGAGCCAGGTTATGAGCAAAGTTAAAAACAGACAGCAGACAAGAGGGATTATTATTGTATGAAATAAAGATAACGAGAGATGCTTATGATTAATCAGATTCTGCACTTTAGCACTCATTAGCTAGTTCAAATCCTAAACTTGCATACTGATATGAAAGCCATCACTTAGTTTTTTGGACTGTATTCCATACTTTCATTGTTTCCAAGATAAAGCCACATTAAGGCAGAGGATCAATCTTATTATTTGAAGGTGATTCACAACATGTAACATGCTTACTGTCTCAAATTGAATCAAAGGGAGGACGGTGTAATCACAGTGACCGTAGATACCGGTAAGGCACAAAGAGAGAATAAACCTATCCTCTGATTAAGTTAAATACAATGGAATAGAGTGCTGGGACACATGCCCTTGGTGACCAATCCCAAAGAATTGGGTTTTAATCTAAGACTACATGGCCAACAGGAAGAAAAGGAGGTAAGGTGCATTTTGTGATCGTCTCCCAAGGACGGCTGTCTGGCCGTATGCCTCACAGCGCTCTCCTCAGGGCTTTGACGGATGACACAAGCGCCACGAAGTGATAGGCTATTATTTCACTTTGCATTGGATAAATGGCAGTCCAGGCTCCTACCTGTCGCCTGCCTTTCTCTTCCTTTTGTTCTCTCTTTTTTTCCCCGTGTCTCTTAGCAGTAGGCCATCACAGACCTTAATAGAGGGGAAAAAATAGGACAGCTGAACTTTTGTCTGTGCAATCTGTTGATTCCACTTTTACATTATAGACATGCTCCTTTTTCGAGTTTTTTGTGTCTGTTTCAGTTGACGTGGATGTGGAGAGTGAGAGCAGGGTTGATAATGACCAACCAGTTTGAGGACGTCATTGATGCAATGCTTTTTTCTCTCTCATCATGAAGTGTTTTTGTGTGTGTGTGTGTCATTACTTTTCTAATATTTCTTCTCCTGCTTTCAGACCAGCAGTATTCATGGTCACCCTCGCAGTACTTCGATGAGGACAGCTACTCCCCTCCACCCAGGAACATGAAGGGTCTCTCCGGCGGCCGCCCTGCCCAACTCCAGCTCACCTCTCCCACCTCAGTCCACACCTGCGGCCTGGCTGAATGCGACCACTCCCTGGACCACCACCTCCACCATGGAAACTCACGGCCCCCCTCCTACCTCCTCAGCCCCACTGAGAGCTGCCCCCTTGAGAGTCACCACCGCTGCTCCCCGCGGAGCTCCATCCACTCTGAGTGCATGGTGATGCCAGTGTCCATGTCTGCCACCGACCACTCCATCTCTAGTAGCACTTTCCCCCGCATGCACTACGGTAGTGCTTCACGGGACAGTGGTGGCAACACTTCTGGCGGCAGGGAATCCCGAGACGACGGTGGCTCATCCTCGCATGGTGGCAGCGGCAAAATGAACCGAATTCCAGCAAACCTCCTGGACCAATTTGAGAAACAGATGCCGCTGCATCGGGATGGCTTCCACACGTTGCAATACCAACGCACCTCCACCACAACCACGACTACAGAGCAGCGCAATGAGAGCCCTGGGCGAATACGCCACTTAGTCCACTCAGTACAGAAGCTCTTCACAAAGTCACACTCTCTAGAAGGTTCGTCCAAGATGAATGGTACCAAAAGCGACTCTCACCGGGACGGCTCACACCACCATCATCACCACCACCAAGGCCACCACAAACACAGCAAACGCAGCAAGAGCAAAGAACGTAAGTCCGACGGCGGCAGCAAGCAGCGCTCGGGAGGTTGGTGGAGTTCGGATGACAACCTGGATAGTGACAGCACTTACAGAACACCCAGCGTCATGTCACGGCATCCTGTGGACCACATCAGCCACTGCTACCCTGACTCCATGCACGGCCACCTGGCTGGAGACCTGTCACTGAAGACCTCCAAAAGTAATAACGATGTCAAGTGCTCTGCTTGTGAGAGCATAAGCATGGCGCCAGAGGGAAAGTTCATGAAGAGGAGCTCCTGGTCAACGCTAACGGTCAGCCAAGCCAAGGAAGCCTACAGGAAGTCCTCTCTCAACCTGGAGAAGCCCATGACGCCCACCGACCTCAAGCCCAACCTCAGACCCTGTCACTATCTACAGGTGAGCTTGGCTCATTGTTTTTGGCTTTTATGTGTCCGAGGGTTGTGCATCTACCGAGCAACAGCACCCATGGGTACACAAGTTTTCCAGTCAAGTACTACAGCTGCTAATGTCAGTGATCATAAAAACTTGCTTGCATTACCTTTGTTACCACTTGATTGAAGAAATTCAGACTGGTGAACAAATTTAGTTAATTTAATTGATCTGTGGATGGCTGAATAATGGGAATTTGGAGGGTTCTGGTGAAAGGAGAAGATTGTGCTAGGGATGGAGACTAATGAAAGTCACAAGCAATTGTGGAGATCTGAGTCGGTACAGTGATTGAGCATTCATTCGCTATAATGTAAAATTCATAAGAGCTTCAGGCACTGCAGCACATGACCACCAAAACTAAAGCCTGTATTGGACAACACAAAGCCTTCTTTTATATAGGCATCACCGGTGAATAGACAAGGAACAAAAGTTGCTCATCTCAGCTGGATTTCTGATTGATCTAAAAGACAGTGTTTTGTCTGCCGCTGCCCTGGGTATTACAATGTGAACATGTCCTATGGCCCAGCATGTGGCTGGGAGCCGAAGGGACTAGAACAGCAGGACAAATCAATTAACTCCACAAATGATCTGTGCTGGAGGGGAAGAGTTGGCAATATGAGAAACTGTTGATTTTTACCATGTTGTTTGCTTCAATTTCGCATAGGTTTCAGCTCTGAGAAAGGTTAGCATTTAGCTCAGGCTCATGATCGGCTCTGCGGGAGACCCCATGGCACCGCTGGGATCAATTCAGAGTGAGTCAGCACTATATGCAGAAGTGTCTCAAGTGTTTTATATGCATGCTGAAGGGTATATGAAAAAGAAAAGAAAAAAATGAAAAGAAAGCATGTTTATAAATCCCAGATTGCAAAAGCAGGGAAAAATAGATTCTGTAACAACACTGCTCAATATACAACAATGTGGTATCTGATAGCCTCATGTAAGTACCGCCTGCAGCAAAATAAAGTGAGCACTTCAGCACATTGGGAGAGAAGACCAGGAGACTCAGTGCTCAAAGAATGAGTGTGTTATATGGATTAGAGACTGTTATAAACGGAAAGCCAATACATTACTAAAATCAGCCAATGGAGCCAAAGAAAGCTCTTAAACTAAACTTACGTCAGAAAATGTCTTAGAAGACTAATTTTGATTAGAATATTTTTTAACCATAACTGATTATCATTTCGAATTTGCACAGACAGTGCACTCATCCACTCAAATTTTTTTACAATCCCACTAAGTGCAGCAAGCTCTCAATGAGAGAGTCGCCGTGTTTAGTGCCCCCCACCCCTTCCTGACTTCCACTTGGTCATTCAGCTGAGGTAGTGTCCGAGTCGCGGCACTATAAACACTTCTAAAAATATCCTGCTCTCCTCCTTCCTGCCGCAGGGCTATATTTAGCCCAGCGTTATCAATCCAATCCATGCTGGGTGACACATCTTCCCTCCCCGGAGGAGAATCAATGCCCTCTCAGAGAGCTGGAAGATGTTTTCGAAGGAGAGAGGGAGAGAAAGTTGAAGATAGATACCACGAGGCCTGTTCCTTTATGGACGCATTGAGATACTCCAGGAAGCAGGAGGGGAAGAGGGGAGAAAATGGCAAAAGTGATGGCTGTTTCTGCTCCCCATGCTGTTGCTCATCACCAGGAGCAGTCAGGCAGAGAGATAGAGCTAATAGTCAGGAATGATACTTTGCACACACCGAGGGGTCACATTGAGGAGTTCTCACTTCCTGCTGCTGCAGAATTAGGATTACACACAACTGTCTGCACTGTAACAACACAAACTGTATTCTGGGAGATTTGTGGACTGAATGTCTGTCCAGGTGTGAGTGAGACTGTGTGTGTGGGGGGGGTGTCTTTTTTTCTGGTTATCTCACACCAGATGGTTTGATGATGTGCTAGTCACCTTGTGTGCGTCCTTGGTTGATGACAGAGAGAATGAAAAACTTCTGAAGTATCATAAAAGTATGAGATAGCAAACAGTTATGCTAGACTTGTCCTATGAGGTATTTGTATGTTAATTTGTGTGCAGGTGTGTGTGAGTTTCTGTGTTATGAGTGTTATAGCATTATAACACATGCATATGTATGAGAGAGTGATTAGCTGGACATTGTGGAAGTCGGTGATAGATAAATATTGGATGCTGTGGAATCAGACGAAGCATTAGCCATCACTCCGTGTGTCTGCCACCTTGCATTGGCACACCCTCACATATACACAGAGGTTTCTGGATGTCCGCAGGTTTGACTCGAGCGTCAATCTCCAGGGCTGAAAAATACAGCCAATGTGGAAATGCCAAAAACTGCAGTGCTTGAAATGGCCACTGGAGGCTGGCTAGAAAAGTGAGTCACTCCCTAAAGACCCTCATTTAAAATGCCCAACTTTACAGCAGAAATAAATGTGTTCACAGCCAGGTCCAAAAGCCAGGTTTTAGTCTCCATAGTTAATTTCACGTGCATGATAGCTGTACAGAGGTTGAAGTTTTATATAAGTCAATTGTTTGAGTTATATTAAGGCTTAAAGTTACGTATAATTAAGGGCACTTCAAGGGACAAGTGGGTGCAGTCACGGGTGGGTAGTGGCTAGCTGTTTGCCAGGTTTCACCTTGCGGCTTAATCAGAGCCATACCATTAGGGAAAAGTACAGCACTATATTATAGCTCATTCCCATCAATGCTGTTCAGTGTAACCACAGTCTGCAGCTGTTCTCTCCCTCTACTCCTGTGCTGTGTGCAGAGTTTGGTGTATGGTGTTTGTCTGGTTCTTTTTTGACACAGTTCCACTGGTACTTTACCAGTGCTAGTTTAAAGCTGATGATGCCAGATCATATTAGACTTGATACATTTAGGTTAGGTTAATTTTGGGCGCTGTTGTGCTGCTGTGTGGGTAGCTCACACTGTAGTGTTGCCTCACCAGATTAATGTTTTTCACAGCAGTCAACCCAACCTCGATAACCAGTGTTACAATGGCTTGTGTTAACTGCTTCACTGTCAGCAGCTACTGTGGAGTCTGCCCCTGACCAACAGGGTGGGAGGATTCACAAGGGAACTTTATTGACTTACAAAATGATTTTTTGTATTGACAAACATCATATTTGTGATTCATGGTGAAGTCAAACAAGATTAAAAAAGGACTTGTCTCTTGCAGCTTACTCGCCTCTGGATTCAGCTCCACTTCTTCGCCCATTTTTGGAAAAGCCAAATCAGGCACTGCCAAGATGGCGATGGTGGGGGCTTTCCACCGAGATGCTCTTTGGCTCTTCAGAGACTTGATATTCTGAAGCTTGATGTTAATGAAAGGCGGTGATTGTAACAAAACATTCATCTAATGAGATTTCAAATTCTGCATTTTGCAGTAGGTGTGTGGGCCGCCACCTCTCCCTTGCTCTCTCTCTCTCTCTCACACACACACACACACACACTCTCCAAATTAAATATGTAAATACACCTGGCCTGCAGTAACAGCTGTGTAACCCATGACTCCTCCACCTTCTTTGAACCCAGCCTGTAACTTCACAGCACAATAACTTTGTCTTACTGGCAACTTGCAGCCCTGATTAAGTCAGCTGCTCCAGCAAACTCTACCCTGTTCTCTCCCTGCATACAGTATTGTTGTACAAAGGGAGGATTAGTCTTTGATAGTTTTGCTGATAGGGCATTGCGGAGGGATTTAATAAGCCAATTAATTGCCATGTTGGCTTGCCAAAGGTGGAGCTTGAGATGCAGAAAGGCTGCTGATTAAATTACAAAAGGGAAGTGCAAAGCAGCAGAAACAAAACTGGCACTGTGACTGAAAGCTACAGTAACACCAACCCCCCACACACACACACACACACACACACACACACACGCACACACACACACAGGGGTTCCCTAACTTTTTCACTAAGGGGTTCCCAGATAGGCCACGAACTACTACTTAGTAAGGTTTTGTCCCAGGATCAGACAGCAGTTTGTAACTAAATGTTACTCATCTCTGTTGCCTGAGGCGGCAGAGAGGCTTCGTGGTTACCACCGTGTCGACAAGCATCTGCTCGTATTTGTGTTTTGTTATCTCGATCGTCAAGTTTCCTTTGATTCTACAAGGAGGTTGTCAGGCTACAGTCATTTCATTGTCAGTTGTTAAACTCGTTCTCCCAAAGCGTTTTGTGTGCTACCGCCCTCCCAGGCCAAATCAATAATAATGCTCTAGCTACGATAGAGTTGTATGTTTCTATTCAAAAATTCTTCGCTGTATTAGTCTTTTAACAATTCACGTCTTTTGGTGCACATCCAGGATGCACCTTGTACAGTGGTGTACAGAGCTTGGAGAACATGGAGGTTTAGAATAGAGACCATTATTGTATTGGCCTCATTTTGTTAGTTCTTCTTTTTGATGTGTTCTCATCCACATATTATGTCTATATTTGATGTGCTTTTACTCCAGCCTGTATCTACTTCAAATTCTGTTGTGATGTCCAGTGTTTCCTACTTTAACTTTTGATGACCCCAGAGAGAGTTCCTAGATTTTAGCGGTGAGTTTTACATGCAGGTGAACGCAGGTGAAGTGAAAGTAAGTACGAATATCCGGTGAGGAAAAGCCCTTTGAAACACTGCAGGTCTTTGACAGGGAGTTCAGAGTACTGTACAGCAAGGGAAGAAACATCTGTTTCCAAGGATTTCTCACACTACAGTTGTTAGTGATAGTGTGTTAGTAACCTTTATTGTAGCTTCACTGGAAATATCTCACATATCTCCATTTGTTCAGTTACCTGCAAGAATGAGACAAAAATAACCACAAAAAACAGACTCCAGCCCCTCACAGGAAGGATACCCATGGTGCCCAAAGGATGAATCCTAATTGATTTTATGATCTCCTGACTTTACATGTAGCACCGCCACCAGGTCATGATTTCATGACATTCCCATTTGCCTCAGCTGTACTCTGCTTTAGTTTACCAAATGTTAGTAATGCTAACATGATGATAACGATGATCTGCTATATAACAGCATGCTCGAATTGACATTAATTATCTGTTAATTGATATCCTAAAGTTAGCATGTAGCCCCCGATGTCTTGCAATACCGATGCACAAGGCACCCTTTAGTGTCTGCATGGGATGCTAAAGGGCGTCTCGTACTGGGGCCCAGGTGGATGGATGGGTCAAAGTCAGCGCTGACATTTTAACCCAAACCCTGATCTTTTCCTAACCTAAACGAAGCAGTTTGGGTGCCTAGACCTAACGAAACTGCAACCATTTCATATCGTTATCCATGCGTTTATTATTGTTACCATGGTGACAACGGCCCGTACACCTGGAGCAGTATTAGACGCACAGGGGCTGGTGCGTCTCATACGGACGGTTGCCTCGTGCATCAGGCGCCAAAGGGCTGAGACAAAGGGTCGGTTTTAACCGACCTGGGAATGAGAACAGGTTGAGCCACTGTGGCTGTAGACTCTCAGTCTTAGGCACTCAGATTGGATATGTTGGTGATCCTCACTAGTTTAGTGTTAGACTTGGATTCTGAGTTTAGTCTCAGCATTGTTTTTTGCTCAGAGTAACACAAGTAGAATCAGAAGGACAAGATTATTTTTAAATCAACAGTAGCTCACTTAGTCAGATTTTTTACACCTTCTAGTGCATGACTGTTTCTTCTTTCTTCCTTTCATCATTGAGCTCGTCTATTTACACTTCCCTGCTAGCATCTGATGGCATAAAGTGTCAGTAAATAAACAACACAAAGACAAACACACAGGCTTCAAAACGTTGCATGTGTGGGCGTATGTGTGTGAAAGAGAAAGATGAGAGAAGACGAGCTGGCGGTGGGTGTGTGGTCAGTGTTTAGTCAGGTCTAGTAAGGAATCTATGTATTCGTTCTCCCCTGCAAGGTAGGAAGAGGAGACAGAGAAAAGAAAACAGCACCTGCGCCAACACACACAGTATCCATGCTATCTTGTGGGAGGAAATTAGGGGCTGGAGGCTGGTGGGTGGGATTACCAATGATTGAACCTTTAAGAGCTCTCTAACTCGCTCCCTTCCTCTCTCTTTGAGCCATTTCTTCATCTTACAACGCTATATCCCTTCTATCCTGCCTCTCTCTCTCGCTCTCGCTCTCTCTCTTTCTCTCTCTCTCTCTCTCTCTCCGTCTATCTCACTCTATTTCTTAACTTAATGGCAGTGACTTATGTCTTTTAGTGGGAGAGGTGCTGTGTACAGATAGAGCCGCAGAGTTAATCAATGAAATGCACTGCTGCACTGCAGGAGCATTGGCTGAGGCTTGCTCAGCCGCTCTACCCAGCACGCACACACACACACACACACTCACACACTCACATATACACACACACACACACACTCACTCACATATACACACCGCACTCCCTATGGTCTCCTACCGAGGCAAAGATCAAAGCACTGAAAGTAAAGGTAGACACACACACCACTAATATGTCAATGTCTGCACAATCCTGCTGTGAGATGCTTGTGAGCTATTTCACCAGTATGTTATTTAATGACAAAGCACAGCTTGAGCGTACAGTGTGTGTGGTCATACCCCCGGTGGGCACCAAAAGCCCTGGCGATGGATATGATATATTTAAGTAATTTTTCCCCAAGTCACATCTA